>NW_006442508.1:12027154-12057669 GCF_000325575.1 Pteropus alecto | reverse complement strand
ATGTACAAGTGAAATGTATGAGAAAAAATAGCACAAAAATGGGAGAGAGGCATACGAAGTATATGGTTGTAAGCTGCTTAGAGTTCATGTGAAACATTATACTATTGAATATAGGCTGCAATTAAAGATTTCTATTGTAAACCTTAGAGCAACCACTAAAAAAAATTTTTTAAGAGGTATAAATTTTAAAAAAAAGTAGACCTAAAAGGTAATAATAAGAACACTTAATCCAAAGCAAGCAGAAAAAAAAAAATTTTAAGATCAAAGAGACAAACAAGCAAAACAAATAGAAAGTAATGAGATACAATGTAGATTTTAATCCAATTCAATCTAAACATGCCAATTAAAGACAGATAGATTGGATAAAAAGCAGGACTCAAGTATATATAATTTATAAGAATCTCTTTTTAAATATAAAGCAATAAATACATTTTAAAAATAAAAAAGATATAGCATGAAAACAGTAATCAAAAAAATCATTGTGGTTTTAATTTTCATTTTTCTGATGACTAGTGACTTTGAGCATCTTTTCATATGTTTGCTGGCCATCATGTGTCTTCTTTGGAGAAACGTCTATTCAGGTCCTCTGACTATTTTTTAATTGGATTTTTTTTTTTTTTTTTTGATGCTGAGTGTATGAGTTCTTTATAAATTTTAGAAATTAACCCCTGATATCACAGTATTATTGGCAAATATCTTCTCCCATTCAGTACGTTGTCTTTTCATTTTATTGATGGTTTCTTTTGCCTTGCAAAAACTTTTTTAGTTTTATGTAGTCCCATTTGCTCATTTTTTCTTTTGTTTCCCTTGCCCAAGGAGATATATCAGAAAAATAATATTACTAACAGCAATGTCAGAGAGTTTACTCTTTATGTTTTCTTCTAGGAGTTTCATGGTTTTGAGCCTGACATTTAAGTTTTTAACCACAATGAGACATCACCTCACACCTGTCAGAATGGCCATCATCAATAGATCAAAAAACGAGTATTGGCAAAGATGTGGAAAAAAGGAAATCCTTGTGATCTATTGGTGGGGTTGCAAGTTGGTATGGCCACTATGGAAAACAGTTAGAAGTTTCCTCAAGAATTGAAAATAGAACTACCTTATGACCCAGCTATTCCACTTCAGGGTATTTATCCAAAGAAATCTCAAACACTAATTCAAAAAGATATGTCCATCCTTATGTTCACTGCAGTGCTGTTTACAATAGCCAAGACATGAACGTAACCTAAGTGCCCATCAGTAGAAGGTCAGATAAAGAAGAAGTGGTAAATATATACTTGGAGTACTACTCAGCTATAAAAAAATAAATAAACAAAATCTTACCATTTGCGGCAATATGGATGGACCTAGAAGGTATTATGCTAAGTGAAATAAGTCAAACAGAGAAAGGCAAATACCATATGATTTCATTTATATGTGGAATCTAAAGAACAAACTAAATGCATAAACAAAATGAAAATAGATTCATGGATACAGAGAACAAACGGCCAGATGAAAGGGGATTTGAGAGGCTGGGTGAAAAAATTAAAGGGAATAAGAAGTATATTTTGGTAGTTACAAAATAGTCACAGGAATGTGAAGTACAGCATAGGGAATATAGTTAATAATGTAATAATTATGTATAGTGACAGGTGGGTACTAGACTAATTGGGGAGATAACTTCATAAATTATATGTCTAACCACTATGCTGTACAACTGAAACTAATATGAAATAATACTGAATGTCAACTCTAATTGAAAAATAAAAATTTTAAAAATAAAGAAAAAGAAAAACTGAGTGGTTATATTAACATTAGACAAAGTAAAATTTGGGAAAAGAATATTATTAGAAATAAAGGGGGATATCGAATAACAGTAAAAGTATCAATTTACCAAAAAAAAAGTGCTTAATGTATATGTAAATAGTGGATGCTTAAATATATGAAACAAAAACCGATAGAACTAAAAAGAGAAATGGACAACTTATAATTAAAATAGAAGACATTAGTATTCCTTTCTCAATAACAGATAAATAGACAGAAAATCAATAAGGATATAGAAAGCTAAGCCAACACTATCAACCTACTTACCTAACTGACATTTATTGACATTTGTAGAATAGTTCACATAAGAATAGTAGGATACACATTCTTTTCCAGTACACAGAAAACATTCACCAAGATAGACCATAATCTGGGCCATAAGCCAACCTTATAAAATATAAAAAATTGAAATCATACTAAATATGGTTCCTGCCCATAAATGAATTAAATTAGAAATTAATAATCAAAAGATATTGGGAAATCCTCAAGTATTGGGAATTAATCAAATTAGAAATTAATCAAATTATTAATCAAATTAATATATTAGAAATATATTATTCCTAAATTACCAAGGGGTAAAAAGGAAATCACAAGGGACTTTAAAATATATATTGAATTGAATGAAAATGTAAAACACAGCATGCCAATTTTTGAGGATATAGTTAAAGCAATGATTAGAGAAAAACTTTTGAAATCAAATAGTTATTTATATTAGAAAAGTAGATAACAGTCAAATAAGCTAAGCTTCAACTTAATGTTAGAAAAGAATAAATTAAATCTAAAATAAAATAGAAGTAAAAAATGATAATTATAAGAGATGAATGAAATTGAAAAAAGAAAACAATAGACAATCTTAGGAAAAACAAAATCAAGTTTGTTAAAAACATGAGAAAATTTATAAACCTTCAGCCAGACTGAAACCCCCAGAAAAAAGGCATAAATTATCAACATCAGAAATGAAAGAAACGGCATTATTACAGATCTTACAGACATTAACAGGCTAATTAGGAAATATTTTAAGTAATATTATGCCCATGAGTTCAACAACTTAGATGAAAAGAATGAATCTATTAAAAGACACAAACTACCATAGCTAACTCATGAATAACTAAATTTTTTGAATATTCTTACATTTATTAAAAAATAAACAAAGAAAACTCAAGGTACAGATGCCTTCATTGGCAAATTGTACCAAATATTTAAGGAAGAAATAATACAAATTATATATAAAATCTCCCAGAAAATAGAAGTGATGAGAGCAGTCCCAAACTCATTTTATGAAGCCAGAATTACCCTGACCAGAACCAGACAAAGCATTATAAGAAAATAAAATTACATACCAATAGTCCTCATTAGCATAGGTGAAGAAATCCTCAACAAAATATAAGCAAATTGAATTCAGAAATATATAAGTAGGGTAATATATCTTGTATAAGCAGGATTAATCTGGGAATGCAAGGTTGCTTTTACATTAAAAAATAAGTCAATATATTTTCCCATATCGACAGACTAAAGAAGAAAATCATATGATCGTATGAATTAATATTTTAAAAAAGTTTGACCAAATTCAAATTACAAGGATAAGAATGCTCAGCAAATCAGGGTTAAAAAAAAATTTCCTTAACTGCTAAAAAGTATTTACAAAAAGATCCTAAATTAACATACACAGTAAGAGTCTAAATGCTTTCTTCTTAAGTGAAAAATGAATCTAGGGAGGTTATCCTCACTTCTTCTAGTTAACAGAAACTGGAGGTCCTAGACAATGCAAAACAATAAAACTCTTAAAAAACATACAGAATGGGGGGTGAGGGAGAAATAAAACTGTGTCCATTCACAATGTGAATACTCCTGTCTGATACGTAAGAAGAAATTCTAAGTAAAAATATATATGTAAAAATGGAAGTACATCTAAAATTCATTGTTTATAAAAATATCGGCGATAAAATGTAAAATGTAATTCTGGTTAAGCAGTCACTTTAGCCTCTGCATTTACATCATTCTTAGTGAAGTCCCTTAGTGAAGATCCTATCACACTCCTTTTAGTTGGATGTGAAACTTCTTAATGGTATGACCCCCATCCTTTTAACTCATGTCCCTAATGTTTAGTACAGTTCTTGATAAAATAAAAGATTTAATAAGTTCTATTGATTGGAAAATAAAAAATTAGTAAGATGGAAAATTAGTTAGATTCAAAGATAAAAAATAAACCTATGAGGCTCAATAAACAACAATAGGCATAAAACACTAGAAATTATAACTTGAAAAGCTTAATGAGAGTTTATAAAAATTAAAAATACTAGAGTTTTTGCTCTATAATTGTGATGAGAAAAAATGTTAACTTTAAACTTTGAAATTAAGTATTTATGGTAAAATTTCAAGAGTAATAATAAAAATTATAACAAGAGCAAATAAATTCCAATCTACTTGAGAGAACAATATTAAATATTTAAAAAATGCTATTCTAAAAAGAGAAAGAGAAAAACAGACAAATGAATACATAGAAATCAAAAAATAATATGGAAAAAATAAATCCATACATATATAAAATATAACCAGAAAAAAATCACACAGACTTAAAGTTAAGAAATAGAAAAAGATATTTCATGAAAAAGGAAATGGGAAAACAAAAACTAGGGTAGCCATACTGATAGAGATCAAAATAGACTTTGAAACAAAGCCTATAACAAGAGACAAAGGAGGCCACAGTGATCCCAATTCTGGGTATTTATCTGAACAAACGCAAAACACTACTTCAAAGGGATATGTGAATCTATATGTTCATTGTGGCATTATTTACAATATTCAATATATGAGGAAACCTGGCTGTCCTTTAATGGATGAATAGATAAAGAGGTGGTACATATATACAATGGAATATTATTCAGCTATAAAAAATGAAATATTGCTATATGCAGCCAGCAACATGAATGGACCTAGAGGATATTGTGCTGAGTGGAGTAAGTTGGACAGAAAAAGACAAATGCCATATGATTTCACTTACATGTGGAATCTAAAGAACAAAACAAAACAAATAAACCCATAGATAGAGAAAACATTTACATGTTTGCCAAATGAATAGGGGGTTGGGTAGTGGGTGAAAAGGGAAGAGATTAAGAAGTACAAATTGGTAGTTACCAAATAGTCATGAAGATGTAAAGTATAGCATAAGGAATATAGTCAATAATGTGTTAATAAAAATGTATGGTGTCAGATGGGTACTAAATTTATTAGGGTGATTACTTTGTAAGTTATATAAATGTCCAATCATCATGTTGTACACTTGAAACTAATATAATATTATATGCCAACTGTACTTAAAAATATTTAAAAATTATAAAAAAAGAACAGAGCAAATTGAAAGAGAATAATTGACAACAAAAAAAATAGCAGAATTAATGAAATAAACAATAGTTAACAGGTAAGTAAAAACAGCTAAATATTGATTCTTTGAAATGAATAATAAAATAAGTAAATCTCTAGTGAAATTGATTAACAATAAAGAAAAAGAGAAAGTACAAATAAATGGGAGTATAACTATGAGTACAACAAAGATTTAAAAATAGAATATTTGTATAGTATTATATCTCACGGTTGCCAAACAATGTACCCAAGATATCACTACCTTCAAATGTCCTAGTAGGTAAGTGGGGCCTGGAGGAATTGAAACACTGTATAACGATTAACAAGATTGACGCTGTAGTTAAAAATCTTTCATAAGGAAATACCAGCCCCTGGATGTTTTAAACTTTGAAGGAAAAATTATTTCTACCCAATACAAATTATTCAAGAGAAGGGAAAAAAAGAAAATATCAACCTCCCCCCCAGCTACTATATATTTAGAGCAAAACAAAATAAAACAACAACAGCAAAAACCAGAACAAGAAAGAAAAATTATAAAATGATAACAAATGCAAAATCCTAAAGAAAGCAATGGCGAAACATATCCAGTAATTTTTTTTTTTTTAATACAGGTCATGTACACAATCTGTTTTATCCAAGAATGCAATGTTATATTGTTGCTGACATGTACTGTGTAGTTAGGCCTATGATGGTTGCATCTGTAATAAACTTGTACAGACTTGTTTTTCTTGTTATTATTCCCTAAACAATAGAGTATTACAGCTATTTAGATAGCATTTACTTTGTATTAGGTATTATAAGTAATTTAGAGATGATTCAAAGTACAGGAGGATCTGCATAGGTTATATAAAATACTATGCCATTTTATATAAGGGACTTGAGCATCCTCGAGTTTTAATATCCAAGAGTCCTAGACCCAATCCTCAGACTCTGAAAGACAGCCATATATAAAATATAGAACTAACTACACATAAATAATTTAAAGTAGTAAAGAATTTAGCAAGTTTTTACATAACATCCCATAATTGCTTGTCCTTTGTATCCTAAAATACACATGAAATATTTTCAAATTATAGAATAATAAATTTTAATATTACAATATTAATTCCACAGTTAGCATTGAACAAAGTAGTTCCTCCTATTTATCAAAAATTAATTCTGTATTGTGTTTTAAATTTAATGTTTTAGTCACTTTATTCGGCTTTTAAGATCAATTTAAAAGAAGAAAATGTACCTTTTAATAATCTTCCTAAATTTAAGAAAATCTACCTAGTTATTTTATACACATTGGATTAATTAGAGTTAAAATAGTAATGTATGGGGGTAGTTATCACCATATTAATGGTTAAATTCAATCTCCTATCATCACTTCAGTTTATATGAGAACAGTTTATTGCAACAAACATTTTAATACACATTAAAATACATAGTCTGTAGCAAAAGAAAAAAATCAAAATGAAAAAAGCATTGATTTCGTTTGCAAAGCAACATTTCTTGTAATCATTATATACAATGTACAATTTAATAGGAAAATCTTTGTCCTTTTTAACATACAGTTTTAAACAAACTCGGCTATACTAAAAAGTAGAATAAATAAAGATTTAACTTATATCTTGTAATCACAACTGTGTAAAAATATTTATCTACTTAAAATGAAATCATCCCTAAGGTTTAGCTTCTGAAAACACCTGTGTTAGCAGATGTCCTTTCTAGCAAGGCTCTTCTTCAGTTGTGGCTGAGACTTGTTATTGTTTCTGCTACATTTTCTGTTTAAGATTGAATTGAAATGTTTGGCTTATATTTTGTCCCCCACACTGGTGACTATTTTCAAAGTGACTATTTGCATAATTATATAAATTAAATGCTTTATGGAATTATGAGATATACCATAACCAAATTTCATGTGCTAACTGGCACAAATAATTATTTTAGTTTTTTTACTAGTAATTGATATTTATCAATTTATTTTGATAACACCAATAATAAATTCTTCAATAAATTCATGTCTGGTTCACAATCTTAAAATTCTGGTTTCTATATCATGGCCCATGTATGCAGATTATGCAGTAGAGCCAAAATGATTCAAAATATTTATATAAAACACAAAGGAAGAGAGGTTAAAACACAGCTGTGTTTTATACTCTTTGAAATTATCTGCTTTATCAGGAAAACATTCTAAGTTGACTTTACTGTCATAGGAGTATTAAGACACAATTCTACATATATATCAGTCACCAAGGACCTAGCCCAAGTTACTGAAAAATAGACCAAACTGATTCTTATCCACAGAGTAAGAGCCTGAGTAAAAGCCAAAGAAAGCCATTTTCTGCACAACATGTTTAAGAGTGTGAACATTGTCAGAGGATGAATTGCACTTGCTTAAATCTCTTTCCTTTATACATGTGAAGACATTATTTTATATTTTTACAAATAGAGTATAAGACCATTGCTAAAAATAAGTATTTGTTTTAAGAGAAACAGAAGAAAAATTCCCTTGTTACTGTTATCTGCAAAAGTCAGGGGCTTAAAACAGCCATGGAGATGTTTATATATCCAAATAAAAAAGACAAAGAGAAACAAAGAGCAAGGTCTTCTGAATGAGAAGATAGCAATCATGTCATGATTGCAATCTTTGTTTCTTTATGAAGTTACTGAGTACCTACTATGAGCCAGGGCCCATGTCAGCTCCTTTATTTTGTATTATTTGAAATCTTCACTACAAACAGGTGAGATGGAAATTGTTATTCTCACGTCACTGATGAAATTGTCCCTCTGAAAGCTTAAGTATCTTGGCGAAAATTCACGTAGGTGGCAGAGCAAGAATTCAAGCATGCCAGTTGTCAAAGCCAGTATCAGCTCCTCTCAGCTACACTTTATGTATACTACTACGGATAATACCAGTACTGCTGCTAATAATAATAGTGTCTAATCTTCACTGACCATTTGCTATCTCATATATTGTTCTGAGTTTTCAAATGTACCATCTCAGTAATTCCTAAAAATTTAATCAGCCTCTTCTTCAATGCCAAACAGATCACTTCAGTTTAAGACACTCCAAAGGCTCTAATTCCTAGAGTATTCGTCTCCAAACACTTTTGTTACACACCCCATCCTTAAGCAAATCTCAGGCATACTTCCACATAGTTTTATTTGTTTACTTATAAGTTAGATACATTTATAAGATGAAACATATTTAAAAATAACAATTAAAGGGTGGTATACAATTATGTAGAAGTTCTAATATATTCTTGCATACTCTGATGGGATGAATTAAGCAACCATCTGGTATACTCCCCACACATAGGGGACCAATATGTTAGATGATCAGGTCTAAACACCTCCACATGGCAGGCCCTTTCCACACTCCAGCTAAACTGAACTATTGTAGTTTCCCACGGACATTGAACAGTTTCACACGTACGTTTATTGCTCATGCATTGCCCTGTGCCTGGAATGACCGTCCCAGCTTTTGACAAAAGTCCATTCATCTTTCAAGATTAAGCCGCTTATGATAGATATTTTATTGCATTTATACAAGTTTATGTGTCTGTCTCCTACTTTACTGAGAGCTTTCTGGTGGTGTGAATTGACATCCAGTCTTGTTTATGTTTCTAGTACCTAATGCAGTGCTTGCCATATAGTAAGCAATCACTTGGGAATGAATGAATGAATTAATGGATGAATGAAAACCATCTATTCTATTTTTACCGTGTAAATCCTATGATTTTCTGTAATACTATATGTTCCTGAAAAATTGGCAACTAGAATAAATAAAAATGGAGTCTAAAATTACCTCTATCTCCGTTGGCCGGAAATAGATAAATACAGTCGATGCGTGCAGAACAGAAATAGAATCAGAGAATAAAACAATTTTATCCCAATTTAGAGCTGAGGTCAACAACAGGTCAGAGGGAGATAAAAGAGTTAGACAGAACCAAGGGGAGGTACACTGAAGCACTGAACTTCAGAAACAATAAAAAAATACTTTGAGGGTGTATGTGTGTGTATGTATGCTCATGCATGTGTTTGTGTGTGTGGTGTGTCTGTGTGTGTGTGGTATGTATTTCTTAAACCAGAAACAGAAAGTTTCATTGCATCATCTGTGGAAATCAGTCATCTATCCACTACTATTTAATACTATTGGATAGTATTTGCATGTCGAGTTCTGTTTTTTTATCCTTTGTGTATCAGGAACAGTGTAAATGCTATCTGTTGATTTTCCTCTATCATTCATTAAACTTTCCTCACTGTTATTTTTAACACTGTCTTATCAATGTGCTTCTCAGTTTTATAGTAACTTCTTGGTATTTTAAATGGTTATGCAAATAAAGATCGTGTGTTTTTTGATAGTCCCTCTTAAAAGGCTGTCTTAAAGAAACATACAGGTATACCTTGGAGATATTGCTGGTTCTGCTCCAGATCACCACAATAAAGCAAGTATTGCAATAAACCAAAACAAATGTTTTGGTTTTCTAATGCATATAAAAGTTATGTTTACACTATACTATAGTCTATTAAATGTGCAATAACATTACATCTAAAAAAATGTACAAACCATAATTTAAAAAATACTTTATTACTAAAAACTGCTACCCATCATCTGAGTCTTCACTGAGCCATAACTTTTTGCTGGGGGAAGTTCTTGCCTTCATGTCAATGGCTCCTGACTGATCAGAGTGGTGGTTGTTGAAGGTTGGGATAGAAATTTCTTAAAATAATACAATGGAGTTTGCCACGTCGACTGACCCTTTTCATGAACAAGATTTTTCTGTACCATTTGATGGTGTTTGATAGCATTTTATACACAGTAGAACATCTTTCGAAATTGGAGTCAATCCTCTCAAAAGCTGCCATCACTTTATCAACTAAGTTTATATAATATTCTAAATCCTTTGTTGTAATTTCAATAATCTTCACAGCATCTTCATCAGAAGATTCCATCTCAAGGAACTACTTTCTTTGCTCATTCATAAGAAGCAACTTCTCATCCATTAAAGTTTTATCATGAGATTACAGCAACTCAATCACATTTTCAGGCTTCACTTCTAACTTCAGTTCTCTTGCTATTTCCACCACATCTGCAGTTACTTCCTACACTAAAGTTATGCATGTGGATTGGAATCATCTTCTTCCAAATTCCTGTTAATGTTAGTATTTTGACCTCTTTCCATAGATCACAAATTTTCTCAATGGCATCTAGAATAGTAAATCCTTTCCAGAGATTTTCCATTTATTTTGTCCAGACCCATTAAAGGAATCACTATTTATGGCAGCTATAGCCTTACAAAATGTATTCTTAAATAATACGACTTGAAAGTCTAAATTATTCTTTGAGCCATGGGTTGTACAATGTATGTTGTGTTAACAAGCGTGAAAACAAAAACATGAATCTCAGTGTATATCTGCATCAGAGTGCTCAAGTGACCAGCTGCATTGTCAATTAGTAGTAATATTTTGAAACAAATCCTTTTTTCTGAGTAAAGTTCTCAACAAATATCCAGTAAACCATGTTATAAACAGATGTGCTGTCATCCAGGCTTTGCTGTTCCACTTATACAGCACAGGCAGAGTAGATTTAGCATAAATCCTAAGGGCTCTAGAATTTGGGGCATGATAAATGAGCACTGGTTTCAACTTATTGTCACCAACTGCATTGGCCCCTAACAAGAGAGTCAGCCTGTCCTTTGAAGTTTTGAAGCCAAGTATTGACTTCTCCTCTCTAGCTATGCAAAGCTCTAGAAGACATCTTATTCCAATATATGGCTGTTTTGTCCACATTGAAAATATGTTGTTTAGTGTAGCCACCTTCATTAAATATCTTAGCTAGATTTTCTGGATAACTTACTGCAGCTTCTACATCAGCACTTGCTGCTTCACCTTGTACTTCTATGTTATGGAGACAGCTTCTTTCCTTAAATATCATGAACCAACCTCTGCTAGCTTTAAACTTTTCTTCTGCACCTTCCTCCCTTCTGTCAGCCTTCATAGGATTAAAGAAATTTAGGGCCTAACTCTGAATTAGTCTTTGTCTTAAGGGAATGTTATGGCTGGTTTGATCGTCTATCCAGACAACTAAGTTTCTCGATATCAGCAATAAAGCTGTTTCACTTTCTTATCATTCATGTGTTCATTGAAGTAGCACTTTTAGTTTCCTTCAAGATCTTTCCTTTGGCACACACAACTTAGCTAACTGTGTGGCACAAGAGGCCTAGCTTTTGGCCTATCTTAGCTTCCAACATGCCTTCCTCAATAAGTTTAACCATTTCTAACTTTTGATTTAAAGTGAGAGACATGTGACTCTTCCTTTCACTTGAGCACTTAGAGGCTATTGTAGGGTTATTAATTGGCCAAATCTCAATATTGTTGTGTCTCAGGAAATAGGGAGGCCTGAGGAGAGGGTGAAGAGGAATGGCTGGTCAGTGGAGCAGTCATGTTAGGGAGTTAGGTAGACATGAGAGATGGGAGAACAGGGGAATGAAAGTCCCTCTCAAAGACTACCCTAGAACACCCATTTTATAGTTATAAATCATCCCTGCATCCTGAGGAACAAAAGAATGAAGGAGCCATAAACCAGTGGCTGGTTTAATCTAGCCACAAGTACGAGTGCAATCAGTCCTACAATAACCTCCCCATGACATAGCTTCATTATACCATCATTATAATATCATGTCTATGCTTGGAAGTTCATGAATCTAATTATAACAGACTGAATTCTGGGTCACCGCATGCACAATAGGCAAAGGGTTATATAATTGCCAAATGTCGATCAAAATGACCTCACATGCCAATTGTTTAGCATCACCTTTGTAACCTTCCATCTCAGCCCCACTTCTACTGTTACAGCTCTCTTCACTGTTACCTGCAGCTCCCTTGGAATGTACTTTAAGGTATGAAGCTTTTGTTTCCACGCTGCTGCAGCCTTCTCTGGCATAACCCGTTTCTTTCTTGAAATGCACTTTCGGTAAATCTTGTTTTTCCTAAATCTCGCTGAGCTGTGATTCTTTACTGTGTTGGCAAAAAGAACTGAGGTACCCCTCAGTGCCACTGGGACATAACAATATTAGATCACCCCAATGGTAACAATCAGAACACAAACATTAATTAGTTTCACCATTTTATGTGGGCTCAGTTTGTAGTGCCAAAACAATTACAATAGTAACATCAAAGGTCAATGATTAGAGATGTAACAAATATAATAATAATGGAAAAGTTTAAAATATTGGAAGAATTACCAAAATGTGAAAGAAACACTAAGTGAGCAAATGCTGTCGGAGAAATTGTGCTCATAGACTTGCTCAGTGCAGGGTTGCCGCAAACCAATTTGTAAAAACTGCAATATTGGAGAAGCACAATCAAGTTTAAGTACAAAAAAATTAGGCATGCCTATTGATTATAAAACATATTTCTAAGGACCCACTTGTGGAGTTATTTGTCCTAGAAAGAGAACTGAATAAAAAAAATTGTCTATTGCTAAAATCTAGAAAACTACTTAGAAATATGTTTTCCTTTGTAATTAAAAAAGCAAAATCTGTCCAGTATATCTATTTTTGTGAGGATAAAAATAAAATACTTACATTTCTCATATATGTGCAAATGGATGCATTTAAAGAAATTCTAATTATGGCAGTTTGTAAATGGCAAAAACATTAAATTTTCAATTGTAGTGTGTATTAAAAGAGGGCTTATTTATTTAAGAAAAATGAACTATTATTATCTCTGAACTTTCTTATCCTATTAGATGATTTATGAAGAGTTATAAGATTTTCATTGATTCTTAGCTTGTAATATTTTTAATGGTATATCCTAAATATAGGCTTCTTGTTGCCTATGTAAAAATAAATAAACAAATAAATAAAGATTCAAAGCTATTTCATTGCAAATTCTCCACATTAACTTTTTAAATTGAAGCCTATAAAAGTTGGAATTGAATACAATGTATTTTTTCCTTCATCGTTCTTCCAACCACTGAGAGTGCTATGCTATTAGGTGAAACAGAATCCCAACAAAATTCTTTAAATCTTCATGTGATACGATCACTATAGATTCTAAGGCACACCAGTTTATATAACTTTTGGAACTGTAATTGTTTGTTTTAAATGTTTAATTGAAGTTACAGAATTTCACACACACACACACACACAAAATACAAACCAAATCTCCATGTAAGCACCAGGCCATAAAATAAGAAGCAGAAGAATGAATTAAGTGAAATGCACCATTTGTATTCAAGATGGAGATAGGGTAGAGGAAAGGTTTTAGAAATGATATTGATAAACAGGGTCAATCGTTTCTCATTAGCCTGTGATATATACAACAAAGTTATTCTTTTTGGTATAGGTTTGGTTACATTCACATGAAGAGTGCTGACTTAGAATCAAATCTCTTGGTCAAAAAAAAAAAAAAATGGCAAATTCTGATTACTCTGCAGTCTTACAAGGTACATCAGGCAAAAACAAAACAAACCAAAGGTGTTTCCTCTGGAGCTGGGTTACACCCTGCCTCAGTATGTTTCCCAAAAAAGGACCTAAACCATCAGGTGAATTCATCTTTGAGCTAAATAGAAATCAGTAAAAATAATACATTTATTCACCTGGCACTCTTTCAGTTAATCCCTATTAATCCCCATTATAAACTCATCAGGTAGGTACTATTTTAATTCCTATTTTACAGTTGGGGAAATACAGCTGTACAGGTCATAGAAATTAGCCGTTTATAATACTAGCAATTAGAAGGGCCAAGCTTTGCCCCACAGGATGCTAAATTTCTTAAAAATAGAACTCAAAATTGAATTTCAGTAATTTACTAAAGTTAACAGATCAGAAAATATTAAAGATTTACACTATTCTCAGCCCTGTTCTTTAAAAAAATGAAAGAAGGTATTTTCTACATCAATTGTGCAAACACATTCACTCTGACTCCCCACACTCTTAATTATAACCCCTTGAAGAAGCAATCTTTTAACAATAAAGTGTTTCTAAAAGACTCTATTGCACTTTATATTATCTAATATACTTTTATCTAGAGTCAAAAACAAATTATATTATATTTGAAAATATGTGTGTTAAATTTTAGGTTACACTGAATTCTTCTGAAATGTTTCCCTATGAAAATGGTTATTTTAATACTAATTAAAATGATAATTTATCATATATAAATTCATCTGAGAGTATATAAATACATTAGAATTTAATTCATCAAATACAAACACATATTCACACAAACACATATAAACCTTATTTTTTCATTTTATGTTATCATTGAATCCTAAACTATTAATAGTTAATATAACACATTTTTTATTTTGCCTACTAGAGCAATCAGCCAAGTGCATTTGTGAAAAACATTTAATTTCTTTTTTTCTCTTAAATCTTTTACCCCCTTAATTTGAGCAACAGCTTCTCTTGGGCTCCAAATCTCTAGAAAGCTGATTTAAGTGGGGCTTAGAGGGAAAAAAAATCATTTCAAAGACATCAACAGACTCCAGAGAGCAAAGTAAATTTTCTTTTCATGTGACTCAAAGTATATTTCTACCCAGAAGTCATTGAATTTAAAGTTTGCAAAGTCTGCTTACTTCTCAAAGTTTTATCATGTGACATCTTGTGCTTTGCTGAGGAAAGCATTGCTAGTATGTCAGTATAAGCACCACAAAGACATTTCAGAAAGATAAAATATTTGGAGGTTTTCTTTCCATTCTTCTCTCTAATCTTCTGCGTATGTCATTATCAAAAGACCGTCTCAAAATTAATGTCAGGATGACCCTGATATAATAATCAGAACAAATTGGTGGCCATCCTGTTGGGATTAAGTGTGTAATACATGGCCCTAGCCAATGAGCTACCCTGAATTGTCATTTCTTACTAACTTCTTGGCATGCATAACATTAAGACTTTGTAGTATATGTGTTATCTTGCTCATCTTATCCCTAGTTCCATTGCATGTGATCTTTTGTTTCCTGTCCCATTTTCTTTGCTCCTTATGTGTTTGGTCTTTGTATGAATAAAACAAAATGGCTAATCTCCTGCAAATAAAAGAGAACACTTCCTGCCTAATGTCTTCAGCAGAGATATTGGTCTTTTCCTGCCTTTAGACTCAAACTGAAATTTTAGCTCTTCTTGGGTCTTGAGGCTTCCAGCTTTCAGACTGGAACCTATACTATCGTCTCTCCTGGTTCGCAGGACTTTAGATTCAGGCTGGAACTAAGCCATCTGCTCTCCAGCGTCTGCAGCTTGCTAACTACAAAACTTGGAACTTCTCAGCCTCCATAATCATGTGAGCTAATTTCTTATAATAAATCTATTATATAGATATTAAATACAGATAATAGCTTTGTTATAAGGAATATTTACATATCCTTTTGGTTCTATTTGTCTGGAGAATCCTAACCAGTACAAATAAAACTGTGAAGAAATGTGTGGGACAAAACCAAATCAGTGTAGCAAAGGCTTAGAGAATTGAACTGAGTTTTAAAGCACTACACAAGTCTCAGACTAACCTCTGAAATACACATGTGCAGGATAAACACAACTATCATAGCAAAGGCTTAGAGATTTGAACTACCACCCACAAAAGGCAATGGAAATTATAGTCTGAGCCTAACTGAATGGATTGTCTACTAAAACAAACGCATCAACCTTTTCTAGAAGATCATAGACCCAGAGTCTACAGAACTTAACATTCACAATGTTCAGGACACAAAATTACTCAAAAAATAAAAAATCAGGAAAACGTGAAAAGTTATCTAAAAAAAAGATTATCAGAAAAATGCCAACCTTGAAATCATACAAAAGAAAAAATTATCTAACATAGACTTTAAAGCAGTTATTGTTATTTGCTCCTGAGGTAAATAAAAGTCATTTGAATTTGAATGAAAAACAAGAATTCTCAGCATATAATTAGATCTTATAGCAAAGACCAAATGATAATATGAGAAATAAAATAATGCAATATTTAAAGTAAAAATAAACAAACAAAATAAATAAATAAACCTTCACTGGATGGACTGAATAGTAGAATGTAGAGGAAAGAATCAATGAACTTGAAAATAGTCAATAAAAAGTAACAAAGCCTTAGGGACCTGTGAGAAAACATCAAAAGGCCTAATCTAGGAAAACTGAAGTATCAAGAGATTAGGAAGAAAAAATATTTGAAAAATAACCACCCTAAATTTTTCAAATGTGATAAGAGATATAAAGCTAAGGGAACACTAAACAGAATAAAATTCAAAAAAAAAAAAAAAAACACATATAGACACCTCATAACCAAAGTGCTGAATCAGAAGATAAATGAAAAAATTTAAAAACAGCTAGAAAAAAATAGCACATTTTATTATAAACTGGATTGTGTCCTCTTCAAATTCATATGTTGAAGTCCTAACCTCCAGGACTTTAGAATTTGACTATGTTTGGACAGAGGGTCTTTAAAGAAGTATTTAAGATAAAATGAGGTTATTAAGGTGAATCTTAGTTCAACATAACTGGTGTCCTTGGAAGAAGAGGACACAAACATATATAGAAGATCATAAGAAGAAACTTGGAAGAAATGGCTATCTACAAGCCCAGGAAGGTGGCCTCAGAAAAAAATCAACTGGACTGGAAAACACCTTGATCTCAGAATCTAGCCTCCAGAATTGTGAGAAAATAAATTACTTTGGTTAAGTCACCCAGTCTGTGGTACTTTGTTATGGCAGCCCTTGAAAACTAATACACATTGCTCAATACATTCAACATATTCCAATAAAAAATGCAAAGGATTTAAAATGGCCAAACATAAAGAAAAAATGAAAAACAGTACAGGACTTAACTGAGACAAGACTTATTATAAAATTATAATAATCAAGACCATGGTTTTGAAGACAAGATAACCAAATAAACCAATGGAATGGAATAGATATTTTCTAGAAATAAACATTTATATATAGAGAGAGAGAGATAGCCAATTATATTTTTGACAAAGACGACAATCTGATGCAGAAAGGAAAGTCTTTCCAACGAATAATATTGGATCAATTGGATATCCATGGAAAAAGAAGCAAAAAATGATCCTTGCCTCATGCCAGTCATGAAATTTAACTCAAAATGGATTATAGACCTAAACATAAAATTTAAACTACAAAATTCTAGAAAAAGATATAGGAAAAAGCCTTTGCCACCTTAGGGTAGTTGACAACTTCTCAGAACTTAAAAACTCATTAAAAAAAAAAATAGACAAACTGGACTGTATCAAAATTTAAAACTTTTGTTCATTGAGAAACAACATTTGGAAAACAAAAGGCAATCCACATACTGGGAGAAAATATTCACAACACATGTATCAGACAAAGGAATTGTAATTAGAATATATAAAGAACTCTTAAACTTCAATAATAAAGATAAACAATCCAATTAAAAAATAGACATTTGAATAGTCACTTTAGAAAAGAGTACATATGATCAAAAAGTATAAGAAAAGATATTTCACATTATAGTTATCAGGGAAATGCAAATTAAAACCACAACGAAATACCAATGGCAAGAATTAACTCTTAAAAATTAAATCTACACTCACCACTTGTCCCAGCCACTACATTCCTAGCTATTTAACCAAGGGGAACAAACACATATGTCCATATGATGTTTATACAAAATTATTTATAACAGCTTTAGTTGTAATAGCCAAAAATTGAAATCAGTATAAATGTCTGTGAACAAAGGAATGAGTATACTCATTCTATGGAACACTACTTAGCAATAAAGAGGAATGAACTATTGATGCCCAGGAAAACATGAAAAAATCTCAGAACCATTATGCAGAGAAAAAGAAGCTTTTTAAAAAATATATTACATTTATGTAAAATTCTAGAATAAATTAATTTATAGATTCAAAAAATAATTTCGTGATTGAAGAGGATGGTGGAGGGAGGGCTAGATTACAAAGGGACAAAAATAAACTTTTAGTTTTAATGAAAATGCCCATTATCCTGTGGTGATTTTTTACATATACATACATAAAAACACAGATGTACACATTGTATATGTACATACATATGTTTATATACACATATGCATGTGTACATACATATATTCATGTGCGTGTATATGAATTGATAAATGTCCATACTTTAAATATACAGTAAATTCTCATTATTCATGGTAGTTATGTTCTATAAAGTCACGAATACTGAATTAAAGAATGTGTAACTGTTGTTCCTGGGGAAATATAGGGTTAGGTTCCCATGAGTTTCAGGTCACAACATGTATGTCAACCATAATGCCATTTGCATTATGTAGATTTCTTTGCCAACAGTCTTGTAAAATAAACTTGTCTCATCGGCATTGAAAGCCTGTTCTTCCCAATAACCCTCTTCTTGTGCAACAGTTAGCTTCCCGATATGCTGAACTTACATCACACAGAAGTCTAATATTTCTCACGTGTGTTGAAATAAATTTCTAGCCACAAGATAGAACTCTTCCTTCCCCAGGGCGCCATGTTAGTAAACTGAAACTTAGATAACTTCCATTTCTCTATAAATGCTTCTCCATAAGACCAGAAACACAGTATATTCAGTCAGTCAAGCCAATTCTGGGCTCTATACTTACTTCCTTGGCTCTTGATCTTTGTAAATAAGGTCTGATATGTAATCCCAGCCACCCACTGTAAGCCAAGTACTTCCTTGTTTACTGCTTGCCTCTTTATGTAAAAGCTTGCAACCCTGCTGCCTTACTGCACAGTTCTCCAAGCTCTTGAAAGTGGAAACTGATGCTTCATGAAGTGTTAAATAAAGTTTGCTTCTATCACCTAAATTGTATTCTTCAATCATTTTAACACATGATAAAGGCTTCTGAAATATGGAAGCCAGCCAGCACTAGTTGAGGAGGGTTTAAATTTTTCCTGACCTTGGGTAATATAAACATAAATATCTCTGGCATTCAGCCTCACAATAATACTGCCCACTACACTTTTTAAAAATTAGTCCTTATCTCATGAATCCATGAATTTAGCCACTTTCCAATATTTCGATAGCTTCATCTATAATATGGATGTTACTTTAGCACTTTCAGGAGCAGACTCACATACTAATTGGCAAAATTCATCTTCCTTTTCTGGATGTACCATATTATTGATTCATTAGCATTGAACTCAGAGCCAGAAGCACAAGAACTCATGCCTTAATGAAGAAGTTTATCTAAACTACGTATTTTCTGGGTAAGGCAGATCACAGCCTTCTTAAGCTTATAAACGCTAGATAGCACTTCAGCAACAGACTTAGGAGACCATTTTAAAGAGCAACAAAAAACACAAAAATGCAAAAAAATGTGGCACCTACAGAATACTAAAAGGGCAATTGTTTACAATATAAGAGCTGAAACAAAAAGGCAGACCAAAATTTTGCAGTTTTTCACTGTTCTGCACATGTCTGCGAATGACTGCAAAAAGCACTGAGTGTTGATTTGAGGGCTACAAATAAATTTAATCAAGCAGGCAAATATGGGATCCACAAATAAGGATAAACTGTATGTAGTTTGCTGTACTTCAATTACACGTCAATAAAATCGTGAAGGAAATTGTCAGTCCACATTCAAATGAATGAAGGAAGGTACTTAAGTAATTATGCAGAACAAAGCCTTCAATTACAGAGGTATACAACAGCTAGTCAGAGACTCTGGAAAGATGCAGTACTCTCTACCCATTCCTTCTGTGCCATCTGCAAAACAGTAGCACAAGCTGCCAGCATGGTGACACTGATACTTTACTTTCACACTTCAGGAACAAAGTGACATCCACACTTCAAGAATGAAGCATGTGGAAAAAATTGAGGTAATAGCAGACTGTCCTCAAACACAGTTTATACATGTGTTCCCCATGCTCTGAAGCGGGATCCAGTGCATTTTCTCTGCGGGGGTTTTTTATAGGTCTACTCATTCTCAAATTTCTAACAGCCATTTTGGCCTGAAAGAAGTTTGTACATTTTTTCTGGTACAAAATTAACACACAGAGGGTGTTACTGGAATGACTTTCGTGCCAGCAATTTAGACTACAATTCATCCAGCCCTAAATCACATCTCTTTCCAAATTCAGTTAGCATACATGCCACCAAATAACTTTAAACAATTCTAGGGTCTTCCTACAAACAACCAATATTGCCATCATTTCTTAAATGTGTCTGTCACTGGCTGTCTACTGTTTTTAAGCTACTTATTTTAATATTCTTTCTCCTCATTTTGTTTTAAATTATTTCTCATCATTCTTATTTTTAGATTATTTCGTCTAAATGTAAACTCTTATCTGTTTAGTTGTTTTAATCAAACAGTTGTCTTAGTTTACTTGTTTTAATATGTTTAAAACATTTCAACTCTAATTCTTGATGATTTGCAGTTCAGGGAAAAAATAACAGCATGTGTTATAAATAGGCAAGATATTTAAAATGCTTTTTATTAAAATCTTGAATGTCTTGCTCTCTGTGTTGCTGTCTTTATAACAAATTTTTTCTGTTTCTACCTCTCTGAATTTATGTATTTCTATTATTTTTCATTCTTATCTTCCTCTTTTTCTTCTCTAATTACTGTCATTCTGTGTCGCTGTTCATCTTTGCAGGCCTTTTTATTAATCTGTCTTAATTTTTGTCATTTTTTTTAGCTGATTTTCTTTAATTTAATTTTTCCTTTTCATTCTCCTATTATGGAGGGCAACAATAGTGTGGAGGTTAAGAGTTTGGTTTCTGGAGCCAGATTTCTCAGGTTTGAATACTGGCTTTGCACACTTATTAGCTATAATTTGAGTAAATTATCTAAACTCTCTGAGCTTCAATTTTCTCATCTGTAGAATGGGGATAATAATAGCATTCTCATACACTCTTTGTAAGTTTTACATGATTCATCGTTGAAAATCACTTTAAAAGGTACCTATACCAATGTGATCAATATTGCTGTTTGGTAAATAAGCTGAACATTAAATGTAATTTATTATAAAAAATATTATATTATCATGGAGACAGTCATCCTGAATTCAGTGGAAACAATAATAGGATAAATGAGGAGCTGAAAACAACAATAACAGTCTAAATGGGGAGCTGAAAAGGAAAGATTTGGGACAGAGCATGTTAGGATCTTGGGACTAAAACACCTTTTATGTACAACTGGAGCCTTTACGGACTTTCTGGTTACTATTGCTCCATGTAAGAGTGAGGGACAGCTCATTCTCTTACAAAAGGTAGTAAGAAACTAGAAATCTTTTGAGAAGATTTAGAGAGGTACAATTAGAAGTAGGGGAATACGGTGATTGGGATAGAAACAGGAAGAACATAGATAGGTTAAGGTAACAACTCAGAGATAAGAAGGATAAGGTATTTTAGGATAAACTGTAAGGGAGGATAAAGTCAGTCAGGGGTCACTGCTTCATTCAAATATTTTTTTAGCAAACCTATAATGTACTCCTATTGGTTGAGCACAATCTTATGTACTAGTGACAAAAAAAAAAATGGTAAACAGTTTCTGACCTTGGGAATCCAAACCCAGTTTGGGAGACCCACACACCAAAAAGTAATTACAAAACCTCCAATAAGGGCCTAATATCCAAAATATACAAAGAACTCTTACAACTAAATAACAATAACAACAAAAAAAAAACACAAATAATCCAATCAAAAAATGGGCAGAGGACTTGAACAGACACTTCTCCCTAGAAGAGATACAAATGACCAACAAATATTTGAAAAGATGCTCAACATAGCTAGCTATTCGGGAAATGCAAATCAAAATCACAATGAGATATCATCTCACACCTGTTAGAATAGCTATAGTCAACAGGACAAGTAAGAGCAAATGTTGGAGAGGATGTGGAGAAATAGGAACCCTCATACACTGCTGGTGGGACTGCAAATTGGTACAGCTACTATGGAAAACAGTATGGAGGTTCCACATAAAACTAGGAATTGATCTACCATATGATCTAGCAATCCCTCTACTGAGCATTTACCCCCAAAGACTTGAAAACTCATATTCGAAAAGATATTTGCACACCGATGTTCATAGCAGCACTATTCACAGCGGCCAGGACATGGAAGCAACCGAAGTGTCCTATGATAGATGATTGGCTAAAGAAGAAGTGGTACATATATACAATGGAATATTACTCAGCCATAACAAGAGATGAAATACTGCCATTTACAACAACATGGATGGACCTCGAGATAATCATGCTAAGCGAAATAAGCCAGATAGAAAAAGTTGAAAATCATGTGATATCACTTATATGTGGGATATAAACCTAAAAGCAACAAATGAGCAAAACAAACAGAGACTCATGGACATGGACAATAGACTAGTGATTAACAGATAGGAGGAGGGAGGGGGAGGGGGAAAGTAGACGGGGGGGAAAATGTGAATCATTTCTTCAATTAAAAATAAATAAATAAAGTAATTACAGTAGATTGTGATAAGTGTTAATGAGATTATAAATACATATGCACATCAAAGACATTGCACTAACTAGGCCAGAAATGCTTCTGAAATAAATGGCAGTTTTTTATCCACTTAATACCCTATCTACTGTGATTCTTTCTAATCCATAAATAGTTGTGACCCTCTACTATGATATATTTATTCTCATGGCTCAAGTTATTCAGAATCACACTGCTTCAATTTTTTTGTTCATTTCATTCACTGGGTTGATTTTATACTGTATCAACTTATCCATGCTGAACCTGTATTTCCCAGAATTTTTATCACTGAATGGTCAGCCACAAGAGAAATTTGGACGAGATGCAAAGGTGGAAAGAATGCAACAAACATTATCCCCTGAAGGGTGCCAGGGATCACTGCAGCTTCAACATCTTAGTGTTGATCATCTGGCTCACCTTGTGGGTGTGGAGAAGCAGCCAGGCCTGCAACTGAATCCTGATAATGCTGAATTTTACTTGAGCCCTCCGCTCCTGGAAAATAGAGAAATCTTTCTCACCACACACATATACACTCTTTTGTGTTACAGAAAATAAGCTCACTGCAAAGAATCAACCTTCTTCATATGCTCTAAATAAAACTTATAGATATTCCTCTTGTCTACCTATGGCAAGGCCAGACACATAAATGACTACTGAAACTACTTTTCCTCATTGATCAATGATAACAAAATGCTTGTTAACCAAACTTTAACTTTTTCATGACCCTAAATTAGGCCAGCATAAAATTCCACTTGAACAGCCTCTCTTGAGAATAAGCTGGCCTTGGAGTAAAACATTCTCTGATCTACTATCTGCCACACTTTCATTCCACCTCCCTACACCCTTTCCTTTCTAGACCTGTTTACAGTTCTCTATAAAATAAAAACCCATTTGCCTAAGCCTTGAGATGCTTGGCGATGTTATGGTCATAGCTTTCTCTCTATTGCAACAGTCCCTCCTTTTTCCCCTTGCAATAATTCTTTTGTCAAAGTAAAAATTGCACCACAGTAAAACTTCTTGCACTAATAGGCAAGGAATAATTTATTCAAGACTATTACAGGGGAGAGAGACTAAACCCAACTCTGCTGAAACAAAAGGAGGGAGGGTGTTGAAGTGCAAGGGTGAGCTAGCGGAAAAGTACTAGAGGATGTTAGCGGGGAGGTCAATCAATGGGATGTGTCCAGCACATTTGAGTTATTCCTGAGTATGCAAATATTTTTCTCTATGAGTAGGTTATCTGTGTTTGCTAACTGATGCCCATGGATGTCAGGCTTCTACTCTCCTAAAGAGACTGAGAGAGGTAACATCTTTGATGTTTACATCAGATGTTTGATGTTTGCATCTCTTTCAAAGAATTGGTTCCAAGGTCCTTGAGAAACTCATTTCCAGGGTGGTAAAACTGGCAAGAGATTAGAGAAGATTTACTTATATTTCAAAGGAGCAGAGAATTTATAACTCTGAGTTTTCTAAAATAGGTAATCTAAGAAAAGAGAGGTCAGGAAGAAATTTGTCTGAAGTTTAGTCAAGCAGAGGGGAATGGTAAGATACTGTTGGTCACACTCAAATAAATTCCCCACTTTATAAATCTGGATTTGTTTTATTTGGCCTTCCTGCCAATCTTATTGGACCTCCTCCTTCAGCTGTTCAAAGTCCTGGCCCAGTCAAGTGAACAGCCCTGTGATGAAGAGCTCCAGCTTCTCCTGAAGGTCACTCAAGGTCAGAAGTAGTGAGAGCCAGATATGGATTCTAGCTTGTTCTCATGGATTCTCATTTGCCATTTTATTCCCTACTTCACACTCAGCTCTGCTGACCCATGAGTAATCTCGGGCCAACCTCTAGGAACAGAGTCAACAGCCTTCCTGAGATTCTTCACCAGTTCTCTCTATTATGGAAATCTTAATGATACAATAAATCCTTTTTCGCATTTCTTTCATTGTGATTCTAATTCTGTAACTATCCCCTAACAGATATACTATCTCGGAAAATAAGAATACAACCAGGTACAATTTCTAGTTTCTACCTTAAATTATGTTTTTAAAATTAATGCATTATTTAATATCCCTGAAAGCAAAAATGTTAACTTCATATAATTAGATAATCTAATAATTTTTTCTATTTCTGTTTTAGCAATTCTTTTTTATAAATCCTTTAATCAAATTATCTAATGCTCCATTAAGAAAAAAAAAAAAGAACCTAACCTTTCATCAATATTTTCCTCTTCATAAATGTTTTTTCCCCACTCATTAGGAAAAAAAATCCTCTACTTCAGTCACCTGCCTTAAAAAGTTCTGATAATCTATAACTCTTAGTTACAAAATAATTGTACTAGTTGACTATGCTTCTGAGGCCCTCTCATTGATGTATTTAAAGTGTCAGTATAAGCTACTATTTGGTCCGAATGCTAATTTTCGTCTACCACACACCTATTCAACAAACCTCGTTGTAATGCTTACTTCTTCTCCTCCTTAGGTTTCAGATCCGATCAAATCCCAGATGCAGTTAGTTCTTTCTTTTTTTTTTCCTTCTTAGCTTGGATAACTTTAGTTTGTATCTTCATCAATATAGACTGTAGACTATCTCTATAGCCATGACTGATCTCCTTGCTTTGAGGTTTTCCTCTGCAGCCAATCCTGTATACCAAGGATAGAAAAGTTGACCTAAAAGAGCTAATACACCATGTCATTCTCTACTCAGAAAGCATCAAAGACCATTCTTTGCTACAAAGGTAAAGTTCAAACTCCTAAGCACTGAATTCAAAGCCTTTTATTTTTCATGCTAATTTTCCACAACATTGCTATGTGGAACTCCTCTTTATACTTTCAGATCCAGTGTTAAAAGTCATGGAAGATGGCATTTCTTTACTTGCCTGAATGTTAATAGCTTAGATCTCAGGATTAAAGTTTACTTTACCCTACCAAGTAAAGAATCCCAAATAACTGAAGGCACAGGAAACATGAAACGGATATTAGACGGAGAAAGTTATAAATATCAACAATGTCCTCCTACCCAACTATGGAAAATTAGAATTTTAGAGGCTATGCTTATTTTTGCTTTGCTTTGCTATTCATATATTCCCATACATCAATTATTATTATATACTTGTGGAACTTAAGCTTATAATTTAGTCACTAATATATAGGATCTCTATGATGGACTGTGACAGATTATGACTGAATCAGAGGAGGAATGAAGGTCTCCCAGCAATGAATAGAATAGCAGATGGAAATTTTGTCTACTTTTTGTGGTGAGAGCATCTTTATGTACCAATAATAGTTTTCACATGTTAGATTGAAGCATACTGTTGTTACCATTGTTGTTTGGAAGTTAAAATTGAGGCAAGGTTGTGAATAGATATTTAGTAGCCAAAGGTTTAATAGCCTCATGTCTATTGGCAACTTAACTTTTCCTATCTGTGTTTTCTCCTTAACAGAAGGGCTGGATAGGCCAGCAAGTTCTAGGTTAAGTTCTGTCAAAGAAAGATATGAAAAGATTTGGTATGAGGAAGGGAAGCAGAAGCTATTATATTGTTCCCCCAGCAGTGCAGGAAGATGTCTGTTTCAGTAGATGTGGGATTTTGCAATAGCTTTAGTGGTTTTTCAATAAGTCACTTACTTTAGCAGTAGAGGTAGCTATAATTATCAGCATTGAATTTCTGCATTCCTGACTCCCCAGATGAACAGTGGCATTCTCTGATCTTCATTCCTCTTCCTTGCCAATGTTTGTACATAATTTCTCAAACTATATCCCATCTTAAAAGACTAAATGATTTCTGTTTTCCTGAATTAATCATGACTGATTAATTCATGCTATGAAGTAAACAGAGTTCTGTGATCCAGAATAATAACTAGAGGCTGGTGGTTTCTCTGAAGATAACTTTGGAGAGTGGGCGGGTGGATATTTCAGTTGTAAAATAAAGGATGAAAAGAGGTCAGCTGTATTAGTTTCCAAGAAACTGCCATTACAAAGTACCAAAAACTGAGTGCTTGAAACAACAAAAATGTATTGCCTCAGTTCTGGAGCCTAAAAGTCTGAAATCAAGGTGTCAGCAGGGCCTTCCTCTCTCTGACTGCTCTAGAGGAGAATCCTTCTTTACTTGATCTAGTTTCTAGTGTTTGCTGAAAGTCCTTGGCATTCCTTAGCTCATAGGTGCATCATGCTAGTCACATGGCTGTCTTTTTCTTTCGTGTCTTCACATTATCTTCTTTCTGTTTATGTCTGTCTCTGCTCCCAGATTATCCTCTTTTTGTTTTATGAGGACAAAAATCATATTGGATTAGGGCCTACCCTAATGACTTCATTTTAACTTGATTACTGATATAAATACTCTATTTCCAAATAAGGTCACATTCTGAAGTGCTGAGAATTAGTACTTCAACATATATTTTGAGGGTGGACACTATCCATAAGCCAGCAAAGGAGAGATGAGGAGAGTATTCCATGCAGAGAGAAAAGCAAGTATAAAGCACCTGATTTTTTAAAGAAGGCATTATTTAAAGATCAGCAAGCATTTTCTTCCTGTGACTGAAAACAACAGATTGAGAAGCGCAGTACAATGTGAGACCATCCAGGGTAGATCACGTAGGGCGATGAGAATTAGAGTAAGTTGCTTGTAATGGGAAGACACCCAAGTGTTTTCAAAAAGGAAATTAACATAATCTAATTTATATTTTTAAAAATCACTCCAGGTACTGGGTGTGGTAGAATGGATTGCAAAGAGTGGAATATACAAAAATTTAAATATAGAAAACATTTGTAAGGCAAAAGATGCTATAAATAACAACAACAACAAAAAGACGTGGCAAACAACGTTAAAATTCAAGCAGAAAACTGAGGGAAAATATTTACAGCACATATAATAGTTATATAAAAGTCATAAAATCAACCAGAACAAGATAAAAAATCTAAGGAAATAAGTAAGGAATATAAATTGGCAATTCTTATAAAAAAGGGAAAAAGAAAAAATTCTTAAAAAAAAATTGGCAATTCACAGATAAAATATGAATATGGTCAACTAAATATGAAAATAAATTCAACTTTGCCAGCATTGGGGAAAACACAAACAATGAGTTTCATTAAATTAAAAAAATTTTTTTTTAAATTAAAATTTAGTATAAATAAGGGTGAAATGAAATAGATATTATTATACACTTCTATTGGAAATGTGGCTAGATATAAGCAAATTACAATTAAAAATTTACTTGCTCTGTATCTACCCTACAGAATATGTTCCCAAGGAGGCATGTACAATAATTTATATATATTAAAACATATTCAAACAATAGTATGTGCTTTCTATGGGTACAGATTCACAGGCATAGAAATACATAGAAAAATTCTGGTCTGAAAAATATGAACCAAACAGGTTATAACAGTTATCTCTAGGTGAGTAAATTAAAAAAAAAAAAAAGTAAACTTATCTTATTGTTTCAATTTTTAAATCAGGAAAATATATTTTTCATAGACACAGTATAATAGAGTTAGAAGAGGAGATTCTGGAACCACATTGCCTGGATTTAAATTCCAATTTTGCTATTTACATATGTGTGACCTTGGGCAAGTCACTTTGTTCTACTTTTTTATTAGTGAAAGGAAGACAAAAATAGAATTTACTTATACACCATTTTGGACACATTGGGTGATTAACTGAGTTCAACACTGTATATACATACACACATATATGTGTATATATGTGTGTGTGTGTGTGTGTGTGTGTGTATACTGTGTATTAAGGTTAGCCCTAACCTTAATACACAGTACACGTTAATTTGCATAACTAGTATAATGTTAATTATTTCAAAACTTCACAGTGATCCCGAAGAAAGAGATTGTCAATCTGAGGAAATGCATATAGAAAAATAAGTACAACTCTACATTTTTTTATTATATTATTTCACAGGGAGTTACCTTTTATTATTTAAATAAGAAAAACTAACAGAAGATGGGGGGCTTTAAATCTCAGAATTAGATAAATTCATGTGAGAAAACATGCATCAGTGAAGAAAATATCTGGTTGGATTAAGGAGTTCATTTAAGGATGTTGTAGGAAAAGAGCATGAAGCATGAAAGACTTTGAATTTACACTCAGGGGTTTGAACTTTAATCTCTGTAACAAAGAACAGTCCTTGATGCTTTCTGAGCAGGGGAATGATATGGTAGGTTAGCATTTAAGGTTGACTTTTCTATTCTTGATACACAGAATTGACTGCACAGGAAGAACCAAAACAAACAGTCATGTCATGGATATAGCAATAGTTTGTATGATAATAAGGATATAAACTAAAATGCTTGGAAATGAAAAGAGAAGGAAGATCAAGAGTACCTGAAAATCCCTGGTGTTCAGAAACACATCACCTTACACCCAATTAGAGTTGGCAGATTTAGAAAATAAAAACATGGGAAACCCAGCTGAATTTATACTTGAGATTAAAAAATAACTATTTCATGTATGTACCAAATTTTGCATTTATTGTTTCCCAAAAACTGAAATTTAACTGGATCTGTATTTTTATTTAGTAATCCTATCCTGATAACAAAATGTTCTTTATAATCAGATTTAATCACTCTAGGAAATATTTTAACTCTTTTGTTTGACTGTTCAGTGATATGAGAAGACAGAAGTGTACACACGGCAGTAACAACTTCCTTTTCAATGTGACCATAGCTATGTCTTCTAGTAGAAACATTCCTCTCTATATTTAAGACAGCAATACTTAGTCATGGGAACAGAACACAAAACTCTGAGCATATGGTGCATCTTTTGGACTGCACCACAATATTACAATTTGTTAATATCTAACTAAGACTGTTACTGTGCCTTTAATAGTTTACTCTATTCTTCCATTACATAATTCTTCCATTATAGTGGCTGATTTGGTACATGATAAAACAAGAAAATCCCCTGGATTAAAGCCCATTTTCATTTATCACTACTTTTCCAATAAATATGTTACTCGATCAGACATGGCAGTAAACAGAGCACTTGGAAAGCCTACACATGGTGGTGTTAGCAGAAGCATTGCAAATAGGAAAGGCAAATCCATATTCAGATTGTGTTATTCCAAAGAGGACATATCATTTCTTCCTTCAAAATGGAAGAGGTCAAATGTAATCAACATGCCATTTGGAGACTAGCTGGTGTCCCTAGGAAATAGTGTCATATTAGGAGCTCATCATTAGCCTCTACTATTGGCAAGTTGAACATGCAAAAGTGGCAATAACCAAAGTAGACCTGGTGAGTAGATGTGCATTTTATTAACCTATAGCTAACTCCTCTTCCTGTCATCATGGACATTTTGTTAATGAGACTATTGAGCAAGTGCAAGGATGGCTCAGGAAAAATTCACAGAATGAGTCATCTGTTTACTTAAATAATGAGCCTCTATTGAGTCAATATCTTTCTGATGAGCCTTTGTATGCAACAGGAATATCTTTCATGTTTGTCTTCTCTATACTTGTTTTGGCAATAATTCTCCATTTTTGTTTTTCTAGAACCCTGGCCATTCAGCCAAATTAGATATAAATCCACATTTCTGGCCATTGTTGCTTTAACAAAGCTGAACATATAGATGTTCAGCCCATTAGGAGTAATTCCATTTTTACCATCCCTGAGTGAGACTGTAATACCTGTATTGCAGGTTTGTGTCAATATAATATGTGAAATCTTCTGTAAATAAGGTCAGACCATTCTGACAGAATCGGTCAGACCATTCTGTTTGTTTCTCCAGCCTTGCTCCTCATTTGGTACCACGCTCATTTTTCACATGTCTGAGTCCTGACACTTTAGGATTCCATCAAGCTCCTGTTAGCTTACTACAGTGGTGGTATATAATACCACTGGTCATCCCTAGCTTGCTGAAAAAGGCTGCTACAGAGATTTTGAAGGATGCTGGTGCTCTCTCACAAATATATTTCTCAATATTGTTATGAAAGAGAAACC
>NW_006442508.1:11978713-12027126 GCF_000325575.1 Pteropus alecto | reverse complement strand
AAGAGTGTCTTCTGATCTTTTCTGGGATATAATGAGGGAGAAAATGAATGGGCAATATATGGTAAATCCAGTCTAATAATCTTATGTTACTAAGTCCTCAGATTTCTTTCTTTATGTTTTAGCAAGGAAATTCTGAAATCTCACCTTGATTTAATGTAGGTTATCATTTATTCCAAGCTTCAGTCAACCTGCCAAGAAAGCATTATGATTTGTTACTAGTTCCTTCACCTAATACTTTGAATCTATGAACTATATGAAAAGTAAGCCCATAAAGTAGTTCAGCTCAGTCCAATATTATGCTCTCTTCTCTTTGGTTAAATACTTGTACAATCCATCTCTCACATATACTCTCTAGGATTCTGTTGATATAAATGAAAAAAATTTTGCAATCATTTAAGTTTGAGATTTAGCTTCCCCCAGATCACACATTATATTAGTCCCCCTTGCAGGCGGCGGAATGGGGATGGAATGGGGATCAAAGACGCGAGATAAGGCTGGCACTTCCCAGTGCCCTGGCTGCCCAAATGGTCACAGCTAGCAGAGTTTGTTCTCGGTAGCAGGATGTGATTTTTATCTTTGGGTGCAGGCTTTAAGGCTCCCGACAGAGAGTCATGAGGATTGGTGGGATATCTTAAGGAGTATTAACATATTCTTGAAAATTGCTTGCCTTAAGTGAGATTATTACAGTCTACCTCTGGTGTCAAAAGAGACTCAATGAAATTTGAGTGACCCATCCTTTCTCAACCAATTTCCTAACATATAAGACTTGACTACTCAAGTAAATTTAATTGTGTTGTAATTCTGCTTCCCACAGCATAAGTTTGAATCAAGTTATAGGCCTCATTGGCCCTATGATTATAAAGATAAGAAATCTTTTAGGGTATCCTTAAAGACTTTCTGGCTCTGTAACTGTGTCTCGAGTTTAGAATCTAAAGTCTTAAAGTTCCCTTTTATTTCTGTATGTTATCTGGTTTAGTTAAAAGCTGTCATTCCTCCCACTTCCTAGAATAACTATGTATTTCTTAATATAAATCTAGTTGCTATAAAAGAAATATCTCCAAACTCTCAGTGGCTCAAAATGATAAAAGTGTTTTTTCATATATAGTCCTATAAAAGTTCATAGTTAAATAGTCTTCCACATGGTCATCCAATTGACTCAGGCCTTTTTTTTATTTATTCTTGAAATTCTCTAATAATTCAACCAGCATATTGGGACTGAAAAGGTAAGAAGATCTATGTAGGCAATTTCCATGGGTCAAGGCAGAAAAAGGCTATATCACTTCAGCCCCATTCTATAAACCAGAATTTAGTCATATGGTCATGGTCACATCCAACTGCAAGGAAGAACTTAGTCTAGCTGTGTGTCCAAAAATAACTCATGTTGATAAACACAAAGTGGCTGCAAATCTCTATCCTCTTATTTTAATATAAATATCAAATAAATATTCTTTTATAAATGTTATTTGTATTTTCACACATAGAACTCATTTACCCTCTCCCCAAAGTCTCATCCATTCATGCGTTCAATTCAATGTCCAGAAACTGCAGGTGATGTACATTTCTTGTCATCACGTTCAGATGCATTTTCCCATGATCTAACAACCTAGGAACCAAACTGACATAAAATAAGACCCCAATAAAATCTCCTGTTAAAATAGAAGGTAACAGATGTCACAAAGCTGCCACAGAAAGTATGAAATCCTGCTGGGCAGCCAGTGTGAAGGCCTCATACCTAGAGATAGGGAAATATTCTTAATTATGTCCTAAATCTTCTTTCTGAGAACAATTGTTTTCTGAGAAATCTATTTTTGCCTTCTTTGAAGTATGTTCTTGTTAAATATCCATTATTATCTAGCTAAGTATGAGAACTATCTGCCTTCCTTCAGAGCTGATCACATTTTGCAGTCACTTTTAGCCCCAGGGCTTTTTTTTTTTTTCAAGATCACCAAATATTAACAAAGTGTGTCCTTCTAAGCTAGTGGTTCTTTTCATTTGTTTCTAGTTATTTCTCTATCCTCAGCAGCTACAGTTGATCCTTGAACAACATGGGTTTGAACTGCATGGGTCCACTTACATGGGGATTTTTTCAATAAATACACACAGTACTGTAAATGTATCTTCTTTTCCTTATAATTTTCCTAATAACATCATCTTTTCCCTAACTTACTTTATTATAAGAATATAGTATATAATATATATGACATGCAAAATTTGTTAATTGACTTTATGTATTCAGTAAGGGTTCTAGTCAACAGTCTGCTGTTAGTAATTAAGTTGTGGATTTTTGACTGTGCAACAGGATCAGTACCCCTGACCCTTGTGTTGTTCAAGGGCCAATTGCATATGCAAGGTCGTTTATTAGACTATGTCCTAAAGCTTATCTATTTTATTACTTCCTCACCCCATCTCTCTCTTTCCAAAGTACTGGTGATGTTACTAAGGCTGCCTAAAACAGTAGGATTGGGTAAGGGAAAAACATTCTTAATCTAATAATTACCACACAAATGATTCACCTTCTTTAATAAAGAGTCTTATTAGATCTTAGTTACTAAGGCAGTCTAAAACTCACTCTTAGTATTGGCTTTCAGCAAACAGTCAACTTTTCTAATCTCGTAAAGCACTTGAGCTCTAAACTTTCTCCGTTAGCTTTGATCTCTGCTTGAAAACCATTCAATTCTTGCTTGAGCTAATCTCTTTCTTGTAACATCTGGCTAAATGTCACCAATAGTTGCCAGCACAGTCATTCTCAAACTTTCTCCTAAAAGGATTCTGCCTTCCAAGTTATCACAAGTGGCAATTTGACCAGTTGTGCTGTCATAGCATAAGGGCTATATAGTCCTCTAGCTATGATAGCTATGACAGCTTTTTCATTGCTGTTTGTCAACTATTTGCTAAATGAACTCCACCTATTTTATTTCTATTGTGGCAGCATCCAAATTATGGCGTCAATTTCTGAATTTAGTTAGTCTTTATTTAGTCAGTAAAACAAATCACTCTAGATAGTTCAAGCAGGAAGAAAGTTAATAGAAATGATATGGCAGTCTTTTAAAAAATGAAACTTTTTTGACACTCCTTCCATTGAGAGTTGAGATAGGTGTCTCCTTTCCTTGAACCTGTATTGGCTTGTATCTCTTTCAATGATAGAGTACATTATAAGTGACCCCATATAACTTCAAAATATAGATATCAAAATCCATAAAACTTATGTCCAATTTACTTGGGATAGTCACTGTGAGAAAAGCCAGATGCCATGTAAGAATATGCTGGAAAGACCAGTTGACGGCCAGCATCAACCACAGACCATCATGACCATGTGAACAAGTTATACCGAAATTCAATCTATTTGATATTTCATGACATCTAACTGCAGACATATAAGAAGACTCAAGTAAAAACTTTTTAGCCATACCACTCCAAATTTCTGACATATAAAACTGTGGACAAAGTAAAATGATTATTCTAAGGGTAATTTTACTTAGCAATAGTAACTAGAAGAGTAAGAATTAGGTGCTTATGAAATTTCTGGAAAGGATTTCTACTTCACACATAAAAAATTAACTGCCATGGAGATTTCTCTCTCACCATAAAAAACTACAAGACCAGACAAAATACATGAAACGGATGTTCTCAAGCATTGGAAAGTAGATAGAAAAGGACTGTGATCCTTGAGAGAAGGGCAATTAATGAAGTAGACTCTATGATTGCCCAAGTTTACTACGTGCAAGCAGTTTCTTGGCTGCAGATCACAAAAGTGAACATGAATGGAACTCAGAAGCCTTATAAAGTTGAGGACAGAAGAGACAGTGAAAAGAGTTCAGTGAGGTCAAGACAGCCAGAATTTGTCAGGTCAAGTAATGGAAACAAGGGAGTTACCTAGAGAAAGAGCTCCAGAGATTTATAGTCTTTATTTAATACTGAGATGGATAAACATGAATTGAAATTCCATGGGCCCCGAGAATAAAATACTGGAAAATAGTAGGTCACCTACTACTTGGAGCTTACATTGGGATTGGAATAGTTCACATTCCTACCATCCAGAGTGGAGCGACATCAAACTTACAGGGCAATTTAAAACTTCTGAAGGGTATCACCTCAGATGTACATCTAAATTAAACCTAACTAAAGGCTGTTCTATACCCACACCCACCAATGTAAAATTTACAATATCCATCATGCAATAAAGACTTGTCAGGTAGGAAAAGTAGCAAAGAAAACATGGCCCACAATCAGGAAGACAATTAATTAATAAAAGCAGACCTAGATATGACAGAGATTAAAGACTTTAAAAAATATAATACAAATATCTTAAGCATGGGATGTAAAGGAAACAAGAATATGATGAGAAAAGAAAAAGAAGCTATGAAAAAGAATCGAATGGAATTCTTGAGATAAAAAATACAATTTTTAACTGAATAATTATGAAATAACACAAATTGGACATGTCAGAAGAAAAGATTAGTGAACTTGAAGGTATAGCAACAAAATTACTCAAAGTAAAGCCTATAGAACCAGAAGAAAGTGGAGGTGGATATAAGGTGAGGTAGACAGGGCTAAAGGGGGTGAAATATTTGGTGACCAAAGGAAATTTAACTTTGGGTGGTGAACACACAATGCAATATACATATGACATATTATTGAATTGTACACTTGAAACCCATTTATATATATGTAAAATATATTTTTGTTTTCTTAAAGGTAAGAATGATAGCTGACTTCTTGTCAGAGTCTAAGTAAATCACAAGACAATGGATTTACAGCTATAAGTTGTTAAAGAAAAAATACATCAATAATAATTTTATATCCAGAGAAAATATGTTTTAAAGGTGAAAGCAAAAAAAATGACTTTTACACACAAAATAAGCTGAACTGCATTTAAATTTTTTTTTTTTAAATTCATTCCAGCAAAAGAAAAATATCACAAAGAAATTTGGATCTACAAAAAGGGATGATGAGGGCCAGAAATGGTAACCAAAAAGGTAAATACTAAATTTTTTCTCAAATTTTAATCTTTTAAAATGATAATTGATAGTATATAGAAAAAAAATAAAATGTTTGTCAAGATTATAACTTGGGTAGAAGTAAATCACATGACAGCATTTTCACAAAAGCCAAGAGAAAAATGAAATGTTTTTACATTATATGTAAACTGGTTTGGTATTATTTGAATGTAGATTGTAAGCTAAAAATATATTGTAGATATGAGATAAACCACTAAATAAATATATATAGCCTAGCCAATAAGCCAATAGCAGAGATAAAATAGGACCCAAAAAATACTCAATTATTCTGAAGTAAGACAGAAAAGGATAAAAAAAGAAAACAAACAGAAGATGGAAAACTAGAAAACAAAAACAAAGAATGAATATTTCTACCAAATTCCATTAAATTTAAATAGTCTAAATATATTAATTAAAATGTAAGGGAGTGCCAAAGTAAATTAAAATATAAAATCTAACTATATACTATTACAAGAAACCCACATTGAATGTAGAGATTTATAGTGAATAAAAGTGAAGAGATGAAAAAATGTGTACCATGAAAACATAAATCATAAATCAATAGAAAGTTGGAGTAGCTACATATATCAAAGTAGACTGCAGAAGAAAGACTATTGCTAGAGATAAAAAGGTACATTCTATAGGGGGGAAAGGTACAATTCATTAAGAAATCATAATAATCCTAAAAGTCTATGGAATCTAGTAACAGGATATCAAAATACATGAAACAAATACTGAGGGAACCTGAAAGAGAATTAAACAAATACACAAACAATTAGAGCTGGAAATTTCAATATTTCTCTCTCTGCAATCAATAAAAGAAGCGCCCTGAATTAATCATTTCTAACTCATACGTATACTTTTTATTTCAAGATTATTTCTAAATTCACGATTCCCGAATAGATTCCTCCATTAAAACTGGTGATATTTGCTTGTCACTCATTCCTATAAAGGCTACACCTCTGCCTTACCTGCAAAGGGGCTTCAAACCTCAGTTCTCTTCTCTAGATCATTATAATTTATTACTATAAATCACTGCTTTTTATATTGACTTCTTTACTTTTTACTTTTTGCTATTGTGGCACAAGCATAAATCCTTATCTTTTAATCCTTCCAAGTAAAACAACATAAATGCACCATTTCAATTTGTAGCTTTTGTCTATGGCCATGCCACCCCAAATGAGCCCAATCTTGTCTGATCTCGGAAGCTAAGCAGGGTCAGGTCTGGGTAGTACTTGGATGGGAGACCACCTAGGAAGACCAGGTGCCGTAGGCCTATAAAATAAGGGATTGTAAACTGACAAGGTCCTTGCAATCTGTGAGGTCAATCAAGGGATGCCTTGCCTAAAAAAAAAAAAAAAATCAATTTGTAGGTTTTTTATCTTTCAAAGTTATCCACATAACTCCATAATTCTTTAAAATTTTTAAAATTTGTGTATATATGCATGCACATGCATATATGCATGTTTGATAGCCATAGATTCAAACAAAACCTTTTTGTGACAAAAATCTCTTTTTAATTATTGAGAGTAGAGAAGAGAAAGAGAAAGTAGAATTCAACTCTATGAAGCATATTATTAAAATTTATCATTCTAATGGTGGCACAATGCAGAAAAAAATTGATTGAGGATAATGAGGGTTTAATTATTCCCCACCTTTAAATCTGAATTGAAAGTACTAAAAAGTTCAATAACTTTGATGAAAAGAAATAATAAATTTCATCCCACCAAGGTCAAGACTCCTACCTGAGACATTCTGACATTCAAGAGATAAACCTTGACACTCAAGAGATGATAAATCTCTATACTCTCAAAAATGTAGAAATGTGACTACAGGCTCCCAATTTTTTTCAAACTTTGTTTCCAAGCCTAGGTATGTGTGTGTATTTCAACTTAACTACTTTTTCAGCTTATATAAAATTTGTCTTTTACTTTTTTGTGAGATATAAAGTGCTTGAGACCTCATCTCACTTGTTTCAGAGGTAACAATGAGTAGATTCCCAAAGGTGACTTGAGACCCAGTTGGCTAAGTGCCTATAACAGTGACAGGCTTCAGTGTCTCAACACATGAAGTTCGAATCTGTGCTTTGTCCAAATAATAAATTTTTACATGACACAAACTGAAAAATTTTTGAAACCTCAAATGTTAAATCCACAAATATCCAAAGACTATTTGAAATAGTAATGTTCAAGCTTCTCTAATGTATGATCTTTGTGCTGTAATTATGTGACAAATCCAATTGCTGGAAGAACAATTAGAAACTAAGAACTAAATTGTTTTTCCAATTAAAATGAGAACTGGAAATACTACAAATAAGAAAATCTCTATTGCATCTTTTTCCTGCTTCTCAATATTTCCTGGGATCATACAGTACATTTTTTTTTTAAAGTTTAATATATGAATCTGCAAACTCACCTTTCCCAACTTCCAAACTAACTTATCAATTCTAGGTTTTTAGGAGACAAAATTGAGACATGAAAATATTTAGAAATTAACCCAATTCGGCACACAAAGATGAGCCATCAGATTTTGTGATTCTTGTTCAACAGAGAATCATCTATCCTTGAGCCAGCTATAATTTGTGATTTGCTTGTAGCTTCATTCAGACTGGCTATGACCATAATGTCACTTTATCGTGGTAAACACCACTCTAAGCTTCCTTTTCTGTCGTTGTTAACACTTCTATCAGACACTTTGGAGATTGCTGTAGAAAAACATTTATTGAGCTTTTAGCTCACACAAATACTGTTGGGACCTAGAAAATGGCTTCACAGTTAAATATAGCATTTCAAAGGGAAAAAAAAAACAGCATTCATAAGAAATAAAAGCTCACTCCCATCCCACCTCCATCTCTTTGTGCATCATTTCTGTGAAGTTTGGCTAAGGTAGTTCTGGTATTCTTGCATAATGGCTCTAAGTAAAATTCTCCTACACTTTCTTCCAAAACTTGGCTTCTTAAATGAAGCATTATATAATAAAGGTATAATGGAGACTTTTGAAAGTAATTTTGGATTTAGGTTAAGAAATAGCAAAATTAAGATTTGAAAATTACATACTCTTTATACACATTTTTAGCTCAATTTTATGGTCATAAATCTTTATTCTACTTTTACAAAAAAAAAGCAAATGTTGAGGAGAGATTATATATAAGAGCCAAATTGAGTTTTACATGGCCTCCTACTACACTTTGAAATAGAAGCTCTAGTACAGATTCAGTGCATAAAATAATAGTACCCAAGTTCCATTATATTAATTTTAGTCCCAAGATTACTGACTATCCTTTCATTCCATTTTACTTAAATAAAGGATGAATAAAAGTTCTCAACCCTAATATTTTGATTAAAAAAAGAACTATGAAATTTTGTGTGACTGCTGTCTAAAATAATTCATTTCCCCAAGTTGCTAATGTATCATTAAAAAATGGCTTATATATAAAGCAAAGTAAGATGTATTAAAAGTTTGGTTGTTTCAAAACCCATGTGAAAATCTAAATCCCTGGAGAATTCCTCAAAAATGAAGATTTCAGGACCCCAACCCAGACATGCTAAGATTCTCCAGAAATGGAGTGCTATTATTTGTGTTTTCCTATAATGCTCCCCCAATGATTCTGATGTTCAGGTTTGAGAACCATTTGACTAGAAGTTATTGGACATATATTTGAAGAGCTAACCTATTGATTTTCCATAGTAATAAGCATCAAGTGTTAATAGATTGTCTTAAGTTTAATTATCCTACTATGAACAAATAATATGATACACTTGAATGAAAATTGTTTTAGTTCTTATTTGTAATTCATGCTTTCATTAAAACCTTATTAAGATGAATTTTAAATAGATCTAATCTCCTAAGTAAACTATTATCTCTAAAATGGGAGATGCAAAGCATAGGTTCCATGTTTGTATAAACACATGCTGTGAATAAGAATTCCAATTAAAATTGAAAATTTTATAAGAACTAGTGTTTTTCAGAGTACTAATTCTTATTTTGATCAAATTCATCAATTTTTATAGCTTAGTAGAAAGGGTATTATGTGTTATATACGTGTATATATTTTTATAGCATTTCAAGGAGTCTTAAAGGCCTCTAAATAAGCATTGTGCATAAATTTTCAAAGTATTTGAAAATAAAGAGGCACTTTCTTTACAAACCCTAACAGTTCTGTCTAAATTGTCCTTTGGACTCACTGAGACTTGCAGGACTCTATCTTTGCCTTCTAGGCCCTGTGCAAAACGCACAGGTGTCATGTGTGTCCTTACTTATCTGTGTATCAAAGAACAAGTATAAAATACAGTCAGGAACTGTTATTTGTGCTAAAGATATGGTGCTAAACAAATCAGGCAATCCATGTTCTAACAGAGTTTACCATCTCATGAAGAAAGCAGACAATAAACAAGAAATTATGAGTGAAATAATTTTCACTGAGGAGAAATGACAAGTGTGAGCAGGAAAAGTATCTCTGCTTAATTGATGTCAAAACAGAATCCCAAAAGATGAGTAGAGGTTGTTTAGTTATCTGGGCAAAGGGAGTTTAAGGCAGAGAAAGAGGATGTGGTTAGAGAAGGGCCCAGCATGCCTACTTTGTTGAATTGCTCTTAAATTGTACACAATGGTATAAATGATTGTGGGCTCTGAAAGCGGATAGCTGTCGTTCTAAATCTACATCAGCTACCATTACCAAGCCATGTCTTCGGGCAGATTAATTAATCTTTCTAAAAATTTCCTCACCTGTTAAGTGAAGTCTATAATAGTACTGTAGTGAAGATGAAAGGATCAAATAACAGCTAAGTAATTACAGAAAATAATATTAACCCTTGCTTATACATGGTGATATATAACCTTATCTTATTTAATACCTGAATTTCTAACTCAATTTCTAACTCACGAATTGGATTCCAAGTCAAGGGCTCTCATACAGCACTGCATTGTAAGGTATTATGGATGGGCTCCTGCAGAAAAGCTTTATAAACATATTATTGCTATTCAAGATTTAGCAAAGGAGAAAATTAGAATGGGAAACTGAAAATATCAGAATATTTGTTTCCATTTTCAAAAATGTTGGATATTGTTTATTTGAAAAGAAAAACCATTCTGTGAATTTTAAATGTTGGAAAAGAAAACACTGCCTGTGAATTTTAGAAAGTAAAGATGGATTTAAATGTAGGAGGTAGCAGGAGAGGCAGCAGGACAGGCAGCAGGACAGCAAATGAAATTAACTTCAATAAATGACTCAAAAAGTGCTCGCAAAATTACCTTAATTGTTCTTCTGCGTAGGTTATCATTGGAATAAATATTAAAATTTGTTTTTAAACTAATTGCATTATTTTATGAGCTTCAAAAGCACTTGCAGGTAACCATCCCAAGCAATAATTTTTCAATCAAACCTCTTTATGCAGGAAGTAAACTGATCATTCAGAGGTCAGTATGACATTTACGGGTTTGAGAGATTTCTGTTTCTGAAACTGGCTGAGTGTGCACCACTAGAGGTAGAACTTGAGTAGAAGAATTTATTACCTAATATGGTACCATATCATTAATTAATCATTAGAGACAAATAGAAGACTCTATCTGATACCAGCCCAAGCTTCTTAACTTAAATTAATAGTTTCTAGGAGAATTAGATATAAATTAATAAAGTATAAGATTTAACACCCCCAACATTTTTAAAAATAGATAAATGGGTTATTTTTTATACTTCTACTACTCATACATTCAAAGATATTTATCGGCACCTAGTCTAGGCCATATACTGTATTCAGCATTAGGATTTGTTATGAGTTGAATTATGTTCCTCCAAAATCTGCGTGTTGAACCCTTAATCTCCAGTACTACAGAATATGACTTAATTTGGAAACGCGTCATTGTAAGTGTAATTAGTTAAGATGAAGTCATATATTGGGCCCCTACTCCAATATAACTGGTAGACTTATAAAAAGGATAAATTTGGATACAGAAACACACACATACATGAGGAGAATATTGTGTGAAGATGAAGGCAGAGATGGGATGATGCTCCTATAAGCATCCTAAGAGTCCAAACATACCAAAACCACCAGAAGCTTGGAGAGAGGCATGGAACAGATTCTTCCTCACAGCCCTCAGAAAGAACCAACTGCCAATACCTTGATGATGGACTTACAACCTCCAGAACTGTGAGATAATAAATTTCTGTTTAAGCCACTCAGCTTGTGGTCCTTTGTTCAAGAGCACTAGTAAATTATTACATATCTGATTGGAGCAGGAAATCCTCCACTCTCATGGTGACTATCTTCCAGTGGCTGGCAGTCAATTGGTAAAATTTACTGTATCACAATTTCAAAAAACATTATAAATATTACTTTTTGTAATCAAAAAATGTAGAATTGTAGCTAAAATAATAAGATGGAAATAGGCCAATCATAAAGAATCTATTAGTCAAAAACATAATTTGTGCTTTGTGTTGGATTTCCTCCACATATTCTTTTAGATCTATGCTCCATCCTTCTCTGTCCTTGGTTGTTGAACTTTATCAATTGTATTAGTCAGGATCCCTTCCTTCTGTTTTCCAGGTGCATTTGACCAATAGAAAGGACTGAAAGGAAAGCAGGAAGCAGGAAAGAGCCTGTTAGCTTCTCACTGGTGGCCTACAAGATTGATACGGCTAGGAGATTCTCTACCTGGTCATCACTTGATCAGGCGTCTCCTCTCAGTGAGTTCCAATAACAATTGATCCCTCTTTTTCTCCTTAGAATTAAGCATGGTAACAACTGCAACTTGGTAACTGTTCCATAATAATTGTTGCTAATTATCAGGGGCTTTATCCTTCTTACTGTTACTTTTAACCCTGCCCTCACTTTGTAAATAATCTCATCTCTGTAATCTCTTTAATGAGTATGTCATGCTCATAATTTTTGCCAGAGACATGGCTGATACAATAATTTTTCCAGGGACACTCTCAGGAAATTGACTTTTGAATTTGGATTTCAGAACTAATGTCTCACATATTTGATGAACACACAAATGAACTCTTTTCTAGGGGGCAATAGAACACTGGTACTCCATGGTTGCAGTGGCACCATGGTTGCTCAAATTATCACAGGTGGCATAAGATGGAGCGCAATGGAAAGAGGCTTTGGGAGATTAATTTGCTGTGGCACTTAATTACTACATTGACACTGTGAATTTAAAAATCTGGAATATATCTATTGTTTTTGACTGACACACAAACACACACGAATTAACTCAAAACCTGACATTCCTTTTCAAGTTGCAGAAAGCCTCTACGAAGCTTTTCTCATGTAGCTAGAATGTAGACATAATTATGGATCAAAGCTTGACACAAAGCCTGATTGTAAATGCTATAGAGATGCAATGCCAGCTAAATGTATAATTCATTCAGACTTCTTATGCTAACTTTAACAACACTCGTTAGAAAGAAATAGAACCTTTCAAAGAACAACAAGTGTTGGCGAGGATGCAGAGGAAAAGGAACCCTCATACATTGTTGGTGGGATTACAAATTGGTACAGCTGCCATGGAACACAGTCTGGAGGTTTCTCAAAAAATTAAAAATGGATATACCTTTTGACCCAGCAATTGTACTTCTGAGGATTTATTCAAAGAAAACCAAAACAATAAGTTCGTAAAGATCTATGCACCCTAATATTCATGGCAGCACAATTTACAATAGCCAAGATGTGGAAGCAACCTAAATGCCCATCAACGGACAATTAGATAAAGAAGTTATGGTTCATATACACAATGGAAAATTACTCAGCCATTAAAAAAATGAAATCCTATCATTTGCAATGACATGGATAGATCTAGAGGTTATTATGCTGAGTGAAATAAGTCAGACAGAAAGATAAATACCATATGATTTCATTTATATGTGGAATCTAAGGAACAAATAGAACAAACTAATCAAAAACAGATTCACAAATATAGAGGACAATCTGGTGATGGACAGAGGGACTGGGAGAATGGAGTGAAGGGTTAAAGAAGTACAAATTAGTAGTTGATAGATGGTCATGAGGATGGGGAGCACAGCATAGGGAATGCAGTTAGCATTAATATATTGGCTAGGTAGAAAATCAGAGGAGAGAAGGAGTAATTAGGGGGATCATTTTATAAACTATATAAATGTCTAACCAATGTACTATATACTTGAAATTAATTAAAATAAATAAATAAATTTACAAAAAAGAAATAGAACCTGGAAAATTGGGATGAGAATCTTCGGTCAGTATATATATCTGTCCACTTCCTGTAGATATCTGGAAGAAGAGCTGTATGTAAAATCTGCATTATTTCATAGTTAGTAGATAACAGTTAATGGTCATGATATTGAAAAGAACAAGATTGGAAAATGAGTGAAAAGGGAATCTAGAAGAGAAGACTATGAATACACATTTCAGAATGGACAGAGTGTGAAAATATTCCTGGCCCACATAAATTTTCTCAGCAGTTTTGATTACAGAGCTCTCACCAATCAAGTGAACTAAATTACCTGTTGTGTGGATATAAGTCAGATTCCATCCCTGGTTGTTAAATTGCTTGTTTAATGGACCCATTTACAAAGTAGCCATAGTGGCAGGAATGGAGGCTATACTTGGGCTTAATAACATAGACAACATACACTTCCCTTTACTAAGATTGATCTAATCACAACTACCGCTGAGTATCCAGCATGCCAACAAAAGTGAAGGTGAAGCCCTCAATATGACCATTTCCTGAGGAGTCAGTCATTCACCAGGTGAAGGTGATTACTTTGGACCCCTTTTATTACCAAGTCTTTTCTCAGATACATATTTACTTTTGTGTTTGCAAAACTCTATCAATATTACTACGCAGGTATTAACAAAATGCCTATTCATCATCTTAGTATCCTAAAAAAAAATCACTTTTGCTGAGGGGACAAATTTTAACATGAAGAAAATATATCAATGTGCTCCTCTCAAGGTGTTCCCTGGTCTTATCATATTCGCCAGAAAGCAGCTGGTTGACAAATTGATGAACTGGCCACCAAACTCTCAAGAATGACACTAGGTAAGTGAAGACACCCTGTGAGTTTGTAGTGCTGTTCTACAGGATGAAGAATGTGCTTTAAGCCAGTAGATGAACTGCATGGATATGAGAAACAAGGAGTGGATATGGGATTAGCCCTTCTTACTCTTATACCTAATAATGCGCTCAAAGTGACCTCATTATGCATGGAAAGCTGATGCTTCCACCAGGGAATATAGTCATTGCTCCATTGAAATAGAAATCCAGACTGACCTTGGGCTATCTTGAGCTTCTCATTTTGATGAACCGACAAGCAAAGAAGGTGGTCAGTGTATTTATTTGAATAATTAATTCGATTACCAAAGAGAAATTTGATTGTTTCCAACTAGTGGGAGCAAAGAAAAATTTGAAATCCAGGCAACTCACTGTGGCACCTGTTAGTACAGTCATTTTTTCATTAGCTACCAATGGGAAATTGGGGCAACATAATCAAGATAGGATCACTAAAGACTTAGCTTCTTGGGTTACTTCATTTGGAAAAATAACTCACCAACTGATGTTGGCAGAGAATAATGGGAATATGAAACTGATAGCCAAAGAATGGAGCTATAATTTTCAACAAGCCTTTTAATGTAAGCTTATAATCAGCTATAGAAGCAAGCACTATAATCAGATGTTTCATATTAATCATTTTTCTCCTTTCCATTCACCTTTATACTTTATGTGAAGGGCACTGATGCTCAATAATATTACAATTAGTTTCTAGTAAGACTCTAGATACAGTGACATCTCTCCAAAGTGATTATGTAGTTAACAAGATTTTGTATTTCTTCTGTGTTTGGGGATTTTTCCTTTGTGTTTCAAATTTGTCTAAATGAAGAACAGGAATGAATGCTAATTGGGAAAAAAAAGATGGACTGTGCCAGTTATTCTGCACTTATTTTTACCCTTCTGGATCCATTCTTTGCCCTGTAATATACATAGATCTTTGCCTCAAAACTATAGCACCTGGTATCTCTTGCCCTATGGCGTCTTGTTGGTTTCAACCAATAAGAGGCACTACCAAGAGAAAAAGAGTAGGAGGACAAAGTTATTCAGCACTGATTTCTGCTACATCTCAGTTTCCTCCCTCCCAACCGATGATTTTGACAGTGGTTGTGTTCCTCATTGTGTGTTCACTACTGTCATGCAGCCCATCTCCCACAGCTACAGCTATCACTGGGTTCTGATACAACCACTTTCTATCCTTATCCCATCAGGTGTTAAAGTAGTCATGGCTTTTCGTTGTAGTGGGCCCCTGAATGCTTCACTGTACCCTTTTGCTGTGTTTTAATTCTGCCTACATTTCCATAATTAGTCCCTTCATTTAACTCATATCAGTTAACCCTTAGAATGTATCTTCTGTTTTCTGCTAGTACCCTGACTAAATTTATGGTTGATAAATGTTTTTGTGAGTGTGTGATTCCCTAGTGCAGATTAAAACCTACTTGTCCAGAAATAGAAATTATCTTTAAAAAAAAAATTAAGATTCCATAAGACACTACTGTGTAGTATGTTTGACCAGCAGTGTTGATTACAGAGCTAAAGGGCTGAAGGAGAAGATATATTCCAAGGATAGATGCTTTAAGAATAATATTCTCAGTATTATGCTCTATAACTAATATATTAAATATTTAGAAAGTTGCTATATTCATGACAAACTAATTACATCAAAAACCTATCTGCAATATGCTAAAGTAGGATGAATTGGTGAAAATAAATTACAAAGGTGATAAAATTCAGTATATTGAAATGAATATGAGGTGATCTTTTCATGAATCTCTCTATAAACCTATCAGACTTTTTAGATCGTGATAATAGCTATCAGTTACTAGGCCCACTGGTATATTTTGGGGTTTTTATTACTATGCTACTTTAGAACAATGATAATGATCTATTTTATAAAGGCTGAACTATTCTGTTGTATTGCCCCTTAAGAACATAAACAACTTATTCAAAATACTAACTGAAATCCTGTCTAATTTTTTTCTTTTTTTTGGAAAAGAAAATATGAAAAAGAAACCTTCAGAATATTATATAGAATCAATGACCACCATATATCAACTCTTATTGGCCATAGCCTTTGCCACCTACCCGATTCTTTTATTGAGAAACAGAGTTTTATGATTCACATTTAACCTCCCAGTTTTGCTCTTTTGGAGCTAAACACAATACTGTTGAAACATAGTCTGAATTTAATAAGAAAATGATAGATTTTAATGCTACCTCAGGAGAAAAAAAATGTGTAATACAATTGAGAAAGCCTCTTGTTTCTTCCTATATTCCAGACTAAGTCACTCTAGCAAACTTATCGGCTTTAGCCAACTTGTGTTTTTATGTCTCAGCAAAGATGTGCTTCAAAGAAAACTCCCTTTGATACCTGTGATAAAAGACTACTCAAAGCAAACTGAATGAATCATCAAATAACTTGTATTTTCTTTTAAAAAAAAAAATGGAAACAGAAAACAGAGCTCTTACTTGCAATACACCTTTAATAGTATTTTGAATAGCCTTACTTTTTTTTTTTTGTGGGAATACATCAGATTCAGACATGTTCTAAAAGAACAATCTTTTCTCTAAATAATAGATAGTTAAGAATTGAATTTAAATGAAATAACTTGGGAGCATCAAAGTCAGTCAGTTTGTATCAAGGAGTTTTTCTTAGGAAAAAAAAAATCCCAAGATTCAAAAATCTACAGCTATTATTTTTCAGCATTTCTCTGTCCAAGAATGACTCATAATGAAAATTTTAGTTTCCATTGTGGGCCACAAACCCTATCCCCAAGTCCATTCCCCATTCCTCAATATCACCCACTGTGATATTGGACTATTTAGTCCATTCTCCTTAGATTCTGGCTCAGTTTGGTCCAAATCAACAGCCTATGCACATACATGCCATGTATCAGCATCTGAATTGATATGTGAGAGATACTATAGAATCTAGAAATAGACCCACACATATACAAGTTACAACAAAGTACACTGCAGTTGAAATTGAAAGGACAGCCTTTCAATAAATTGTGCTGGTCCATTAGATATCTATAAAGGAAAAAAAAATGAAAATGACTTTTACCTCACATCATATACAAAAGTAATTTGAGATAGCTCATAGTCCTAAATATGAAAAATAAAACAAAATGCTTCTAAAAGAAAACATAATACAATATTTTTTTGACCTTAGATAGGCAAATTTTTTTAAACAGGACATAAAACCAATAACTATAAAGGAAAAAATGTTGAAATAAAAAGTTTGTTATCAAAAAAATAATAATAAAATGAAATAACAAGTTACAGACTGGAAGAAGATATTCCTAATATTTAGGTCCAGTAAAGGACTTGAACTCAGAATTCTACAAGTCAATAAAAGACCAATAACCTAATTTTTTAAATGAGCAAAATTTGAAAAGAAACATCACCAAAAATGATATGCATAGAGATAATAAACATATGAAAAAACATTTGGCATCTTTAGTCACCAGAGACTTGCAAATTGAAATCACAACGAGACATTACATCTCTCACAGAAATGGCTTAAATTATACATATATGTATATTTTTATTTTATTCACAATAGCAGTACTGACTCATATCAAGTATTGAGGATACAGAACAACTGGAACTCTCAGACATTTATGATGGGATTGTAAACTGGTACATAATCTTTGGAAAATGGTTTGGCAGTGTCTATCACATGGACACACACACGTCTTATAACTGCAAATAAAATATATCTCAAGAAGATATGAGTGCTTTTGACCGCAAAAAGACATACACAAGACTACAATAAATGTTTGTGGCAGTGTTATTTATAAAAATAAAAAGCTGGAAACAATCCAAATGCCTAAAAACCATAGAACGAACAAATGAAAATTGTCAAGAGCAATGGAAAAAATAAGAAACTATTGCTACAGACAAAAACATGGATCTCACACACATTAAGATTGAGCTAAAGAGATTACTATTAGCAAAATCAGATAGTTTGTTGTCTATGTTTTCTTCTAGAAGTTTTATGGATTTGGGTCTTACATTTAGATCTTTAATGTATTTTGAGCCTATTCTTGTATATAGTGTAAGAAGGTGGTCCAGTTTCTTTTTTTCCCATGTACTTATCCAATTTTCCCAGCATCATTTATTGAAGTGACTGTCTTTACCCTATTGTATAGTCTTGCCTCCTTTGCATACATTAAGTGAGCATATAGGCATGGATTTATTACTGGGCTCTCTATTCTGTTCCATTGATCAATGTATCTGTTTTTATACTACTACCATGCTGTTTTGATTACTGTACTCTTGTAATATTATTTGATATCAGATAGTGTGATACCTCCAACTTTGTTCTTCTTTTCAAGATTGCCATGGCTATTTGGGTCTTTTATAGTTCCATATAAATTTTAGGATTATTGTTCAAGCTCTCTGAAAAATCCCATTGGTATGTTGATAGGGATTGCATTGAATCTATAGATTACTTTGGTTAGTATGGCCATTTTAATGATGTTGAGTCTTCCTATCCATGAGCACGGTATATGCTTCTATTTATTTGTATCTTCTTTAATTTCTTTTTACAGTGACATAATTTTCTGAGAACAGATTTTTACCTCTTTGGTTAATTTGATTCCCAGGTATTTTACAGACAGCCAAAAGACATATGAAAAGATACTCAATGTCACTAATAATCAGTGAAATGGAAATTAAAACCACAATGAAATATCACCTCACACCTGTCAGAATGCCTATCATCCATAAATCAAAGAACAAGTGATTTCAAGAATGTGGAGAAAAAGGAACTCTCATACACTGTTGGTGAGATTGCAAATTGGTACAGTCAATATGGAAAACAGTCTGGAGGTTTCTCAAAAAATTAAAAATGGATATAACTTTTGACCCAACAATTGCACTTCTAGGTATTTATCCAAAGAAAACCAAAAAAATAAGTTCATAAAGATCTATGTACCCCTATATTCATGGCAGCACAATTTACAATAGCCAAGATATGAAAGCAACCTAAATGCTCATCAACAGATGATTGGATAAAGAAGTTATGGTTCATATATACAATGGAATATTACTCAGCTATTTAAAAAAATGAAATCCTACCATTTGCAATGACATGGATGGAACTAGAAGTTATTATGCTGTGTGAAATAAGTCTGATAGAGAAAGATAAATACCATGTGATTTCACTTATATGCAGAATCTAAGGAACAAAAAGAACAAACAAATCAAAAACAGACTCACAAATATAGAGGACAATCTGGTGATGGCCAGAGGGGAGAGGGGTTGAAGGTGAAGGTTTAAAGAAGTACAAATTAGTAGTTGATAGATGGTCATGGGGATTGGGAGCATGGCATAGGGTACAGTTAGCATTAATATAATGGCTAAGTGTAGAGCCAGAGGAGAGAAAGAGCAATTAGGGGAATTGTATAAACTATATAAATGTCTAACCAAGCACTGTATACTTGAAACTAATAAATAAAATAAAATAAAATAAAAAGATTGAGCTAAAGAAACCAGAAACAAGCATCTACATAAATAATTAAGATCGAAGTAGAAAAAAACAATCTATAATGATAGAGATTAAAATAGCAGTTATTAAGTGTATACCAACTGAGAGGAAGCACGAGGGAGCATGCTGGATATTGGATAGACTCACCTTCTTTCATCTGAGTGGTGAATTACCTGAGTGTATACATGTATAGAAATGCAAATATTCACAGTTTTTTGATATAGAAAATTTGATTATCAGATGATAAAGCAGAATTGACATTTATTGGGTTCTGACTATGTACATGTGTGTGTTATTTCATTTATTTATCAGAACCATTTTTCTGAAGAATATATTCTCCTTTAGAGATGATAAATTGGATATTTAAAGAAGTTAAATAATATAGATAATTCACACAAGAAAGTAGTAGATCTAAAATTCAAATCTAGATCTCTGAGATTCCAAGATCCATAACCTTAAAAAAAATAAAAATAAAAAAACTATTCTGCCTTACCCACACATCTTTTTAAAATATATCATAATGATTAGTTTATGAATAACCTAATCTTCATAGTTCCAAGAATACTTGAGAGGCCCTTAAGGTCTCTGATATGTGGTAATTTGTAAATTTAAACATAAATTTAAATTTCCAGTCATTTAATTAGGGAATGAGTCTGACTCAGCATATAATTCTATGTGCTACAATGTCACTCTCTACTCATCACTTCAAATGTAATAGCTTTCATGAAACAGTCAGTCATTAAATATTTGCTATATGACTTCCATTTTCCAGGTATTTTTCTAGGTCCCAAATAATTTATACTACATGTATAACGGGCTTGCAATAACAGTAATTAAATATTTGTTAATGTAGTTCAAGTAAATGTCAAATATTTACTATGAATATTTTTTCCTTTCTTGTCTTTTACCATGAAATTACAAAGGTGGTCAGAAATAAAAAATAAAGGCCTAATAGATTGTCTTTAAATAAACTTATTAATGGAGGAGGGGCCTCTGGTCAAGATGGCATAGACCACATTAAAATTATAACAAAACTACAGAACAATCATCACTGGGCATCACCTGAGGTCTGTCTGAACAAAAGTCCTACAACTGAGGACATACACAAGAGGTCACATCAAGACTAGTAGGGGAGATGGAGACGTGAAACAGGATAGTCTTACAACTGGGTATGGCAGTCAAGAATCAGGAGAGATATCTAGGCTGCAGTGGTCCCTCCCTCCCCAGAGGAGTGAGGGGTCCCCGCTCCACACTGGGCTCTCCAGCCCAGAGTTCCAGTACCAAGAAAAGAAGTCCCCACAACCTCTAGCTGTGAAAACCAATAGAGATTGTAGCTGAGTGAGACAAAAGTGTGAGAGTTGCAGACATTCTTCTTAAAGTGCCCATATGTGGACTTACTCACTGATGGACACACTCACTCTGAGCTCTAGTGCTGGGGCAACAGCTGGAAAGGCACCAAGGATACAAGGGAAGGAACTGAGTTGATTGGCATCAGGGAAAGCGCTAGAAGGGTGGTTTTCTTCCAGACAGAAGCGCTGGGCAGTAACCATTGTACACTTGTTGAGCCTTCCTTCCCGCAGCATGTGGATACAGGTGGCCACCATATCTGAGTCTCAATCAATCTGCTCAGGTGATTCTCTAGGACAGCTCCCCTCCCATCTTGGGAGCTCACCCATGCCTCCTCCAGCGGTTTATTCTATAGAAAAGATCTGTCTTGGCTCATGCAGTGGACTTTCTTAAAATCTCTCAAAGGCTGACAAAATCCAATGCAGCATCTGGCCTCAGTGTGCCCTGTACCTTTTGCTGAGCAGCCCCAAGCTCATCACTAGTGGCAGCCAGACTCAGTTCCTGGTTTGGCCTCTTGAGGTACCTATAAGCCCAGCATGGATGGCAGCCATCTGCAAATTGCTTAGCAACTTTTAACAGGTAGTCCTAGAAGTGGACAGGCTGCAGCTGAACTTGGCCCACAGCCGGGACCCTCCCAGGAGGCCCTTGGGCTGACATCTCCAGTGGCCTGTTTCTATCAGCTAAAGAGCCAGAGCACCACCCAGGGCTGCATCTGAGGAGGACACACCCCCAAGGGCAGACTGGGCAGGCATCAGAGCCCTACTAAAGTGAATCCTGTTCATGAGGGTCAGCCCTTTACTGGTCAGTTCTCACAACCAATCAGCCCAAGGGTCAATCTCTCCCATCGAAGTGCTAACAGCAACCAAGGCTCAATAATAGCAGGAGGGCACATATAACCCATACATGAGACATACCTTGAACATCTGACTTAAGTGACCAGGGAAGACTGAGGCACCAGGCCCCACAGGACACCTACTATATAAAGCCACTCTACTAAAACCAGGAGACTTAGGAGCCCTACCTAATACATAGAAACAGACACAGAGGGGCAGATAAAATGGGTAGACAAGGAAACATGTCTCACATGAAAGAACAGAACAAAGCTCCAGAAAAAGAACTCAACAAAATGGAGACAAGCAAACTACCAGATGCGGAGTTCAAAACATTGGTTACAAGGATGCTCAAGGAATTTAGAGAAAGAGTAGATGAACTCAGTGAGAATTTTAACATACAGAAAACATAAAAATAGAGATAGAAAACATAAAAGGGAACCAGTCAGAAATAAAGAATATAATATCTTACATGAAGAGTACATTAGAGGGAATCAACAGATTAAATAAAGCAGGGGATCGAATCAGTGATTTAGAGGAAGGGGTAGCAAAGGACATCCAATCAGAACAACAAGAAAAAAGGAATCCAAAAAAATGAGGATAATTTAAGGAGTCTCTGGGACAACATCAAGCACAACAAGATTTGCATCATAGGAGTACCAGAAGGAGAAGAGAAAGAGCAAGAAATAGAAAACTTATTTGAAGAAACAATGACAGAAAACTTCACTAACCTAGTGAAGGAAATAGACATATAAGCCTAGGAAACACAGAGAATCTCAAACAAGATGAACCCAAAGAGTCCCACACCAAGACACATTATAATTAAAATGCCAAAGGTTAAAAACAAAGAGAGAATCTTAAAAGCAGCAAGAGAAAAGCAATTAGTTACTTACAAGGGAGCTCCCAAAAGCCTGTCACCCGATTTCCCAAGAGAAACTTTGCAGGCCTGAAGGGACTAGCACAAAATAATTAAAGTGATGAAAAGCCATGACCTACAACCAAGATTACTCTACCTAGCAAAGCTATCATTTAGAATTGAAGGACAGATAAAGAACTTCCCAGACAAAAAAAAAAAGCTAAAAGAGTTCAGCACCACTGAACCAGTATTATGGGAATTGTTGGAGAAACTTGTTTAAGAAGAAAAAAAATATGTATCAAAAATATAAATAATAAAATGGCAATAACTACAGATCTATCAATAAGTACTTCAAATGAAAAAAAATTAAATGCTCTAGTCGAAAGATAGGGTGGCTGAATGGATAAGAAAATAAGACCCTTACATAGACTGCCTACATGACACTCGATTCAGATCAAAAGACACACACAGACTGAAAGGGATGGACAAATATACTTCATGAAAATGGAAATGAGAAAAATATATATCTGAGGTAGCAATACTTATACAAGATGAAATAGTCTTTAAAACAAAGGCTATAACAAGAGACAAGAGGCTATAACAAAAAGAAGTATCCAGGAATCCCACTTTTGGGTATTTAACCAAAGAAACCTAAAACACTACTTCAAAGAGACATGTGAATCTATATGTTCACTGCCTCATTATTTACAATAGCCAATATATGGAGCAACCTGGATATTCATTAATGTATGAATGGATAAAGAAGAGGTGGTGCATATACAGGTGGAATATTACTTAGCCATTAAACAAACAAACAAAGAATGAAATCTTTACATGTGCAACAACATGGATGCACTTAGAAGGTACTGTGCTGAGTGAAGTAAGTCAGATGGAGAAAGACAAATACCGTATGATTTCACTTACATCTGAAATCTAAAACACAAAATCAATAACATAGAAACAAACTCATAGATACAGAAAACATTTTGAGGGCTACCAGGTGGGAGGAGTTTTGCAGAAGTGAGTAAAAAGGGAAAAAGAACTAAATACAAATTGGTAGTTATAAAATAATCATGAAGATGTAAAGTATAGCATAAGAAATACAGTCAATAATGTTATAATAACTATGTACAGTGTCAGATGGGTCCTAGATTTATCAAGGTGGTTACTTCATGAGTTTTATAGAAATCTAATCACTATATTATACACTTGAAACTAATATACTATTGTATGCTAACCATAACTGAAAATTATAAAATGTTATTTAAAAAGTAATATAGAAAATACAGTAAAATGGGTAAAGGAAAAAAATAATACCAGGGTTCGATAAACACACACACACACACACACACACACACACACACACACACACACATTTATTAAAATGTCAGCCATCATCAATGGCATATTGGGTCCTTTATTTCTCCACAGGATCCAAATCATCTGGGGTGTTTTCTTTTCTTTTTCTGTACTTTTCCAGCTTTAGGAACTTTCCTTTACTCAACTTTCCTTCAAACCAAAACTTCCATTCATATGCAAATAATCCATAACTCATTTTCTAGGACCTTGCTATTCTCCACTTCTTTTTATATGCAATAGCTATTAAAATTGTCATACCTTATCAATTAGTGTCTTCTTTTAACCTGAAAATAAATATTGAAAACATATTTCCTAGCATTGCAATTCAAAATTTTACATGAGTAAACTGAGGGTGAATTAAGGGTAAAGAACATATAGATGGAGAAGCTGTAGTGAAAATCAAAAACTAAGCCCTTTTTATAAAAAAAAAAAAGTTATTTTAGAATGTAATAAGTTTGTTTCCCAATTTTTCTATGCCTAAAAATTACTTTATGAAAATTAATGCAAATGTCTCAGATATAAATTGAAATACAAGAAGAGAATCCCATAGTTTTAACTTCTTTATGTTACAAATAAAATCAGTAAAATTGTAAAATCTTTAGGCCTGAACTACTAAAATCCTTAATAAAACATTTTTTAAAAACCCCTAAATATTTAGAATAGATTTGAATAACTAATTCTGATATCATACCCTAGCTGCCTCTAAACTCCATTTCTACTATAGGAACTGACGTCTTCACATCTTAACAGTTCTGGAACATGTAATATTATAACAAATGTTTATAGCACCAGTAACAAATAGACATCACAAAAATGTTCTGAAAGATTTGATGATTCAAGTCATCAAGGTTTGACTACTCAAGCACACATTGTGGAAAATATTAGTAATAAGTTGGACATTACTATACTTATTTTACATTTTAATAGTACTTTAATTACATTTTATCTATGGATGTGTATGTGATGTAATAGGTCCACAATAGGTGGACAAACCCTGTACTCTTTTCCTACACTTTTTACCCAGACTTATATTAGGTTTGGGCTTCAAACTTCCTCTTGGTTCTCATAATTTTTTAAAAAATCACTTCATGGTTTGGCCAATACAAGACATTACATGTTTAATTCTTAACCATGCTTCTCGTAATCCATCCAAATGAGGTTATTGCTATTCTCTATTATTGCATAGTATTGTGGTAAAAGCACAACTTATGGAGTTAGAATATCCAACTCAAGTCTCGGCTCATCTCTTTCCTATTCTAGTACCTTGGTCAAGCTATTGAGCTACTCCAAAGATGTTTTCCTTATCCAAAAATGGGAATAATATTTCCTTCACATTTAAGTGTAGCAGGATGACAAATTGAACTCATACAACTCAGATTCACAGAGAAAATATGACTTCTTTATTTTTGTCTACCAATAATCTAGTTTTCTCATAAACCTTAACCAACTGTAACGTGGAAAATAAATAATTAAAATTAACTTTGGATCAAACTCAGACTTTCAGAAAAAGTGCTCTGTTTCTCAGGTTCCTCAGTCCTCTATCCCCCTTCTTAGATCTTTTCCATGATAGTTTCTGGGTATATGGAAGGAGAGATCTGGCTTGTTACCTCATGTTAAAGGATAGATTCAGGATCACTAGTCTTCCCTGATCTCTAGAATCATGTTTATTGTCTGCCTGACTATCCAAAACTGATAAAGATCAGAATTTGACTCTGAGCTGGTAGAGAGTTTGATGGTACACTCTGGTTAATTAAGCCTCATTTCAGACACTTCTAGTACTTTCAACCCCTTTGAGATCTCACTATGGTCCATATGGACATGGCTCCCTGGTAATCAAAACTTACAAAAGAGCTGCTTTGTCCCTGCTAAGATATTTCCTCTAGAAACTTACCTTTCCTCTAGCACTTTGGCCACATCTTGTTTCTTTGATGGCATTTGAGAACCCAGGGCAGCACAATCGATTGTGCAGCAGGTTAGTATACGGTGGTCGGCAAGGAGTACTCTTTCCAGAGATCCCAATTAGGATCATTGGCAAAAGCCCCATCTCACTCTTATTTGGTGTTATCGAAATTACTAAAACACCTCTGCCTTCCCCTTTCTCTTTCTTCTTCTTGGCACCTGCTTTATCAGCATGCAAGATTTTCTTTTTCCTTCTCCATATCAAATATTCCTTCCTCTAGAAAAGCAAGTCTTATAGTTTGCTATAAGAGAAAGAGCATCTAGGAGAAAGCAACTTCATTACCTTATGGAAGAAACTCAATGATTTAAGACTTTCTTAGTTTTTGAGGTGTCGCTGGATGATAAATGAATTTGGAATTCCTTTTATTTTTAAAATATACTGACTGCTCCAAAATCATATTTTTTTTTTTTTTTTTTTACATTTAGTTAAAACTTGCCTCCACTCTCTATTTTGCATTTCATATGTCACTATCATTCCAGGCATCTGAAACTCAGAGATAGCCAGAGCTAATGTCATGTGTTTAAAATAAAAAAGAGAAATAAACATTCAATATTTCTCAAATATCACCTTATTTCTTTCTTTCCATCTTTCATGAATTTATCACTAAGGTTCTGCTAAGTAAAATGGATTTCTGCACTTTTATATCCCAAACTCCTTTCAGGATCTTTCTCAGATATTAGCTCTTTCATGATCCCTGTAAGTAGAGGTAATCTCTATTATTGTCAGTATCTTTTCATACTTTTTTCTGTTTTACTTTTATGGTGCTTATCACTATCTCTCTTAAATTATTGTATGAATTATATCTGGATTTTTCTCTCTTACTAGATCCTAAGCTCCTTGTGGGTATGGACTATATATTAGATATAGTCTGACATAATAGGAACACATGTCTAGCTCTTTTATGATATTGAACCAGTCATATACATTCTCTATACTTAAGGTCATTTTATCTGTAATAATAATAATAATAATAATAATAATAATAATAATAATATCATCTACTTTGTAGCCTTGTGTATTTATGGTAGAAAATACCCATAGTATATGTGAAAAGATTTCTGTGTAGTGTCAATTAGCAGTTTGCAGTAAATAAACAATAATATAATCAATAATTAGAATGTAATGCGCTTTTTAGAATAGTCCAGTCCACAGAACAAATACTCAATTTCTGTTTTATTAATATTCAGGAATGATTCTAAACTTTGAAACCAAACTTTCATATTGAGAACACAATATAAGGAACTATGATGTGCAGTGAAATTAATATGATTGATATTAAAAACAATTTGAAGAATCCAAAAAAAAGCAAAAAAAATTATATACTTTTACATAAGGCCTCATAAGATATCTTGTTTATTCCTTGTTTCTAAAGTCCAAATTATTGCAAGAGTAGTGACAAAATAAAACCTTATGCTTTCTATAGAGCTTTAATCATACAAATACTATCTTGCTTATTGCTTTTTGCAATATTGTTAAGACATGTAAGTTAGATTGAAAAATCTAAAATTCAGAGAGGTTGGGGCACTTGCCCAAGATCAATTACTGACTAGTAAGTGATGTGACAGGGTTAAAACTCAACTCTTCCCAATTTCTTGCTTCAATTCCTCCTTTATCAATCAGGAACAACAAACCTGCAAAGTTAATATTTTGCTAATGGGAATTCTGTTTTACTTAGACTATTTGAAAGCATGTTTTTCTATTTATGCCACTTATTAGAAATAATGATAATAGCAACACTATTTTTATGCAGGACTTGCCAGAAATAAATTTCCTGCTGTTCTGGGAATCTGGATGTACGTATACCTGCACCATCAATAACTGCTGATCCACCAGTTCATTTGTTACCCTCATAAAAGAAATTAAACTCCTGTCATCTGAGAACAGATTTTGGCATCAGAAATGCCTAGATTTTAGTCAATAAGGACCATTCACTATTTACTGCCTCAGGCCAGTAATCTACTTCTCTTTTCCTGACCAAATAATTACCTCTGCAACATAACACAAGGCTAATAGTTTTTTAAAAAAATATTAGAAGTACCAGTCAGAGGTGATTAAATGCCTTACTGGAGAAGGGAGAAGGTATTTTCTCTTTCTATTTCTCTTTTTTCACATTCTCGTTCCCTCTCCTCTTCCTTTCTTCCTTTTTTCCTTCTTTCCTTTCTTCCTTTCTTCCTCCCTTTCTTTCTTCCTTTCTTCTTTCTTTTCACAAAAATTGCATCATTGTAAGCAAACAGCAGCCATTATAGTAGGATTACAAAACCCACAAGGCTTCAAAATGATACCTTCCAATTATTTTGCATTTAGTCTTTTTTGTTTGCAAAGCTTTTCTTTTCCTTTCTTTTTCCTCCCTTCTTCCCTCTCTCCCTTCTTCCCTCCCTCCCTCCGTCTGTCCCTCCCTCCCTCCCTCCACCCCTACCTTTCCTCCCTCCTTCCTTCCTGCAAATTAAGTGTGGGAAACATAAAAAGATTTAAAAACCAATACCCTAAACATATAATGCATTAAAACATGAGAAAATGGTACCCACTTAGACTTAAAGACTGCCTTCTAGACCAATTATTTGTGCAAACACACCTGCTTGTTCTATCCAACAAAAGCAAACTCTGTCCCTTTATGTACCATCTGGAAGCAATCTCTCACAAAAGAGGGTGATTGACACATTCTATTTTTATTGTAAAATCCTAGCTGCTGTAAAAGTTGACATAAGTGGAGCCATTTTAATGGAACCAGAGTAGCCATTTCAGAGGACCTGCCTTATACTTCTTGTTCCTTGTTCAAACTGGGTCAGACCCTGGACTGGGCCAAACCAACATTATCTTACAAACAAGTGTTTGTAAAACCAGCAAGAAAACAGACATCCTGACCATAAGGACTCTCTATCTGAAGATGGACCCAGTAACCAATCATGTATCGCTAGAGTAACTCAGCTCATTAGCACCAAGAGGAATTTTTTTCTTCTATTCATGTATTTACTCTTTTCTTTTTCTCATAAAAATTCTTTGTCCTCACCCTGTAATGGGGACACTATTTGGGCTTCTGCCTAAATCTATGCTCCTTAAATTACAATTCTTTGATCTAAAATAAACTCATTGCCTCTCATTTCAACTTTTTAATTTTAGGTTAACACTTCTTGACAGAAAATTTTCAGAGGAAATCTGGTAAACATTATTTCTGGGTATATCTTTGAGGATAGATGAGATTAATATTTGAATCCGTAGACTGAGTAAAGTATATTATCATCAATGTGGATGGGACTCATTCTATCCATTGATGACCTGATTAGAATAAAAGGCCGATTTAGATTTTTTTTTCCTCACTGCCTAACTGTCACCAACTTGGAACATAGGTCTTATCTGGCCTTCAAGACTGGACTTGGACTATAATTTACACTATCATCTCTCAGGACTACAGAATCACACTGAAACTATACCATCGGCTCCCTTGGGTCAGGACTCTCTGCCCCCGTAATCATGTGAGCCAATTCCTTATAATAAATATTGATTCAACTTCTATAGAAAACCCTGATTAATACAAAGTTCTTCCTCCCAGGAACGTAAACAGAACCATTGAACAAGCCAAGTATTCAGTGATAATCTTAGATCCCAACAAGATTAAAAGTAATGATCCTGTGTTATTATCATTTAACCTTCAATTATATTAGAGCATCTACCTTCTAAAAACACAAAAACTATTCAGCAAATGTATAATAAAAACAAGGTTTTTAGCACAAAAAAAAAAAACCAAGGAAAGTCAAGTTCATATTTTCCTATGTACTTAGTAAAAGGTTGAACAAGTAATTAAAATAAATAAGATGTATATTACAAGGTCTGATGGTTGTCACAGTACCAAGCAAAGACATATTTACCATTTCCCAGTGCTCATGCAGCATTAAAAAAAAAACAGAGATGCCATAGCTTTCTATGCTATGCCAGAGCAAACTTTGGATTTTATATTATCTCAACTATTAAAAGATGAAATAGAAACTAGAAAAGACAGATAACTAGCACTCTCCTTCCACCATTCTCTTCCTTTTTCCATGCAAGAGATACTAGACAAAAAAAAAATTAGAAAATAAAAACAGAAGATTCTATACAGGATTTTATGTCATTGTGTGTGTGTATATATATACTTTTAGTTTAAAATATCCATTAAAGAAATGCATTGATGGGGAAAACGTCATCAAAGCAATACAAAAAAAAAAAGATTTATTCCTGATTTGGATGCCTTTTATTTCTTTCTCTTACCTGATTGCTCTAGCTAGAACTTCCAACACTATATTGAATAATAGTGGTGATAAGGTAGAACTTCCAACACTATATTGAATAATAGTGGTGATAAGGTATAATCTTGTCTTATTTCTGATTTTAGAGGGAAGGTTTTTAGTTTTTCACCATTAAGTATAATGCTAGCTAAGGTTTTGTCATATATGCCTTTTATTATGTTGAGGTACTTTCCTTCTATACCCATTTTATTAAGTGTTTTAATCATAAATGGATGCTGAATCTTGTTAAATGCTTTTTCTACATCTATTGATATTATCATATGATTTTTATTATTTATTTTGTATATGTGGTGCATTACATTAATAGATTTGTGTATATTAAATCATCCTCGTGGCCTTGAAATGAAGCCCACTTATCATAATGTATAATCTTTTTAATGTATTGTTGTGAAATAAAAAGCATTCAAATTGCAAATGAAGAAGTCAAATTGTCACTTTCTGTAGATGACATGATTCTTCACATAGAAAACCCTAAAGACTCCACTAAAAAAACTATTAGAAACAATAAAAAATATAATAAAGTACAAAAATACAAAATTAATGTACAAAAATCATAGCATTCCTATATATTAAGAATGAATTGCCAGAAAAAAAATGAAAAAACAATTCCTTTGCAATAAGAAGAAAAAGAATAAAATACCTAGGAATAAACCTAATGAAGCATGTGAAGGACCTATATACTAAAAATTATAAGACATTATTAAAAGAAATTGAAGAAGACAAAAAAATGAAAAGATATTCCATGTTCACGCATTGGAAAAATCAACATAGTTAAAATGACCTTATTACCTTATTATGCAGATTTAATACAATCCCCATCAAAATCTCATCAGCATTTTTTAAAGAAATGGAACAAAAAAATCATCAGATTTGTATGGAAGTACAAAAGACTGTGAATTGCCAAAGCAATCCTGAGAAAAAAGAACAAGGCCAAAAGTATCATTTTGCCCAACTTTAAATTATTCTACAAAGCAACAATAATCAAAACAGGTTGGTATTGGCAGAAAAACAGACACACAGACCAGTGGAACAGACAGAATTGAGAGTCCAGAAGTAAACCCAGATTTATATGGGCAAATAATTTTCAATGAATGAGCCAAAATTATACAGTGGAGAAAGGAGAGCCTCTTCAATAACTGGTGCTGGGAAAATCAGAAAGCTACCTGCGAAAGAATGAAACTAGACTGTTATCTGTCACCATTCACCAAAATTAACTCAAAATAGATCAAAGATCTGAATATAAGCCCCAAAACAATTATCTACATAGAAGCAAACGGAGGTACTAAACTCATGGCCCTTGGATTTATAGAGTATTTTATTAATTTGACTTCAAAGGCAAAAATAAATTAATGGAACTATATTAAACTAAAAAGCTTCTGCACAGCAAAGAAACCATCAATAAGACAAAGAGGCAACCATATATTCTCCGAATGGGAGAATATATTTGCAAACAATACCTATGAGAAGAGCCTAATTTCCAGAATATATAAAGCACTCACATAACTCAATAATAACAAAATACAAATAATCCAATTAAAAAATGGACAGGGACACTTCTCCCAAAAAAAGACATACAAAAGTTCAACAGACATATGAAAGGATGCTCAACTTCACTAGCTATTCGGACAATGATAATGAAAATCACAGTGAGATACCACCTCACACCTGTTAAAATGACTATCATAGATAAGACAAGTAATGACAAGTGTTAAAGAGATTGTGGGGAACCCTTGTGCACTACTGGTAGGCATATAAATTGGTGCAGCTGCTATGGAAAATAATATGGAGTTTCCTCAAAAAAATTAAGAATAGAATTACCATATGACACAACAATCTCTCTTCTGGGTATTCACCCCCCAAAATTGAAAACATTTATCTGTAAAGATATATGCAGCTCAATGTTCATAGCAGCATTATTCATGGTAGCCAAGAATGAAAACAACCAAAGTGTCCTTCGATAGATGGTTGGATAAAGAAGCTTTGGTACATATATACAATGGAATATTACTCAGTCACAAGAAAAAATGAAATACTGCCATTTGCAACAATGTGGTTGGGTCTTGAGATTATCATGCTAAGCAAAATAAATCAGATAAAAAAGTTGAGAAAGATGATTTCACTTATACATGGAACATAAAACTGTAAGCAACAAACAAAAAGAAACTCATGGACGTAAACAGTTTAGTAATTACTAGAGGGAAGGGTAGGGGAGGTAGATAAGGGTAAAGGAGCTCAATATATGGTGACAGAAGGAAATCTAACTTTGGGTGGTGAACACACAATGCAAGATACATATGACATATTATTGAATTATACATTTGAAATCTATATAATTTTATTAACCAATGTCACCCCCAATAAATTTAATTTAAAATTTCAGTGGCAGAAAGTTTTATGGAAACAAAAACTTTCATGAAAGGATTTGAGCTTTTTTTACTGTTATGAGTACTAAAAAGTGGTTCATGCAATGACTGTCCTATTTATCATCGGAGACCTAATATATAAATATCATATTGCTGAGAACATCAGAATTGTCGAGAATTTAAAATAGGAAGAACAGCAGTATGAAAGCATACTGTGAAAAAATACATTTTCCTATTTCTCTCTGAGCTGCTATTTTCATAAACAACAACAAAAAAGTAAACAAGGAAAAATGTTTTTTTAAAAAAATCTCAGGAACAATCAGATTAATTTTAATAAATAACCAAATTTTGTAGATATAGATTTCTTTCTGTGGTTTTATTATATTTTAAAATCATTTTATTTAGAACTAACCTATCATTTCAGAAGTAACTTTTTATTTAAAAAAAAAGTGCGTTTTTTTTTTTAATGTATTATTTTGTAATAAATACAGATTCACAAAATGTTGGTACAGAGAGGTCTTGTGTACTCTTCACCCAGTTTCTCCCCAAGGGTTACACTTTACATAACTACAGAACAATATCAAAACCAGGAAATGTACATTATTATAATGTTTGTGTATTGTTCTATGCCATCTTATTGCAGGTGTAGATTTCTGTAACAACTTCCTTAATCAAGATATAGAACTATTCTCTCTCTACGAAGACCTCCCTCATGCTATTCTTCTATAGTCACACCTATACCACTCACCCTCAATCCTTAGCAACCATTAATTGATTATACATAGAAATATATAGTTATATCAAGAATATTATATAATGGAATTATATATTACATGACCTTTCAGACTATCTTTTCTCATTCAGCATAATACTCCTGAAATCCATCCAAGTTGTTCTTTTTCATTGCTTAATAGTATTTTATGATATGGATAGACCACTGTTTGTTTATCCATTCACTTATTGTAGAACATTTGGTTGTTACTAGTTTTTGGTTATTACAAATAAAATTGCTATGACCATTCTTGTACAGGTTTCTGTGCACATATGAGTTTTTATTTCTCTGGGATATCTGCCCAGTGTGATTGTTAGGTCATACAGTTAGTGTATATATAATGTGTGAGAGATCTAGTTTCTCTATAAACACATCAGCATTTGGCATTGACACTATTTTTTTTAACAGACTTTATTTTTAAGAGCAATTTAAGGTTTACAAAAAATCTTATTAGGAAGTACAGAATTTCTATATATCCCATGCCTCCCCACATACTAACAGCTTCCCTCACTATCCATATCCCACACCAAGGTGGTACATTTGTGACGATCATGAATCTACTTTAACACATCATTATCTCTCAAAGTCTGTAGTTTGAATTACAGTTCCTTTCTGGTATTTCACATTTTGTGGATTTTAACAAATGGATAATGACATGTATGTACCATTACAGTATCATAGAGAGTGTTTTCACTGCCCTAAAAATCCTCTGTGTTCCACCTATTCTTCCCTCCCTCCTCCCAACCCTGGCAATCACTGATCTTTATATTGTCTCTGTAGTTTTCCCTAGTTCATTGCTTGGTATCTGGTAGACATGTAATGTGTAAATAAATGACTTTACAATAAAAACAAAATCAAATGGTAAGTAACATCTTCATTAACCTAAGAATAACACTTGCTTTATCATATATTAATAAATTAACTAACTAGACTACATCATATGTACCACATTAGGTTCCCTGCTGAAAATGAGCTAAGGACTGGGTGCTTGTGTACTCATAATTTTAGTGCACATATTGTAACCTCTTGATTATGCCTCTGTGTGTGCAGGGAGGAAGAAAGAATCATTTCTGAAAATTCTTATTGTATCATTAAACACAGATTATGAGTTTAGAATAAAGGACAAAAGATTTTCTTAGTTTCCCCCTCCATTAGCAAATCAGTTCATATAGAGTATAGAGTCAGTCTATGTTAATTATATTCAAGGAGAGGAATATAACAAAACAGGATAGAGGACTCTATCCTGTTTTTCTTTTTTCTTTCTCCCTCATCTTGGTTTTATTAGTCTTTTACTTTACCTCATGTAGTAACACTTAGTCTTCTCTAGGTCCCAGACCCAGATAAAAATCATTCCAGTATGTTGAGTTTTTCCTTCCTTCATGGGAGTTAGAGACAACATAAGAATTGGTAGGGCTGGAGGCTTGCCTTGGGCTAACCTTGGGGTGACTCAATGTATTAACAAGACAGACAGTATTTTTTTCTAGTATTTTTCTCTCCTTTTTAGTAAAGTCCTAGAACATGTTGTTGCTAAAAAGGTTTCTGCCGCTTTGCTAGGACTAAACAAATGTTTTTAAATCTGAGCTTTGTATGATCCATGACCTCCAAAAGGAAGGTGGTAGATAGGGCACACCCTATCCCAACAAAGGGTAGGAGGGTAGATTTTAAATTCCTGCTATAGTATTTTCCTAGGAAATTATAAGAAGAAAATTTCTCTTTTTCCATATCTCAAGTATCTACATTTGTGGTAAAGTTTACAGTACACAAAAGACATTCACATATTAGTGATTAATTTTGTCCTCATAAACCATTGTTGGGGCAAAACAAAAGAGAAATTATTATTGTGATTCAAATTTGAGAAATGAAGAACCTGAAGCTTAAATAACTGTGCAAAGTTAGAAAGCCAGAACTTCTGGGTCCAAGGTAATACAAACTTTCCAGCACACTATACTGTCTTTTTGCAAAATACCAAAGAATTTGTGGATTATTTACCATGAAAAATATAAAAATTTTTGAAAGAAATGGAAAACAGTCTGATCAGTGAATAAAGTGGAAAATTCAAGCTTGAAATTACAGATTTGTGCATTATATTTTTGGATTATTTAAATACTATAGAAGCCTAATTTCTTTAGTTTAAGACTACATGAAACATTTTTAAATAACTAAAAGTCTCCATACTCCGAAAATAAACTAGTTTTTGTCAATGCAACAACAAGAAAAATAAGAAAACAGTCTGATCAGTGAATAAAGTGGAAAATTCAAGCTTGAAATTACAGATTTGTGCATTATATTTTTGGATTATTTAAATACTATAGAAGCCTAATTTCTTTAGTTTAAGACTACATGAAACATTTTTAAATAACTAAAAGTCTCCATACTCCAAAAATAAACTAGTTCTTGTCAATGCAACAACAAGAAAAATAAGAACGGAAATTTAAAAAAATAAATAAAAGAAAGAAAGATATTTAAAAAATAACAAAAGGAAGGAAGGAAGGGACAGAGACAGAGACAGAGACAGAAAGAGAGGGAGGGAGAGAGCGAAAGCTGAAAAATTAGGCAAATATATTGCCTATTATTAGCATTAATTTGTTTAAAGTATCAGAAATTTTAATGATTAAGTCGTTTCACCCACAGGGAAGCTCTTAATTAAAATAAGTGTTTATTGCTCATAGATTGTTAAGAAGGTGACTGAGGTCAGGTACAAAGAATTGTTTTATATCCATTGAGACTTCAATTTGTGTCTCCTCTCAGACATAACACATAGCCTGGTACAAGATCTCACAGGAAACAGAAGCACAGACCCAGCAAGACTTAATCATTTTGATATTTAGTGTTAGACTAACATAAATTGATTATACATTAGCTCATTGCTATAGAGAAAAATCTATAGTTAATAATACGTTTTGCTCTCAGGGTTGAAAGTCACAAAAATGTTATATTCCTCTCCTTGAATATTAGTTAATTTTCTGTTAGAGACCACTTTGGGAAGTAAAAGACCACAAAACTCTAAAAGGTTCCCATAAAACTCAACTACTATATGTTTAAAAAAAAATAAAGTAGACTTTTATGTCAGGGTATAGTTTCTTATATGTAGCTTTGGTAACAACTAGTGACCTCAAAAGGAATTTTTTGTACTTTAATTGGTACTTTAAATATACAAACCAAGTTATAAGCACCATAAAATCTAAAGTAAAATACTTATACAATTCCAATAAAACATAAACTAAAGTAACTGACAATTTTTATTTGGTCTTGTACATAAGAATTGGAATTTTAGAATCAGAAGATCTAGCATTGGTAGATTGAAGAGATGACTCCAATCCTTTGTCCCTCCTTGTACCCATGTGCTTTGCCATATAACTTTACAATCCTCTCCTATTGGCATGTAATATACACAATTTCCACCCCAACCACAGCCAGGGTTGCTTTATTAACAGATATGATGCAAAGAAAAGATTAAAATAAGCTTATACAATTAGGTTCATTTTACTTGTCATCTAATAATAATGCCATGAAAGGACATACTTGGGCTAGCATGTTAAAGAATGAGAGACATGTGGAGCAGAGCTGAGGTTTCCCAGTTTTCCCAGATAAAGACATACTTAATTATCTGATAATCATGTAACTCCCAAGCATGATTTCAGAGTTGCTGTTAAGACTATTTTACTCATGTAAAGCAATAAATTCTTATGGTTGTTTGTCACAGAGGTTCTGCATCTGTTTGTTCCACATTATTATTAAGGCTATAGGTACCTAATTTAAAAATGTACTAAAAACAGCGTACTGCTATAACAAAAATATAATATGTTGATTTTGGAACCAGGAGACAGGTAGTAAGGACAGCATTAAAGGAGACTGGAAAAACTGAAAAAGAAAACCACATCAGAAAAAGTGAAGTGTGAAGACCTGTGTTATGAAGTTGTGTCACATTTAGTAAAACTGTCACATGTAACCTGAAAGTTAAAATTTATACCTAATGAACTTTAGGACTTGAGAGATGTCCAAGGAAAGTACTATTGGCTGCTTATAGCTGTTCATGGAGAGATTCTACATGAAAAATGTAGACTAAAGAACTGGCCAGTTTCCAAGAAACATTTTGTGGAAATGTGAAGAGCCCAGGCCTTGTGAAAATTGTTAGTGTGGAAAATAAAATGATTCACATTCCCAGCTTCTCAAACAAGTAAAAGATTCTCATATTAATACATTGCCTCAGGATCAAGGATCTTTGAGACCTCTTCTTAAGACTTCTGAGATAATTAAATTTGTGCCTAGCAGACCTTCTCATCTAGACAAATGGACTCCTAGGAATCTTAATGGTGTTGTTTCATGGCAGTTTGACATGTCAAAAATACCAATAATTAAGTCTAGAGAGATAAGCATGTCTCAAAAACAGCTGGGATACAGCTTATAAGTGCATGTTGTGAACTCAGATTTGATATATAGAAAACCTACAGAGTTTTCAAGATAGCTATACTTGCAAAGGCACCATTATCTTGTTCTAAAAGGGCTTAGTCATTCTCAGATTATAGAATCAAGGCTTAATCAAGGAACATACTCCATTCCAGGGTAGGAATATCTGATAACATTTTACCTAGAAGGATTTCAGAATTGATATGGACTAGTGACTGCTACAGTACCTTCTATTTTCTTTATTCATATGAAAGTGTGTATTGTAATTATTCTCTCCCTAACCAAGCAGTAGAAAAAAAAATAACCTTTATGTTTATTGATTTTGTGGTTCAGAAATTTGGACTAGTAATAGTGGAGATAACATCTCTCTACGCAACACTCTCTGGCATCTCATCTAGAAGATTTGAAGGCCAGGGGCTATAATTTTCTGAAGATTTGTTTTACTAAGATATCTGGGGATAGACACTAGTGGGGACCTTAGCTGGATCTATTGAGTGTAATATCTTTACATGGTCTTCCCATGTGGACTTGGCTTATCTATAACATAGTAGTTAGTTTCTATCAGAATTATTACTGATATTCTCTTTGCAGATATAATCCGTGACATAATTTGAGTGTTTGGGGACAGATAATTTGTCTTTTTATTTTATAGTTCTCTAGATCATGAGAACCCACTTCCAAACCTGTTGAAAATTATAAAATTTTGTACAAGTGAGACTGATGCTATGACTGGATAATATTTGGTGGAATAGAGATAAGCAAATTTTACATATTATAAATTATTAAATAATTATAGATATGAGTTAAAACTGTACTAACTTATGCTAATAGACCTATTTTTCCCCACCCCTGTATCCACAACATTCTGCCATGTAACTTTTCAAAGCTTTCCTGAGGCAGGTGTAGAAAGGATTGATAAAACTCCCCTCTGTGAGCTTGGCCATGTCTCATACCTTGACCAATGAGTTGCTAGCAAAAAAAAAAAAAAAAAAAAATGAAGCTTGGAATGCTCTAGTACAACTGCACTCACTCTTGCTATTGCTCTCTGCCATCAGCATGAGGATGACATGCCTAGGCCTGCCTGCAAGATGAGAGCCAAGCTGACCCAGTCATTCCAGCTGAAGCCTTCCAGATTGTCTAATAGCCTGCAACCCAAAAATAGAAGTAAGTCCCACCAAAACTAGCAGAACCATCTCACAAGTGTGAATTTAATAAAGGCTTATTGTTATGGGCCAATGAGGCTCTGTGTCTTTTGTTATAAGATTTTTATGGCAAAAAAAAATAGACTGATAACCACATATCATACACCAAGTAACATCTATTAAAAGATTAGAATAATGCTACTCTCGAGTTATACTGTACTCCCCTGTTATATCAGGAAAGCACATCAGGGGTTAATTAACTTTCTACTTGACCAAATCCTGCCCATGCACTATATTTATTGGGTGTATGTTTGAGAAGCAAAAATTCACTATTCAGGGGGAAATACTTATATGTATACATATCACACTCGCATCTTACTGAGCTACAGAGAAGTGGTGAGCATCTGTATGAGACTGCCATTTGCACTGCCATCTAAGCAGAGCCACTCAGCAAATTATTTGCAGAATGGAGTTAATGTTAACTAGAATATCAATGATTTTTGCACATCTGCCTGTGGAATAAAATTTACAACCTTATCATTTTACTGCAGGAAATTTCCTATTTAAAAATGAGAGACCAATGAGGCATTTTGCAATGAAAAGGGCTATATAAAAAAATAAGAATTACTTTACTGGTCACAAATGAACATCAACTGTAGATGTACCTTTGGCTATTAGTCTATAAAAATAACAATGCATATGTTAATAGCTAATAATAATGCACACCACTGTTCTTCATAATTTAGATATATTAGAGAAACTGAAGAAATGGTTTTATTATATCAAAAAATCTGAATGAAAAGAAAGAAATTTACTTTGTGAGTGTTAATTCTCCTATACAGATAGCTATTAGAATAACTCAATGTTACTCTAGAAGGCATATTATTTCTAATTTAAAACATCCATCTATATCAAACAACATTGATTAAATTAGGCACCAAATAGTAACCTAGGTGATATCATTTTCAGACCATCTAAAGCACCTTCTTAGATGCATATCTAAACTCATGTATAGCTTTTAAAAAATCTTTGCATATTCCCTTGGGCCAAGAGAAATCCACTGGCATTAAATTTCCAATTGCTGCTTAAAATCATTAGAAATATATTCAAGAGGCAGTTTCAGACAAATTAATTAAAGAATGTGTTCTCAGACAGCCAGGGTTAGTGGCTCCAACATTAATCCACTGGATAACATCAAGCAAGTTACTTAATCCCTCTGTGCCTCAGTTTTCCCATCTATAAAATGTGAATAATAATCGTGCTCAAGCTGTATGATTGCTATGAAGACTGAGTTAATACAATTCTTAGCGCATGATAAGCACGCAAAAAAATGAGAGCCATTAGTATATTAAAATGTAATCATACCGGTGAATTGTTTGACTATCTTTGATTACATATTAGAACATTTAGGTGTAGCTATTAGATTAGCAGTACTGGGTTTTAATAATTAATTCCCTGATATTAAATTCAATGTTTTGGGGTTTTTTTGTCATGTGTCTCAGTGCAAAAATAATGAGGATTAGAGCAACTCAAATTGTTATTGCTTTATCCAGAAACTCTTTTATTTTGGATCTTGAAGAAAAAAAATGCTACCAGCTGTGGGAACAAAAATAAAAGAATTCTCATTTGAACTCTGATACTATCTTACTGTAGAACATTTTGTAGATCACTTTTCCTCAGTGCATGTGAAAATGAGAGGTCTGTACTGGAGACTGCAGCTGTCTCTTTCAAAGGTGAAATTTTAAAACTGCTTATGTGTATTTAGAACAAGTACAAGTTTTGGCATTGGACAAATATGAATATGAACTCTAATTCTGCTCCTTGCTCACTGGTACTCCTTTTTTAGAATTAAGATGTAAGACTTTTATAATGACAGATACATGCACAGTACATGTCAATGGGTGGTACGTATGAGCACAGAAACACTGATTGCTGAGGTATGTCATGGTCATAAAAGTCAGAGCTCTGGAATCAGATCTACTAGGTTTAGAGCCAACCCCCTCTCACTTAGGAGCTTACTAAAGTTTTTAAATCTCAGTTTCTTCATCTGAAAAAATAAGAATAATTATAAAAATTTATTGATAGAATAGTTATAATAAGTAAATGAGACAACATGTGTAGAAAATGTAGTACTATTAACTATTGTTATTATTACTATTATAATTATTATTATAAATATACTACAGCTCGGGCAGAAGCCTGTCGCCAAGCACGCCAGCCCCAGAGCCTCCTGGAAGAGGCCCTGACACAGGCCCAGTTCAGCCTCAGCCTGTGCCCTGCTTGGGGCCATCTGGCATGAGCCATCAAACAACCTGCAGAAGGCTGCCACCCGCACTGGGCTAGGAGGTGCCTCAATAGTCCAAGTCCCAAACCAAGGCTGTCTGCCACTAGTGCCAGGCTTGGGGCTGCTCCATAAGAAGTATAGGGCACACCAATGCCAGATGCTGCTTGTCTGGGTTTTGTGAACCATCGAGAGATTTTAGGAAATTCCTCAGCATAAGCCAAGACAGGCCATTTGTGTGGAAAAGCCACTGGAAATGGCTCGAGTGGCCCGAAAGTGGGGTGGGGCAGGGTCTCAGGGAATCACCAGGATGGGGTAACCAGTGTTAGCCAGGTTGGTGGAGACACAAATGTGGTGGCCATCTGCACATGCCTGCTGAATGGAGGGAGGGCTCAGTAGGGAACAATGGATTCTGCCAGCACTTCTCTCTGGAAGAAAGTTGCCCCTCCAGCCCTTGCTCTGAAACCAGGGAATTCAGTTTCTCCACATATTTTCCTGTCACCCTTTGAGCTGCTGCCCCAGTGCTGAAGCCCAGAGAGAGTGAGTTCATTAGTAAGTCCATGCACGGGCCCTCCATGAGGAATGCCTGGTATCTCATTCAGCCACAATATGCACTGATGTGTACAGCCAGACTTTGTTGGGACTTCTCTTCCTGGCACTGGAACCCTAGGTTGGAGAACCCTGCATGGGGATGGGACCCCTCAGACCTCTGCAGCTGAGATATCCCTCCCAATTTTCAACCACGACACACAGGTGTGGGACCAGTGCATTCTGCATCCCCACCCCTCCTACCAATATTGAGGTAGCCCTTTCTATAAGTCCTTAGTTGTAAGACTTCTGTTCAGCTGGACTTCAGGTGATTTTCAACAATGTTTATTTAGTTATAATTTTGATGTGGTTGTGAGAGGAGGCAAACACAATATTTACCTTCTCCGTCATCTTGATCGGAAATATCATGGATTATTTAACCCCATTTAGGTTTTCCCTTTTGGGTTTTTTTTTTTTTTTTTTTTTTTAATCAGAGAAATGTCATTCAGCAATAGATGCTCAAAGATCAGGGAAAAAAAAAAAGATTAAGAATCCAATGAACAAATTTTAAGTGACAACCTGAGAAGCAATCATCTTTGCATGCTGCTAGATATATTTTAAAGCAATATACATGTTTTGTCATTGTTGTTGTTGTTGTTACCTGGCACTTCTTTAGCCACATTTGCCCACTGAGGAAGACCATGTTCAATATAAGCAGACGGACACTGTAAGCATCAAGTCACTTTGTGTGGAGGTTAAAGTCCTGAAGTCCTCTGTATAGTTGTGACTAAATGTCAGAGCCTATTACAAACCCAGTGCACTTTTTATGCTCATAAGTAGAAGAATCTCCCTTTATAAATTTTCCATCCAAAGGCTACCCAGACAGATGCCAAGTGATACCCTGGTTCCCAAATCTACTACAGAACCTTCACTAAATATAATTTTACTCATGTATATTTATGACATTTCCACAAATTTCTCTACATGTATTTTTTTCTTCATCTGAAAGGGAATTTTATTTTTATTTTTCTTTTCAGTAAAAGCACAAGGTTTCTGTTATTTAAATTCTAATGTTCCACAGCGGAGTAGTATATGAAATCATAAATGGCTCCAGCAGTTATCAAAGCATCAGCCTCGACTTCAGCATTAAATCATCTATAAAAGCCAGTTATAGGTTCATATACATCCCCACTGTGAACATTATTTCTCTTATATGACAGGTAAAAAATATTTTTAAAAAAACAGATTAAGCAAACCATATCATCTAAAATTTAATAATAAAATATTTTGCTCATTTCACAAGAATTTGGAAATTCTGTACTTTCGCTGACTTCTTTCAATATGCATTAATTATTTAACATGTGTTGAGTACTTTAAAGATGGAATGTACTATATAAGTGCTAACTATTACTAATGATGTTATTATGTGAGGTTAGTTTAGAGGCATGGATTAGATGAAGAATAGCACAAAGGAATGTATTACGGAGAAAATAAAAGAAACGTGATTAGATGCATTTCATCTCCGAGAAGATTTGGTTTTCCTCTGAGAAGGGCTCTATTTACACTTTCTGAACTTTGATTGGTCAAAATGCCTTCTTTCATATACTTAGAAATAATATTGGTGCTGAAAATTTGCATAATGAAGAGTGTTATGCTTCATGTGTAGGAGGAGGAAGTTACTGACCTACCATTGAGAAAAGAAGCATTTTAAATCATTTTTTAAAAATAGGAATCTTAGGTTTATACCCATGCAGAATTTCTCAAGTACTTTCCATTTCAAACAAGCATACCCATTTTATAGATTACACACACACACACACACACACACACACACACACACACACACACACACACACCCCTTCCCAATGTTGGTGCTGTAGTTAATATGCCTGGTATGAAGTTTTCTGGACTCTATGTGGTTTGAAACCACAGTCTATATTTTATTTGTACCATACTTAGTTAATAGTCAAGACTCTCTCTAATGAACAAACATTTTTAATCTTATGTTCACTGTATTACAATAAGGAATTCCACCTTTGTCCCCCTCAATATTTTGTAACTGAACTTACATTTATTTCAAAATAAATAAGTATAAGTAATTTTCAAATTCTAGAGCATTATATAAGCAGTTTTATTTCTACAGGTTAGGGTAAAGATAAAATATTTTATAGCTATCTTAAGGTATTGAATACTTGGACTAAAAATGGAGACATGCAATTTACAACAATTTTGATAACAGAGATTCATATGTGCTGCCAGTTTGATACAGGCATTTTCTGTTTTTATATTCAAGTCAACTCTGCACTTTCTTTCTTCCCTTCTAATTATACTCTATTGTTTTTCTTGGGGAGTGAACTATGAAGAACACTTTTGTTTGCTGACAGAAATGGAACTGAAGAATATTTTCATGGAAGATTTATGATACATAGCCAATTACATCTGGATCGCAGATAGCAAATTAGTTTTGGATTTGTCTCATTCAAAAATCATTGACATGTGTGATTCATCATAATAATTTTGCATAGAAATCATAGCAGATCATAGCCTACACCACAAACGACGTTGCTACCACAATCCATCATGATTAAATAGTAGTCTAGAGTTAGATGAATGAGAACTTGGAATGATATATAAACATTGATAATTAGATGTTGATTTGAAGTAGGGAATGTGGCAACATGCATGGTACTGTTACCTTACTTTATACTCAGCAGATTGAGAACTGTTTGTCTTTGCTACTTTTGAATTGTATTAGATTCCTCATGAAAATTCTGCCTGAAAGTTATAAACAAAACTCTGTTAACCACTTATTTAAATATTGTTAGAATATTCCCTATTGAAATAGTTTCATGTGATTATCCATCTCTTATGACAATTTTAAGAAATGCCAGATGAGGTGAAAAAGTTTCAAATTTATAAAAAATTGCCCACAACAGGGTATGATCCTTCTCCAGGCCCAATTTACTTCCCGTGAGTTAGAAAAGCAAAGCAATGCAAAACTCAGCTTATGGTTCTTTAACAGATCTTTAATATCTAAACTGCAAAAAGTGTTAATCTCTGCCTCCTTGAAAACTCTCCTGATGATTCTGAAGTCTCCATAAGTTTGTAATTTATTTATTAATTCAATAACTATTTAGTAACTATTCTACTATATGCTAGGTACCATTCTTGGTATTGTGAATGAAACATTAAGAAAACAGACAAAACTTCTGCTTTCATTGAACTTACACGTTAGAAGGTAAAGTAAGCAAAATAAATGTTGATGATACATTGTTGTTAGAGAAAAAGAAATCACAAAAAGCGTTTAGATAATATGAAACGGAAAATGATTCTAGAAATTTTGAAATGCGCTACTATAGAAATGTGCAGATGTAACTAAAAAATTCTTGTCCTTTCTTCATTGCATACTCTAAAAAAATAATTGAGTCAACCATGCACAAAGCCTTTTAAGTGAGATCTGTCTTTTGGACCTGCTAACTGTCCATTGGCTTTGCTCAGAAAGAGCCACATTTTATTGAATTTCTGTTTATAATGTAGGAAGGATTATAGTTAGAGTGCCTAACTTAGACAGATAGATTGTCTTTAGCACTGGAAAGGACCTTAGAAAATGAGTCCTGTCCCCTCATTCTAACACGGAATAAATTTTATACAGACAGATAAAATTACTTGTTCACAATTTTGTGACTAATAGAGTCACATTCAATATTCCCTGCTGTCACTCTACTCATGCTCCTGCCTCTCCCTATCTAATGTGCTGGATGCCATGCTGGATGCCCCACTTGCCCCACTGCAGCCCTCCATAGCTGGTTAGCACTTTTCTCATAAATACCAGCCCAGAAAGGTTTAATGTAAGGGTGCATTTCTTCAGAGGCCCTAAGCACTAAAAAGATAACCCATGGTAGATTCTCAATGTACTAAAATAAAACTATCCTAATATGTAAAATATGTATAAATAAAAGTTATATTTCCATGATGATACATTTGGTTTATTTGCAATATTAAGCACATAATTCTTTCAAAAACTATCATATTGGCTCCGATCGACTAGTGTTCTAGCTCTAAAATCCCCACGTGTGACCCCTTCATGCTTTCTCCTTCCCCTGGCTGAAAGGAAAGGACTTAAGAGGATGTAGAAGAGGCCAAAGCCACAAGATGGAAGAGGTTTTGGTCTCTGAATTTCTTCATAGAAGTCTATTTGCCATATACCCAAATCGAATAGGTGTTAGCAAGAAATACATTTCTATTGATTTGAGCCACTGAAATTTTGGGAGTTATTTTTTATATCAGGTTGCCTAACTTGATTAATATATATGGATTATATTCACCTATTGAAATGCAAATCAGTTACTCTTCTAAAAGTCTCATAAACTTTCTTAATTTATATTTCCATTTCCATATACTGTCAATTAACAGAATTTGGAGTGCTTTTCATATGAAGTATCTTTAACTATATTTGAGCCTTTCTTACTTGGAGTATATTTATCTCCTAAAATGTCTTCATTTTCTAAACAATCAGTCCATAGTACAGAATTGACTCTGTAAGATAATCTACAGTTACTTGCATATTTTGTTATTTTATAAATGGCAAATATTTTTATTAGTAATAATATTAAGATATGCAAAAATTATAGAGAATCATACAACTTTCCATCTACTCCACTCAGCTTCAGAAATAAAATATCTTCATTATAATTAAAGCCTATGGTGAACCCCTCCTTAATTACCTTTCTTTTAGTCTTTTCAGATAGAGCCACTCTCTTGAATTTAATGTTTAACAACTCTATGTATTTTTGTCATTTTAATGCAAATATTTATAATATATAGTATTGTTTATCATGTGTTTACATGATCTAAATGTATATAGAATGGATACTACCACATGTATGCTTCTCAACTACTTCTTTGGTTAACATTATTTCTTTAAATTTCATCCTTATTGATACATGTGACTCCGGTTTATTCATTTTCACTACTTCATTCCCTTGTATGCCTATACCACATTTTTTTCTTTCCATTGATGGACTCTTAGATTGTTTATAGGTTTTTGCTATTAAAAATATTTGCTATTTAAACTTCATTATGCATGTCTCCTTATGTACATGCACAAGAGTTTTCATTCAGTACCTTATATAGACAGAATTTCTGGATCATAGGAATTATCAGTCAAGACAAACTAGTTATGCTGCAACAACTAATAACTCTAAAATCTCAGTTACTTAACACACAGCAGTTAAGGACTTGCTCACACATATTTGCTGTCCAGGTGATGCTCCCAGATTTAGGTGAGCTGTCCTCCAGCTATAGGCTCAATATTCAGAATGCTTTGAGTTTATAGTAACTCTATAGCACCAAGTGCTCACATGATTCCTGGAGCACAGCAAGAGAGTGCATGGAGTATTGTGTAATAGCACTTATATACTTGACTTGGAAACAAAACATATCACTTCTACTCACATTTCATTGGCCTATGCAAGACTTATACCTACATATAATATTAAGACAGCAGGAGAATTTAATCTTTCATGGTCTAGACAGGCAAGAAGAACTAGATGTGTACCTTTAATTGCATTCAATATTTTATTTAACATTGATATAAATTAATATTAATGCAACATCTTATTAATAATTGTGAAAGTTCCTGAAAATTTTATAGTAATTTACATAAACAGTGTCATTTGGAATAGTAGTGATACTCTACATCAATGTCAATAATTGATTTTGTCAAAATCTTCATTTTAGTCATACTGGTGGGCACGAAATAGCATCTTGTTGTGGTTTTAATTTGCCTCTTCATGGCTGTTAATCAGGATGACCATTATTTCAGATATTTTCTCTTCTCTAAAGTATTGCTATTAGCACATTTTTTATTGAGTTGTCATTTTCTCTTTAATGTGTAGTTTTTTTAAATATATATATATATATATACTAAATGCTAACTGCCAACTTTATGTGTTGCAAGTATCTTTACAGAATTTGTAGCTCATTATTTCACTTCTATTTATGGTGTTATTGATGGCTACAGATATTTAATGTTGTAAAATTTATTATTTTTTATCTTATAACTTTTTGTTTTTTGTGTCACATAAAAAATTCTTTCCTAATCCTGGATCATAAATATAATTTTTGCTAAAAATTAAAGTTTTCATTTTGCATGTAGCTATCTAATCTACCTAGAACTTATTTGGAGACTAGTGTGGTATAAAGATTTTTTCTATACCTATAATCAATTTTCACAGTACCATACACTGAATAGTTCACTTTTTTCTCCAGTGTTGTACAATAGCACTCTGTTTTATATAGTTTCCAAATAAGCATGAGTCTATCTCTTGACTCGCTGTTCTGTTTCTTGGACCTGGTGTTTATCCTGTAACCAGTTTGCATTGCTTTGATTCCTAGTGCTATATAAGTGCTGCTGTCTGCCTCTGGTCCCAGTACCTATTTTCATTCATTCATGTAATGAACAAATATTGAGTTCACATGCACTGTGTGTCAGGAATTTTTCTAAGAGCTAGGAATTCATCAGAAAACCAAAGAAGCAAATTTCCCTGCTCTCATTAAGTTTTTGATCTAGTAGATGAAATGGATAATAAAAAGTTACAGACAATACTAATTATATGTGAGCTGGAAATTGATATCTGCTGTGGAAAAACTAAATAAAACCTGGCATGAAGACAGGAAGTATCAGGGGTAAGAAAGTTTCCCATTTGAACAGACACCTGAAGAAGGCAGAAGAGACAGCTGTTCAGATATCCAGGGAGAGCAAATTC
>NW_006442508.1:11959279-11978700 GCF_000325575.1 Pteropus alecto | reverse complement strand
TCAGTACAAAGATTCTGAGTTTTTCCATTTACTATTTATAACCATTATTATATACTTTACAAGTGCTTGAAATTTTCTAGGACTAATTCCAGGGAAACTCGGGCTTTATGTGCTTTCCTACTAATTCCTTTTTTCCTATGAAGAAATTCCGGGCCCAGTTCTTCAGCTGTGGACAGTGGGTGATGAGGGGCTTTTCTGGTCCATTCTTTAGTGAACAAAAAGACTGCCACATTTCTTCAGGTGATCCTGGATCATTGAGACATGATGATATCAATGGTTGTATGTCCGGAGCAGCTGATATCAGTTCAGGAAATTATTTTCAGACCTGGTTGACCACAGGTCATATATGAAAAGGAGAAGAAGTTTCAACACTTAATTTTATTTTTCAACATCAATTCTGGTCCACATCAAAATTACAACCAAATTATAAAATAACGTGGAGAATCACCTGAAGTCAAGCTGATGGTAATGCTTACGTCTGATAACATAAAGGAGCTGGTAGGAGGGGCAAAGTCATGAATCAGGCTAGACCCGCACCCACAGGTGGTGGAGGATCACTGGGAGGGAGAGCAAGGCTGCAGAGGCTGCCTTGAAGGAGAGGGGGGTCCTGGTCTCATTTGGGGGCTCTCCACCCAATGTCCCAGCCCAGAGAAGAGCAGATTCCAATAACTCTGACTATAAAAACCAGAGGAGAGTCCGGCCATCTGGGTGAGATAGGAGATTGAAACAAGACTTCCCTTTGAAAGACCCACGCACAGGCTTTCTGACCTGTGAACACTCACCTGGGGCACCAGTCATGGGTCAGAGGCTCCCACAAGATTCTTACCAGGAAAGCCTGCATTATCTGGTGCCAGAACTAAGGCTGGAAGGGCAGCCACCACTGTGCCTTAGTCCAGCCCCCCTATTGGGCAATCTACAGACTGCACCAGCTTGACTGTGCAGACTCCTCCCACAAAGTCATTAGAAAGCTCTGGCCAGAGAGAATCAGCCCACCACACAAAAAGATTGCCCAGGGCTTTTGTTGCACGATGGCTGTCAACCGCTGCTCCAATTCAGGACCACTCATTCCCAGGAGGTGGCCAGCGCTGTGAGCCACATTTTCAAGATAGGGTCAGGCAGGTCACTGCTGCCAACACAACTTGGGCAGATCTCAGGGATCTGTGGGCCAGTCCCAGACAGCAGCTGGTCTTGCTGTGATCAGAGACCTCTGCAAGCAAGAACGCAGGAACTGTTAACAAAGTTGCAGCAAGACTGAGACTGTATCGATCTGACTGCCATTATCTCTCTGAGACCCCGCCCCACGCTACCCACAAATTGCCCAAGGCTGCCCATTGACAGAGAATTGATTGATTTCCCAATCCACACAGGCAACAAACTTTGGCTAGCACAGGGCAGGTACTGCACAGACCTCTGCTGCCTGCAAGAGTTGCAATGTCTGTCCGGGGAGTGCAGAGGTCTGTGAGACTGCCCTAGACAGCAGCTGGTTTGACTGTGATCTGTGACTACAGCGGGAATGCCCTGGCACAGAAGTTGCAGCAAAACTGAGGCTGTATTGACCTGATGGCCCTTATCTCCTTGAGATCCCTCTTCACCCAAGCTACAAAGTGTCTGCAGCCCACTGACAAGCAGCTTCTAGTGCCCTATTTGGCTCTCGGGTTATGCAGTCAGTTCAGGCAACAAACCTTGGCTAGCCCAGTAAGAGCATTTTGAGGAAAACAGTTGTGGACAGACCACTGCTGCCTATACAAGTTGCAATATCTCTTGAGGGGATTGCAGGGGTCTGTACTGGCCTGACTACCCTTGACTCCCTGAGCTCTTGCCCCATCCAGTACACAAAGGGCCTGCTACGCATTGATAGACAGCTGCCCCTGCTCTGGGGTAGCACATTTAGGCCCAGGGTTGGCAACAGTTGACCTTGCTACAAGTGGAAACTTGTACAGGGAGCCACAGAGAAAATGTTGGCACATAAAATGACACTGCAGTGGCAGGGGAAATTTACTCAATAGACCCAGGAGACTCACAGGATCCCTGCGCCACCCGACATGCATATCACACAGAGACTCATCCAGTTTCAGAGAGGTACAGGCAATTGATAGGCAGTATCAGGCCTTAAGGAGCACTGGTCCTTCTGCTAAACTGCCATAGGTCAGGGACAGGGGATATCTAGACTGCTGCCTACAGTGTTGTCTCTTGCACTTACCTATGGATCCGCCATAGGCAACAATCATCTGCAGATCACTTCATGGTTCCCACCAGGTAGTCTTGAGCAATCAAAAGCAGCAGCTGACGTTGGCCTACTGGGGAGCCCCTCCCAAAAGGTCACAAAACCAATGCATCTGAAGGCTGGCACGAGACCACAACAGAGCAACTCTGAAATAGCTCCATTAGCAGTATACACAAAAGATGGTTGCAACAAGTACACAAGCCTGCTAGGGCAAATCCTATTCAGTAGGGTCAGCCCCTACACAGCAACTCTTAGCCTGTGCAGCCAATTCACACAATTAGTAAGTCTGAGCATTAATCCCATCCACTGATATACTAACAACAATGAAGGCTTGATGACAACAGAAGATCATACACAATCCACACAAAGATCACGTCCAGAGCCCCTGGCATAAGGGATCAGGGAGAGTGCGCCACTGGGCCACACAGGACACCTTCCACATTAGGCCATCTGGCCAAGGCTGAGAGATGAAACAAAAATTCCTGACACATAGAAATGAACATAGAAAGGCTAATAAAATGAGAAAACAAAGAAACATGCCACAAATGAAACAACAGAAGATAACTCCAGAAAATAAGCTAAATGAAACGAAGGCAAGTAACCTACCAGACAGAGTTCAAAATAAGGATGCTCAACGAACTTATGGAGAAATGGATGAACACAATGAGAACATCAACAGAGAGATAGTAAGCATAAAAAATAACATAGAAATGATAAAAAAGAACCAGACAGAAATGAAGAATACAATAACTGAAATGAGGAATACACTAGAAGGATTCAACAGTAGATTGGATGAAGCAGAAGATTAAATCAGTGAATTGTAAGACAAGGTATCAGAATACACTCAATCAGAACAATGAAAAGAAAAAAGAATTTTAAAAAATGAGGATAGTTTAAGAGACCTCTGGGAATACATGAAGCATAAAAATATCCAGATCATAGGAGAATCTGAATAGGAAGAGAGAGAGCAAGGGATTAATAATCTATTTGAAGAAATAATGACAGAAAACTTCCCTAACCTGGCAAAGGAATTAGACATACGAGTGCAGGAAGCACAGAGTCCCAAACAAGAAAAATTCAAGCAGACCTACACCAAGACACATCATAATTGAAATGCCAAAGATCAAAGACAAAGAGAGAATCTTAAAAAGCAACAAGAGAAAGGTAGCTAGTTACTTACAAGGGTACCCCCATAATAATGTCTGCAAATTTTTTAATGGAAACTTTGCAAGCCAGAAGGGACTGGCAAGAAATATTTAAAGTTATGAAAAAACAAGACTCTACAACCATGAGTACTCTACCCAGCAAGGCTTTTGATTAAAATGGAAAGTGAGATAAAGAGCTTCCCAGACAGGAAAAGGCTTAAGGAATTCATGACCAACAAGCCAGTATTACAAGAAATGTTAAAGAGACTTCTATAAAAAGAGAAGGTGTAAAAAAGAAAATAGAAATAACAAATATGAATAATAAAATGGCAATAACGATGTACCTATCAGTAATCACTTTAAATGTAAATGGATTAAATGGTCCAATCAAAAGACATAAGGTAACCAAATGGATAAGAAAACAAGACCCATGCATATGCTGTCTACAAGAGATCCACTTCAGATCAAATGACACTCACAGACTGAAAGTAAAAGGATGGAAAAAGATATTTCACGCTAACAGAAATGAAAAAAAAAAAAAAAAAGCCAGGATAGCCATATTTATATCAGATAAAACAGACTTTAAAACAAAGTCTATAATAAGAGACAAAAAAGGGCATTGCATAATGATAAAGGGATTGATAAATCAAGAAGACATAACCCTAGTAAATATATACACATCCAACATAGGAGCACCTACATTCATAAAGCAATTATTGACTGACATAAAAGGAAAAATCAACAATAATATACTCATGGTAGGAGATTTTAATACCCCATTGACATCAATGGACAGATCTTCCAGGCAAAGAGTCAACAAGGAAACAATGGGCCTAAAAGACACACTAGACCAGATGGATTTGATAGATATTTTCAGAACATTTTACTCCAAAGCAGCAAAATATACATTCTTCTCAAGTGCACATGGAACATTTTCTAGGATAGATCACATGTGAGGACACAAATCAAGTCTCAGTAAACTTAAGATTGAAATCATATCAACAGTCTTCGCTGATCAAAATGGTATGAAACCAGAAATCAACTACAAGAAAAAAATTGGAAAATACATGAACACATGGAGGCTAAATAACATGCTATTAAACAATGAGTAGGTTATTAATGATATCAAGAAAGAAATCAAAAGATACCTAGAAACAAATGAAAATGAAAACACAACGACAAAATCTATGGGACACAGCGAAAGCAGTCCTAAGAAGGAAATTCATAACAATACAGGCTTACCTCAAGAAACAAGAAAAAACTCAAATGAACAATCTGACCTTACACTTAAAAGAGCTAGAAAGGGAACAGCAAACAAATCCCAAAGTAAATAGAAGAAAGAAAATAATAAAAATCAGAGCAGAAGTAAATGAAATACGGTCTAGAAAAACAATACAAAAGATTAATAAACCAAGAGCTGGTTCTTTGAAAGGATAAACAAAATTGGCAGACCCTTAGCTAGACTCATCAAAGAAAAAAGAGAGAGGACTCAAATGAATGTAATCAGAGATGAAAGAGGAGAAATAACCACGGACTCCACAGATATACAAAGGATCACAAGAAAATACTACAAGCAATTATATGCCAACAATTGGACAATCTGGAAGAAATGGACACATTCTTAGAAACACAATCTCCCAAGACTGAATCAAGAAGAAACAGAAAATCTGAACCAACAGATTATCACCAATGAAATAAAATCAGTAATCAAAAATCTCCCAAAAAACAAAAATCCTGGACCAGATGGCTTCATAGGCAAATTTTACCATTCAAAGAAGAATTAACATCTATTCTTCTCAAACTATTATAAAAATTCAAGAAGAGGGGAGGTGCCCTAACTCCTTTTATGAGGCCACCATTACATTGATTCCAAAACCAGGCAAAGATATTACAAATAAAGAAAAGTATAGGCCGATATTGCCTATGCACATTGATGTAAAAGTCCTCAACAAAATATTAGCAAATCAAATTCAGCAATACATTAAAAATATCATGCACCATGATCAAGTTGGATTTATTCCTGGGATGCAAGGTTGGTACAATATCTGCAAATCAATTAATGTGATATACCGCATTAACAATTCAAAAGATAAAAACCATATGATCATATCAATAGATGCAGAAAAAATGTTTGACAAAATCCAGCAGCCATCTATGATAAAATCTCTCGGCAAAGTGGGAATAGAGGGAACCTACCTCAACATAATAAAGGCCATATATGACAGACCTACAGCCAACATCATATTCAATGAGGAAAGGCTAACAGCGTTTTCCTTAAGATCAGAACAAGACAAGGATGCCCACTTTCACCACTCCTCTTCAACATTGTATTGGAAGTCTTAGCCACACCAATAAGACAAGAAAGGCATCCAAATTGGAAAGGAAGAAGTAAAACTCTTGCTATTTGCCAATGACATGACACTATATAAAGAGAACCCTAAAGATTCCACCAAAAAACTGTTAGAACTGATCAGTGAGTTCAGTAAAGTAGCAGGATACGAAATTATTATTCAAAGTCAATGGCATTTTTATACATCAGTGATGAACTTTCAGAAAGAGAAATTAAAACAATTATCCCATTTACAGTTACATCAAAAACTATAAAATAGCTGAGAATCAAATTAATCAGAAGGTAAAAGACCAGTTTTCAGAAAATTATAAGTCATTGAAAAAAGAACTTGAAGAAGATACAAATAAATGGAAGCATATACCGTGTTCATGGGTAGGAAGAATCAATATCATTAAAATAGCCATACTACCCAAAGCAATCTATAGATTCAATGCAATCCCTATCAAAATACCAATGGCATTTTTCAGAGCGCTAGAACAAATAACCCTAAAATTTATATGGAACCATTAAAGACTCTGAATAGCCATGGCAACCCTGAGACAGAAAAACAAAGTTGGAAGTATCCCATGACCTGATATCAAACTATACTATAAGGTTACTGTAATCAAAATAGCATGTTACTGGCATAAAAACAGATACATTGATCAATGGATCAGAATAGAGAGCATTAATATGTTGGCTAGGTGGAGGGCCAGAGGAAGGAGGGAGCAATTGGGGCGGGGGGACGGGGATCATTTTATGAACTATATAGATGTCTAACCAATGTACTGTATACTTGAAACTGATTAAAATAAATAAATAAATTTTTAAAAATATATGTAAAAGTTAAATAACATTTTAGAGTATAAACAAATTTCCTTCTCATTTTAAGAAAAGAAAATTTCCAGACCTATAACCTCATTCTTTAAAACTCTTCTTTAGGCTTCTCTTGTCATTTGCTTTTCTATACCCACCTTATATAAAAATTCTTTAGGGAAAAATTTCTCATGCATGGGAAATGTTTACTACAAATAATTATCAAAGTCTATAGTAAATAATTCAACTTCTAAAATAATACTTATTTTCTACATTGATACTCTATGAATTAAAATATAAATATAATATGTATACAACTTTACTTTCCTACATAGGAAATTAAGGAGTAGTTTATAAGGAAGGTTGCAACTGAGCATCAGCATCCTGAAGTACCCAGCTGGAGGGTTTGGCGAACTTCTGCAGAGAATCAGAACAAAGCTGTTCTAGGGAGTTAAACCTTGAAACTAGCCTCATTGAATCATGAGTCCAATCTCTCCAGGGTGACTTTGACTGACTCTGTGAGTTTGCGCAAGAAAATTAACCACTTTGATTCTCAATTTTTTCATCAGTAAAGGGAATTACAATACACTTGCTCTTTTTAGAATTATTGAGAGTAATAAATAAGATAATAGATGTAAGTATGTTTATCAGTAACTAGCTCAATACAAGTCCATAAATGTGAATTAGAAACTTCATGCAACCCCTGTTGCATGTGGTTAACCTTGTTTTGCAGGAGTTAATTCATTGAGGCTTGATCCAAGTTCATCAAGAGACATCAAGCTCTGATGGATCACCATAATTCCCATTATTCTCCTGCTAAAAGTCCTTTGAGGATCCCAGCAACTGTAAGATAAAATCTGAACTTAAACACAGCAGGCAACCCATTCATCATCTGGCTCATGGGCATTTTTTCAACTACACCTTCACCTCCCTTGCATATACATCCTATGGTCCATTCACACTCAGGGTCTTTACCGATGCTGTTCCTGTTTTCTAGAATGTCCTCTCCTCTTGTTTCTTAAGACTGCTAAAATGTTACCAGCTCTGTGTCACTTTCTCTGTTACTTAGAGGCACAGATAAGATATGATCCTGTGCTATTTAGTCATTATTTTCCAAGTACAAGACATTCATTTTTGTGTGTCCTCCAGCTTTTAGGTCAGGTCCAATTTAATTGGTTTGAACTTGATTGTGAAATACAGATGAATTAGGCAGTGCAGAATCTTTTAAAACATGTGACCTAAAAAATTGGAAGTGTCCTATTAGCCCAAGATAATATTATTATTGGCTAAAGAATTTGGGCTGGCATCCATTTATGATTCTCTGGATATTTTACAATGGCTTTAAGAGAGCACTGTGTGATTCCTACAATTCAGTATGAGATACTCATCATTATTATTGAACAAAACATAGTATGGATTATATTTGGTCTTAAATGCAGGTAAGAGTACCTATCAAATAAAATCTGTAGAAATCCACAAGAAATTTATTTTTAGTGCTCCCTCTTGCCTATAAAGGTTTTCTACTGATTTGGTGAGCATATTAATTGCTTTCTTTGTAAGGCAATCTATGCCTGGGAAATAAACTGGTTGACCAGCCTATGAACCCAAATCATCTATTTTTAGTATTGATTTAGCACTGACTCACTTAACCTATTAAACCACCTAATTTTGCCAGGCTATATAGCAAGGTAAAATTTCTCTTATATTTATTGCACCTCCCAATAGCCTTGTAAAGTAAAAGATCATAAATGACAGTTGCAGAGCTTGTGCACCAAACTTCTCTACCACAGTCATTATACAGCCTTCTCAGACACTGGCCAACTGAGCACTCAGATGTAAATATATACTGATAATTACATATGTCTGTATTTTGGGGCCATTTTCTTTCATTTCTTTCTTTATATCCTGCCATGTATTACAGCAAAATGTTGTTATGATCTTCTTACAATTATATTTTCTAGTATTTGAGCATTTTACAATGTTAGGATTATTTTTTATACATTTCAGTTTCAGGTCCACAACACGATTTAATCCTCCTTTTTCCTCTACCACATGTATTTTCAGAAATGGTACTAAGAAAACCTTGCTTCTTTGAAAAAACACCATTAAGAAAGTTCATTCTAGTTGTTTTTGGTAGACATTACCCATTTAGTAGAGAATTTTCTTGAGATGTATATATTGATGTGTACATCTTTTTGAAAATTCATCATACAGTGACCCCAACATCACTGTTTGACTACATGCCATAAAAAGAAATTATGAGGATTATAAAGTCTGTAGCTATCATACCTGACTCTCATCCATATTCCCACTGCACCATCTAGCAAGCTGTTTCCATTTATTACTCTATCTTCAAAGCTCTTAATTATTCCTGTTAGTAGCAAATCTTATCCTGGACTTTATCAAGGCAAGTTTATGAGATTTATGTTGGAAAGTGCTATAGAAATTAATTATGAAATTCCCACATTCAGTGTTTTCACCATGGTGATAAGTTGTCATACCTCTATGTCTTTGCTTGAGCCATTTGACAACCTAAGTCCTGACTACGACTTCATGGATCTAACTCAGATTCATTCATCCAAACTCAGCTTAGTGTCACCTCTTCCAAAAGGACATCTTTGATTCACAGGCTGATTTTGATACCTTTTTCTGTGCTCTCATATCACCCTGGGCACACCTCTGTGGTAGGAATTAACACTCTATACCTTAAAGAAGTCCTGTCTTGATACCCCCCACTCACGAGTAAGCAGAGAGTAAGCTGACTAAAACCAGGTATTTCATCTTATTTGGGGTTGTAACCTTAGCACAATGCCTAGGACACAATAGGCACTTAATAAATATTTAATGAGTAAAGACAAATGAATTTTAATTCTTCTTTCTCCATTTCAGATATGTTCATTACTCAAGGTACATAAATTTGTTTAAACTTGTTTTGCCCCATATGAAATTATGCATAATGCCTAGCATGTATTAAGAGCTCCAGAAATATTTTTATTAGAAATGTATGAATATATAAATGAAATATAAACTCCCTAGGTATGGTTTTTGCTCTCAAGCTCTACATAGTAGAAAGAATATAATATTATTGCAAAATAAAATTAATGTATTGTTGATGATCTTTATAAATAATAAAGTACAGGTACAAAACCTGAAGGAAAAAAACTAAAGTAATTGACTTTATAATATCTCCTGTTCTAAGATTCCTGTATCTTTTAGCCAAATTATGTTCATTGTACACAGAATCTACAAAAGATTACACAGAATGCTTACATTTTAAAGCATGACTGTTATGGAGAAAATAGTTTGACAAAGATTAACAAAGCATCTTTAAAACTTTTTTTAAACCTGGGAGATTTTTGTGAACAATTGGCTTTATGAAAATGAGATATTCACAGTTGCCAGTTAGTACAGTGTTGATGAAAGGCAAGCATTAGGGAGTCCATTGCTTCTTTATTGCACCTGACCACACATAATCCTCATTCTACCTTTCTACCTGGCTGTGAAGACTGGTCCAGTAAAAACATGCTGCAGATGAATTGCTCAGAGGATGTCAGAAGGGAATGTTTCAGTGCACATCCTAATGCTATTCTGCAATTATTATTTTTCATGAGTGTTCACATCCTGGTAATATATCCCTAGATTTGACTGTAATCTTGCCACTGAGCTCGCCTGCAGGTCTCATAAACTTGTTTTAGTGTAGCCTTAAGTCACAGATTCTGTGGAAACAGACAGATAGTACTACCCTATAACATCCGTTAGAGAACACATCTGCACTTACATCTCTTATTAATAAATGTTTCCATAGGGGAACCACATTCTGCAGCATGAAAATACACAACATTACAAAGCCACTGGCTGGCCACATGCCTATTGCCTTTATAATTGGATTAGCCATTCCTAATACACACTAGATTTTCTTTTGTCCTTGTATGCCCTTGATTCATAGGTTATGTCATATTGAATCACAAAAATAAAGTTTGTTTATACTTTGAATGATTTAGAAAGATTGGGTATAAAATATTTGGTAATTGTTTTTGGAAGTCTGGCTTAAAATCTGGAAAATAGATTAATTTGAAATGACAGGAAAGTAGAAAATAATACGCTGATATAGAAACAATGGTAGTCTGCATCACACATGTTAGGACCCACATTCTGACTGTTCCCAAATGATATATGTTACGGGAAGTGTAATGGAGTTAAATGGCGACCACTTAAATATTTGTCCATTTTTAATACCTAAACCCCGTGAATATAACCTTATTTGGAAAAAGGGTCTTTCCAGATGTAATTACATTAAGGACCTTGAGATAGTATCATCTTGGATTATACAAGGGGGCCTTAAATTCAATGATGAGTGTCCTTACAAGAGAGAGAAGAAGACAGACATAAAAAGAAGAACATGTGAAAAGAGGCAGAGTTATGCAGACACTAGCCAAGGAATGCCTGGAGCCAACAGAAGCTAGACAAGACAAGGAAGGATTCTTGGCCTTCAGCCTTCAGAGGGAGTGAGGCCCTGCCAACACCTTGATTTAAGACTTCTGGACTCACAACTGTGAAAGAATAAATATCTATTGCTTTAAGCCACCAATTTTGTGGAAATTTGTTATGGCAGCCCTAGGAAACAAATATAGGCAATTTGTAATGAAGGCACAGCACCTGAAAAGAAAGCACATACTTTGTAGGATGGGATTCGGTCAGGGAGGTGCAAGGTCATTGAGAAGCAAAAGACACGTAAGCTTTAGGAGCCTCACTTACTTAAGCCCTTCCCAAGGAGTGGATACCAATAATGTTTTAATATGATCAATGGTTTTATACAATTTAAATAAGATGTTTTAACTACAATTAGTTAATATTGCTTTCTCTTTCCACTCTAATTTCTCTTCGACGCACATTTCCCCTTGTTTTGATGAATTGGTGGCCCCCAAATGATTTAGGGATCCAGCTAATGGGAAGTTGAAATAAGGATACATTTTATTTGGGTTTATTAGGTTATATTTATATGTTTCTCATTTACTTGCATGTTGAAGTTATTGTTAACTGTTCTGCTGTAGGAATAACTTCCAGGAACTCTCTCTCCTGACAACTGACTTGCTGAGTTAACCCTGAAATGTAGGACCAGACATAGCATCATGATAGGGTCATGTCCTGAGACCTCTGACTTCAGAAGTACATTGATAGAGGGGGAAAAACAAGGCTTGAAATGTACAAAGCCAGAAGCTAGCCCGAAAATAATTCTTCTAGTCATCAGATGTGTAAAATTGTATGCTCAGTTCTCAGTGATGCCTAGTCAAAATGAAATTTCTCTTCTGTTAGGAATATACATAATAATGCAGCATATATGATTACAAATACACTCTACACTATTTTAGGTGGAAGTCACAAGGACTAGAATATAGTAGTTTTCCTGTGTTATAAGGCCTAAATCATAATAGTCCTTCAAAAAGCAAGAACATCTGTGTACAAAGTCACATGCCTTCTGCAATCCATCTTTCAATAATAAAAAAGAGATTACCATTGTCCATACTAGAAAAAAGCCTCTATATACAAGTTATCTTTACAGAAATTGATATTATAAAATTGTCATCATATGAAGAGGTGACTGAAAAGCATGCAGCCAAAAAGTATGGCTAATAAACATGATTATAGAGTCGTACCAAGCAATAAAAAATGAAAAACATGATGTTATTTTTTGAATTTTATAATGTTTCTGGTATTCATTAGCTTAAATTTTTTTTTAATTTGTTGTAATTTCTCATTATAAATGAACATTCATTCACCTTTGTGCCAAATTTTGTATTCTTTTCCTTAAAGAGGGCCCCTCAAATTGTATGTTTCATTCCTCACAAAACCTGGATTGGCCCTGGCTGCCAGCATAGCAGGTTAGGTTTTTAAAGTGTACTAAGGTTTTTGAGAAGAAAGTCAGAGAAATGTGCTCTAGGGTGTATAGGAAAAGGAATTATCTTCTTTGAAATATTTTAATTTATCTTGAATACTTTTGAATATAGCTTATTGTTTTACACTAATATCGATGTTATAGATTATTTTTTCTTGAGGTTCAGTGTCTTTACATGCATTATTCAAATTTTCTCTTCCGAGATTTGAAATGCATGCAGCACAGGTATTAGTGCCAATTTTTAGATGAGGATATAAGCTGTGAAAGTTATCTGACCACCACAAGTTCACATACTTGAAACAGAGCTAGGACCCAAACTTAGCTTTTTGACTCTTAATGTCTCTGGTCCTCCATGTGATGGCTAAATGTCATCTTCTTAGGAAAGAAATTCCAAAAGCAAAGCCTCCTGGATTTTATTTCTGAATGCATAAATTTATATCTGAATAACTAATGAATTTATAACCAATTCTTCAGGCAACCATTTTAGCTTTATTTGCCTTCTGCTAGAAAAGCATCACTGTTAGAAAAGTGATCTGTATCTGATGGTATACTGGTACTCATGTGTTCTCATGTTGAAAGAAATGTTTAAGAAATTATTTGTTGTTTTTTGTTTGCTTTTCAAAGCTCTTCTACAAAAAGTCACATTTGACATCTCTCAATAAGAGAAATATGCTCTCTTTCCAAAATCTAGCCTTATAGAGTTCTCCTTTAATTGCTTCTCATCCTTCCCTCCCACCACTGTGTCACGCCTGGAGAGGACATGCTCATGAGCAAAACTAACACAGTTCCAAAAGGCCTGTGAGGAAAGAGGCAAAACATTGTGCCCATCGCCTTTGGCAGAAAGATGAAAGATCAGAGAAAAAGAGAATGGTCACTAAGAACCATCTAAAGAAAACATTTTACCCATAAACATACAGCATGTAAAGTTATGACTTTGTTTAAGTGAGGTTGTATACAGAACACTGGACTGAAAATCAGAAAAAAAAATTCTAATCCAAACTTTGCAGCTAAACAGGCTATGCTACTTGAGCCACATCCCCTGCTCTCTGAGCTTCAATTTCTTCATCTGTAAAATGTGGTGTCTCTACTGTATGATCTCTAACTTTCCTGCCAGCTCTAAAAGGCCATGGACCCCATTTTACACACTGAATCACATGTATGTCCAAAAGAAGCATGGTCTTGGAGAACACTAGATATTATTTATAGGGAGAAAGAAGGCAAGTAGGATGAAGAATGAAAGGCTGAAGGGTGGGCGTTGTCGCTGTAGACAAGAGACATTGCTATATGCTCTAAATTAAGAGCCATCCTAGAGAAAAGCCTCTGTGCACAGATTTGCAGTCTCCTGGGAGACAATTGAAGGAATTCCACAGCATGCCAGTGCTGCAGCAAGAGAGCAAAGAAGAAAGAAGCTCCAACATCAATGCAGGAGATGCAAGAAGGACTAAGCCCAACATTTGTTTCCTTGTCATTAAAGGAATAAATGCCCAAAGTGTCTGTTGTATTAGCATCATATAAATCTACAATTTTCTAAGATCATTTGTGGTAAGCCTAGTAAAATCCTATTTGTACAAAGTGGGCCAAGAGCTGGGTCATTCCAAAAAAGTGAATTTTCTGAAAAAAAAAAGGTCTGGTCATGTTCTAAGTGTCAGGACTAATCTTGAGGCTTTTTACATTTCCACAGGGGCCTGAATACTGACTGCTAAGTGAGTCAAGGGAGCACCTGTCACCATGGAAGAAACTGAAAAGTAGGCAGAAGAGATGTTTCCCAGAATCTCTGCTTTCTTGTTGCCTGTGAAATGTGTCAATTCTTTCATTTTGAAGAATCTAGGGATATGGCATTAAATTGGTAAGAATTGTGATATAGTAGAAAATTGTACAGCACAAAACCAATGCTGTTTCACAGTCTGTTTAACCTTTGGAATAATACTAAAGTGCTGAGAGATGCTGCCACGTCAGTGTGCCTGTGAGACAAGTGGAAAATTACTGCTCCTATTTTCTCAGAAAAAGAATTACATAATTCTTCCATTAACATAATATTCTTTAAAAAATATGATTTGGCCAGATGTGATATAGAAGCTTTTTATATATCTATAGGTATATAGAGATATATCACTCTAAAATGTGAACTAAAATCCTTAGAGATTGAGAACTAATTGATTTGATTGAATGAATGAATGAATGAATAACTGACATAATTAATTGAAAAAATATCTTTCTTACACTTCATAACAATCTTTATAAAATTTTCTACTCAGCATCCTGCTTTTGTAAGTAAAATATGTTAGATGAATATTGTCATTTTTTGATGATTGAAATGTTGAAATGCTTTAGGTATATCTGTAGAAAGATTTTTTTTTCATTCTGTTGTCACAAGGATGAAAAAAACAACATAGATTTAGACTTGAAATCTATTCTCTCTCTCTCTCTCTTTCTATCTCTCTCTCTCTCTCTCTCTCTCACACACACACACACACACACACATGATTCTAGTTAACTGCCATGCTAAATAATTGGTTTCTAGGTAACAGAATTTTATTCTACCGGCATATTCGTAGCAATATTTAGAGCTTTCAGCCTTGCTCTCTTCTGATATTTTCATTATCTTAACCCATTTACTTCCAAATTTCAACCATCAGTAATATGCCAGTGATGCCTGTCCAAATTTGTATCTGCAGGCCAGATCTCACTCCTGAGTTCTAGACCCACATTTCTATCTAACAGCCATTTCCAGCTTGATATCCCAAAGGTTCCTCTTACAATATTTACAAAAGTAAACCAGACATATCCCCTCCTAAACTTCTCTTCCATCTATATTTTTTACATCTTTTTGTCACATGTATGAGAAATCTATGAATTACCTTAGATTCTGCCTCTCTCCATTGCTTTCTATATTTAATTAGTCATTTCATTGGCTATTTAATTAGATATATTTTCACATTGATTTTATTTATCAAGGTATAATCGACATATAACATTATATTATTTTCAGGTATACAACATAATGGTTTGATATTTATATAAAGTAATGAAAAATGATCACCACAATAAGTCCAGTTAACATCCAGCAGCTATTTGGTTATATTTAGTCAGATTCACTTCCTATGCAATAATAAAATCAACCCCCTTTTCTTCATCTATTCTGGTACATTACTAGTTCAGTTCTCATCATCCCTCACTCGAACTTACTCCAATTAAATCCATCTTCCACATTATGACAAGTGGAATTTCTAAAATCAAATAAAGTATATTGTTCTCCCATTTTAAACCCTTTAAAGATGCTTTATAATATATAGGATAAAATTAAAACTCTTTAATTGCACATAAGGTTCATCATAATCCAGTTTTTATCCACCTTTTTGGCTTTTCTCTTTCCAATTCTCAATATGCTAAGTTCTCTCATATCTCCACACAATAGTCTCTACTAGAATTGTCTCCCCGAAAAATTCTTCCTTATCATTCAAAGTTCATTTCAACCATCCTCTCCTTAGAAGACTTCCCTGATCCTCCAGCTAGCTTGTCAATCCTCCTTGGTGTTGTCTTTATATTTGGTATATGTTATTAGGATTGCACATTCAAACAGTGTCACTGTTTATCATGTATTTGATCCCACCTTCTCCAACCTACTCATGTGCATTGCTCCAGCAAGTCTCTTCCCTCTTTCTTCCATCATCTGTTTTTCCCTCCTTAGTAAATTATTCCTACAAGTATAGATTTTGTAAAATCTCTCTGCTTAAAAAAATATATATCTTATAATCTCATACACTCCTCTAGCTACAGTCCTATGTTTCTACACTCTTTTGCAGCAAAACTTCTTGAAGTATGTACACTCGTCTTGATTTCTTCCCTCATTTATTATAAACCTTTTTTTTTTACTCCACTCAAACTGCTCTTGTCAACGACACCAATGACCCCCCCACACACACACACATTGCTAAGTCAGTTCTCTGAATTTGACATAGTCATTCTCATTTTCCTTTTCAAACATGTTTTTCACTTGGCTTTTAGAAAAACACTAGCTTCTCCTACCACACTGGCTTCTATTTCTAAGCCACTGTGACTATTATGTGTCAACTTGGCTGGTCTAAACAATGCTGAGATTGCTGGGTAAATATTATTTCTGATGATATCTGTGAGGTTGAATTGGTAGGCTGAGTAAAATGATGTCCCTGAGCTGAGTAAAATGATGGCCCTTCCCAGCGTGTGTGGGCTCCTTCCTTGAAGAACTAAACAGAACACAAAGTAGGAAGATTAAATTCACTCTCTTCCTAATGATAAGAGCTGAAACATGGATCTCTTTCTGGTCTCAGTGCTCCTGGTTCTCAATACTTCAAACACAAACTGAAATCTATAAGATGGACTCTCCAGCTCTCAGGCCTTTTAATTACACTGCCATCTTTCCTGGGGTCTCCAGGTTGTAGGCAACAGATTATGGGATTTCTCATCCTACACAATCGTATTCGTGTGTGTTTGTGTGTGCATGTGTGTGGGTGCATTCCTATTGGTTCTGCTCTGTGGAGAACTCTAATACAGCTGTGTTTGTTGATTTTCTCTTACCTCCCTGACCTCTTAATGTGGGAGTATACCAATATTCAGATGGACCTCTTCTCTTCTCTATCTACAGCTATTCCCTTGGCAAGTTCATCTAGCCTCATGCTTTAAGTTCTATCTTTTCACTGATAACTCCCATACTTATATTTCCTCATCAAAACTCTCTTACCTGGACCTCAGGCTCACGTTACCTGTTTACTTGACATGTCTACCTGTCTCTTGAGTATTTCTAATTTTACATTTCCAAAACTAAACTTATATCTCCTCCATCTTGCCATCTTTCAAATCTCAGCTAATGATAACACTATCCTTACATTTGCTCAGGACATACTTGCCTCCTTTTTTCTCATATTTCATAGCCATTCCATCAGTGTATTCTGCAAGTATACATTAAAGATATATTCCAAATATGGCCACTTCCCATCATGTTCATTCATAATGTCCTCTTCCAAGTTACACTTGGATTATTGCAAAAGCCTTCCAATCCTTCACTTTGCTTACACTATTTCCTCCTATGGTTTACTATCAAAATAGCCAAACTGAAAACCCTTCAATGGCTTCCCAACTCTTTCAGAAAAAGGCAAAATCATAGTAAAGACTAAAAAGGACTAGCCAGTCTGGCCCCCATTACCTATGTCCTATCTTTCTTTCCTGCTTTAGCCACTCTCTTGCTCCATGAACAAGTTAAGATAATCATGCTTCCATGTCTTTGCATTTGTTCTACTCTGGGCATACAACACTCTTCCCTTAGATATTGGCATGGCTCACTCTTTCACCTCTTGCAGGTCTCCATTTAAATGCCACTTTTTCAGTGAAACTTTTCCTGGACAGCTTATTAATCATTGCAGCCCAATCCCTCCTACCTACCACCACAGTACTCCTTCATCCCTCTTTTGTTTGATTTTCCTATGGAGAAAGTATCATCCTCTGAATTTCTGTACATTGTATTTATTTGCTTATCATGTTATCCTCCACTAGAATGCAAGCTCCTTGAGTTCAGAGCTTTCTGTTGGTTTTATTTACTTTGTTTTCCAGTGCTTAGAACCATGTAGGCACTTAATAAATACTCATTGAATAAATGATGAGTATATTTGGCTATAGATCATGTCACCTAAATAGAAATATAAAGAGAAGTTTTAATAAAATTAAAATTAGTTTAATGAAAGCTACATAGTGAGTATGCTCTTCAAAGAGGGAGCTAAATATAGTGAACACAAGCAATAATTTAGTATGCAGCAAATTCATCAAACAACAACAACAACAAAATCCACTAATTTTGTGTAACACACTGTGCACAACTCCAGTAAAGTAGAGGTATATGGGAGAAACTACAAGAAAATTAGTGTGGATGGAAGAGAAAATACATTTTTATGGCTCTGCTGGCTCAGTAGGAAAGTCTTACTTATATAATAATTGGATGTAGAATGATTTAGAGAAATGCATAATCCCCTGAAGTAATATACAAAGCGATAAAAGAAATGGAGAAAAGAGGACATGAGGGAAAAGAAGAAGAAAAACTAAAAGCAAGTGATTAAAACAGTATGACTGAGATATAGAACTAGTTAGTTTTAATTGGATAGGGAGATATTACCAACTCCATATGAAAGAGGTCAAAATTAAAATCATGATAATATAAGTTTCTACATAGGTAATACATTTATTTTAACAATTTAAAAAGACTTTAAATATGAAGTTGACATAGTGTGTATATTAATCAAGAAAGTGCTCACCACTGCAACAAAATACCCCAAAACCTGAAAAGTCTAATCTAATGAAGATTTTTTTTCCTACACTTTCATCACAGTCCAATAAGTATCACTGGGATCTCTTATTCATAGAATTATTTAGGAATCCAGGCTCCTTCATCTAGAGACTCTATAATCTTCTAGGTCATTAGAGTGCCCCAGTAGATTTTCTATATCTAGTTGGGTGACAAAGGGAAAAAGAGTACATGGAGTAGTTTATAGGTCAGTCCTGGAGGTAGGTTCAACTTATTGACCAGAACTCAGTCACACTGCCACACAAAACTAAAAGAGTGGCTGTGAAACACAGTGTAGCTAGATGCCCAGAAAAGCCCAGTAAGCTACCTGTCAAGAAGTGTAAAGGGTCTGAGATTGAAATTTTAACCAGTTTGCTAATAAGTTTGCCTGACAGATTTTGATGGATACTGGTGAAAGACATGAAATTTCTGGATCAGAAACAAAGCATAAATTATTATACACAATAGCAGTAGCCAGAGTATTGGCATTTTTTTTTTTTTTTTTTTAAGGTAACAGGCAGTAGCAGGCCCAGCCTTGGCCTGACGATGACTTGACCTTGAGAAATCTATTGATTGCTTAGGCGTCAGTCCAGGTAAGAAAGGGGCCTGAAGCTCTGCAGGCCTTATAAAGACTTTCGCTTAAGTCTATAAAAATAAAGAGACTCTGGGGGGTCAGACTCCCCAGTTGTTCTTACTACACCGAACAA
>NW_006442508.1:11947560-11958246 GCF_000325575.1 Pteropus alecto | reverse complement strand
TTTTTTGCCAGTTCCCAGAGCCCAAAACCCCACAGGGTAATGTGAAGAGAGTCAGATAATGCCTGCAATGGAGTGTGCTACATGAGAGGAAGAATTAACTTGGAGAACACAAATCTTTTATAATGGGAGTAAGCATGCCTGATCTTTGCTCTAGGGAGAAACACTATTCCTATCCTCTATTGTTGAATGTTTTACAACATGTTTGAAAAGATGGTTTGGAACAAGCAGCAATGCCTCACATGTAGGGACAACTGCATGTAATTAAATAATTCTCAAATATATTACTTACGGTAACTTGAGGAAGCTATAGCTAATGAATTATTAACATCTTAACATATCTGGAACTATGTCCTAAAACTCTAAATATTAAATTGTTACCCAGATTCGATCTAGATTTGGAGAACCTACGTTCCAACTATCTCCATGAAAGTGAAGAAAAACAGAAGTAGTTGCAAAATTGGGGCATTTAAAAGTATATGCTTTGTGGCAGACAAATTTTCAAAGGAGAAAAAAATCAGATTATATGTAACCAATATTATGCTTTTTGAATTATTATGCTATGACTTAATAGATATTTAAAAAATAACTGAAAATTTTGCATTATCGCCTCAGGACTTAAAATGATAAAGCATCCATGAAGCAAGCTTAGGCATAAAAAAATATCATCTAGGAAAAGCACATTATCCATGTGATGAGATGCTGTGGTGACCAAAAGAAAAAGGGACATGTCTGGATATGATTGAAGACACATGTTAATTTTAAAAACTTGAAATCCTTTGGGGGGTACCTTAGTCTACTAGGAAAAGTACTAATCTTAGAGTAAAAACAAAAAATTTAAAGCTCATTCCAGAATCAATTTGAAGTTCAATTTAGTTTCTGCCATTTGAATTGCAATTTTTAATCTTTTGCTTATTGATATTTCAACAAATATTTGCTGAATGCTTACTATATGACAGATGCAGTGCCAAGTGTCAGATACTAGGGAATACACAGTAACTAAGATACAATTTCTGCCTTTAAGTAGTTTGCAATCTAATTTCTATTATAAACTCCAAAATACATTTAAAACTAAATAAATGAAGAAAGGAATAAATAAAGAACATGGCAATTTAGTGTTGTGATGCTGCGAAATAATATGCACAAGGTATCACAAAAGTGCATAATGGGGGCCTTTACTAGTGAGGAACATATTTCTGGTGGAAATGACCAGTCATCAAAGTAAAGTCCCAGAGGCTGAGCAGTGTGGGCTATGCAAAGTGGCCAAAACATGTATAGAGCAATGCAGTGGGATCTCCCTGTTTGAGGTGCCAAAGAAGTCAAGGGAGTAACAATGACAGATGAGTAAAGTTGGAACTACTACCTTGGCATTTAAGCTCCTGGATGTCCTCGCCCCTCCTTTTTTCTTTGATTTTGACCTTATCTACTTCAACTCTCTCCCTTACTCATTATGCTTAATCCAGACTAAATTTCTTCTGTTTCTCAAATACATTCCTCGTTACTGCCTCAGGACCTTTGCACTTGCTGTTTCCTGTGTCTAACATGCTCTATGCCTGATCTTCATATGCATGGCTTATTCACATGAATAAAATGTCATGTCATTAGAGAAGCCTTGCATGTTCAATTTATCTAATATAGCCTATTGCCATTGCAAGTTGGTGTGTCATATTACCCAATTCTATTTTTTTATATAGCGTTTATCAGTACCTTACAAATTGCATGTTTATTTTTATGTATATTTATTGTCTATATCCACTCATAGAAAGATTTTGAGAATAGGAAATTTAGCTCCCTTGTTCACAATTCTAGTCCCAGTACACAGAATAGTATATAATAGTAGCAAAATATTTATTGAATATTATGTATTTATTGAATAATACATAATAGGTACAAATATTCATAGAATAGATGAATCAAAAATGAATTAAAGGTATGCCACAATCATATTTATTATATTTATAAATTGAAAAGGAACCCTAATTTCAGTGAGGGGAGAGGTATATTAAAATAAATATTAGAGGAAAGCAATTTGGGCAAGCAATGTTGAGGTTCTGAACTAAAATATTATTAGTAGAAAAGCAAAGGAGAGGTTGTCTACTCCTGAAAAGAGTAGACAAACAGACAGATAGTAGGGTCATTTGCTTAGATATAGATCCAAAGAGAAAGAGAAAAAAAAATGGATCCAGTTTTGGAACAAGTATAGAAATAGAAAGTGCAGATTTAGATCAGCCAGGAAGAAGACTCCCAGGGGCTTATGACTAGTCCCACTGGGAATATTCAAGCAACTGCATTAAATGTTGTTTGTACCCACAAAATGTGTTTATTAATCTCTCACTCTATCTGATACTTGTGGAAAACTTTTCTTTATGAGATTATATGAATTCAATTTCTACTTAGGAAAATGGAAATCATTATTATTATAGTTTTATTATTACTAACCTGTAGCTAGTACAAGTTCCTTCTAGAATAGACATAATTCACAAAAATGCAGCATAATGCAAAGCTCTCCCTATTTGCTCTTTCTCAGATAGGTGTCTGAAATATAAATATTATGGAAATGAATTCAGCATTTTCCATCCATAATCAGTTTCTTATTTAATCTCTTAGCAGATTTCTATTGGTTCTCATTTCTTCTGATTCAGTTCATCTTTCCTACACAGAGAATTATCTTCATAAAAAGTAAACTACAATTCTATGATTGTCAGTGGAATTATTTTATCTGTGTATGAGTGTGAAGCGCAGTCAATAGCAATTGATAGTCAATAGAATCCAAATTTCTGAATTAGGAGATCTTGAAAAGTCTGTGCTTATGTTTAATGCCTAAATTTGAATTTTGATTTTCAAGAAATTTGATATACAACAAAATGCTTTGAAAATATAGAAAATGTTATTATCTATAAGTGCATAACTAGAATAACTGCCCCACCTCTAAAATTGCTAAAGCATAGTATAGTTAGTAAATATCTCCAAGGATAAACAAATAAATAGCTATTTTTATTTTTTAAAATGTTCTTTTTGAGGAAACATTAACCTTCAAACAAAATAAGATGTAGACAAAAAATTTTTAAATAGCTTCCAAAAATAGGGTGAATTTCTACTATTTCTTGCCTTAAACTACAACTTTGAAGTTAATAAACATGTATTATTCACTATATATCTGAATAACTTCCTGGAAAAGCAAAAATCTGGCTGCCCATACTAAGATACTTTAATATAAGTAAGGCAGTCCTAGACAGCAAGGTCCATAGCAAGCTTTTAAGACCCAAGTCCAGAAAGAAAAAAGGTTGAATAATCTTCCTGAAACTTCCAATTTATTTGAAAACCACAATCTGCACCTTCATACAACTTTTCTGGTTTGTTTGTTTGTTCTGCATCTTGCATTCTCCTTTGTATTTTGCATTTTGTTGTTATATCCAAAGGGTAACATATCACTGGTAACTGGAAAGTTGTCTGGGAAAAAAAAAGGAAGAAAAAAATGTCTTACAAATGAAGGAATATGCTAATTTATCTTAATTGGAAAAAAAAAGTAGAAGCTTTTACTCCAGTTAAGTCACTAAGAATAATACCAAAGACTCCTGCACAGAGGAGTCAGGTCTTTTTCTTTTTCCAAAGGCTTTTACAGCAGAGCAATCTGAGACACAGAAAAGGATGCAGGGCATGTTCTGATAACTCCTAAATGGCTACCCATGAGAAGTCTTATTAATTAACAAGAGATATTTATGGATGTTTGATCAGAGACTCACAAAGCTCTAAGAAACCTTCATTTACACTCCAGTTAAACTTTCAGGAGTGACTCTTCTCTCTGAAGAGCAGTGACTGAGCTTGTTAAAGGTGAAATTACTCATATAACCCTGGCCAGCTTGAATTAAAAATTCGAAAGACTCTTGCTTGTTAACACAAAAAGAGTCAGAGAAAAGGAACCAGAGGTAGTCAGCCAGAGGCCTATATTATTTTATTATTTCTTACAACTAAGAAGTTGTTTATATTTCAGAAAGTCTAGAAAACTGTTTTGTTTATAATTCAGAAGAGAAAGAGTGATGGATAGGTGGCTGTGAAGAAGAAATACCAGAGAATTTGGGGGTTCTGTTTGTTGATTAGTGCACTACTATACACACACACACACACACACACACACATACACACACACATATACACATACACATATACACACACACATATATGTATATATATATGCACATATATATGTTAATACTCATGATACAATACTAAAAAAGAAAATTTTACTGTATATGAACTAAAACTTAAATGTATAAAGTGGAAGTGGAGTACTTGAAAAATTTTATTTGGGTACTAAATTTCAGCTATGTATTGTGATCATGAGGACTTCTTTGATTCATAGTTGATTAGAGTGTAGCGATGGCACATACTATTGCCAATTAGATTTTTTTAAGTGGCCATATTAATTAGTCTTGTGAATATAAGAGTAGTTTTGTAGAACTCAAATTATTCTGATCCTATCCTACATCTTAATTTCAGAAATTTTGTTCTTATGAAGTATTCCCCAATGGCCCTAACACACACACTCACACACACTCGCACACACCTACCCCAAGGGAACTCTCCAACAAGCTTCTATTTCTGATCTGCTGTGACCAAGTGATTTGTACCATCACTGTCCATAAGGCCTCAAATCCACTCTCCTTGCTTCCTGACCAGGTATTTTCCCCTGGTGTACCCTAAAGCAGCAAACGGCCCCGCCCCCTAATGTCAAAATTCTACATTACTTTTACTCATTACTGTGTTCCATACATGAAATGAGAAGAATGTCTCCCTTTCTGTAGCAATCAGACCTAGGCCTGAGACTAAGCTGAGGATGAGCTATTGTACCATCCTATCCTCTCACACTACACACACCTCCTATCTGTTCTTTCATCCTTAAGGTAAGCACACAATAGCCATCATACAGATCTACTCACACAGCTCAATGTCTGTGTGTTTTCTCCTGACACCCAAGAGGCACGGGGCTTACCTGAAGGCTCACTCTACCCTTCCCTACTACTGTTGTACTCCTCTTTGGTTGGGAGTTAATCAACCAAAGCTTTTAAGAAGAAACAGATTTTGTACTAAATCCCAAGAGACTAGAAAATAATGAGTAGGAAAAGGGAGGAGCCCAACTATTCTTGACCTTAGGAATAGCTCCCATATAAGGCATTCTCCCCAAAAACTCCTGACAAGTAGAAAGTAGTACATTTAGCTCAACTGAATTGCAAACATTTGAACAGATTCTCTTGTATGCATTTCTGATACACTTTATATTTTCTGCCAACTCATAAGAACCTTCTTAAAAGGTTTTAGAACAGGGTCACAGAAAGCAGTAACCCATAAAAAGAAGTTCATATTTGTTCACATATATGGCTAAGGAAATGCATCACAGATCAATTGTGAATCATTATTTAAAAAATTTAGGCTGCAAAACCTTAGAAGCCATAGTTTCCCTATAATACAGAGATGCATTTTTATTCACCTTTCTTATAACGATCTCCATTAGAATAAGAACATATTGAATGACAGTTCTAAAGAGAACTAGTCAATACTTTCATTTTTCCATATGAGTTATCCTAGAGCTTCTATTATGTATTCCATTAAAATTTCTATGTAAGTTACAGCCACAGGCCAGATAAACATATAAATTGGCTTTCTTTGGACAATGAACATTACTTTAAAAGACTTCCCTTTTATTGTTTTTATTGTCAAAGGCTCCTAGGTAAATTAAGTGTTCACTGTAGTAGGTTACTTACTCTAAGTACCTGTGTTAGGAATATGGGCCCCTGTTCACGGTAGCTGTATACTCCCTGCAGCTAATGCAGTTTGAGCTTATTTTATTAATATTATTTTCTTTGGTTTAATTCTATGGGAGAGCATTAAGGGAACTTTTTCAATCTATCTTCACTACACAAAAATTATATAGTCAAGATTTGAAATCTAAATGCCTATGGAATACAGGCAGCACATATAGGTAGGATTGTATGGTATGAGAAACAAAGCAATATTATAAAGAGGGGATTGTGGGGAAGGAGTTAGGGCAAATTCCATCCTAAGGAGACAGATATTACTGACGTTTAGTCATTTGTTGCCATGAAGCACTGAGGACCCAGTGAAGGTGGGTGTACCAATGTTTAAGAAAAACTAAAAATGAGTATGTTCTGTCTGTCTGTGGATTTCCCAATTTAAAATGCTGACTGAAAAACTTTTGAAACACTGAGTCAAACACATCATGCTTTCAGAGCAAATTCAAAGGACTGCCAGTTAGATATATCTTTTCTTTGATTGATCATATATCTAGGTGTAATGGTTAATTTTATGTGTCAACTTGGAAAAGCCATGGTATCCAGCTATTTGGTGAAACACAGCTGGATGTTGCTGTAAAAACAATTTTTTCATGAAATAACATTGAAATCTGTAGACTTTGAGTAAAGCAAATTACCCTCCATAATGTGGAAGGGCTTCATCCAATCAGTTGAAGGTCTTAATAGAAAGAGACTGCCTTCCCTGGAAGAAGGAATTTTGCAAGCAGATTACTTTGGGACTTGAACTGCACATCGGTTCTTCCCTGGGTCTCCAGTCTTCTCAGCTTTCCTGCAGATTTTGGACTTTGCAGCCTCTGCAATCATGTGAGGCAATTCCTTAAAATAAGTCTCTTTCTCTCTCACTCTCTCCATGTGTATATGGACATAAATTATTAGAATTGAATACAAAATGGAGATCGAACTTGAAAATTCCATGAGCAGACAAAACCATTTAAGCCACATAACTGAAACAATTTGTCTTATTCTGCAAAATAAATGAAACTTAATTTAGGTTATTTCTTGTAAATGCCTCTTATAAGCACAGAAGAAACTCAAGTCATCCTCTTAAAAAATGGTATAAGATAATCACTTTTAACCAATCCTCTTCCATCTGGAAAACCCCATTGTAATAACCAATCATTGTAAAGGTTAAATGACATTCTCTTTTTCTCTTTATAAACTGTCCTGTGGCTTCACACCCCTTACCTTCATATCAGTTTTCAATTTGAAAGCTCCGAGTTCGTGAACCGTTCTTATATATACAATAAATTCTTACTAAATGTTATGTATTGATTTGGTGTTTTTAATCTTGTTATTTCTGAATTTTTGAATATATAGATATATAAATATATATGATATAGATGGATATAGATATATAGAGGTAGAGGTAGAAGTAGAAGTAATTATAGAGAGACATAGATATAATCTCCTATCAGTTATTTTTCTCTGAAGAACCTTAACTAATACACCAGTTTTATTTGCCTGGAACACTTTTACACTTATTTTCCTAGAATAATTTAGTAAAAGTTTTACTCTTAAAAATTACCAGTATGGAGTGATGTCAGAGGCATGGTGCTGTGAAGGATTCCCCTTGATCTCTTCCCTTGAAATTACAACAAACAATAGCTACAATCCAACAGGAAACACTCAGCCTAGCACACAAACATGTCTGAGGGATCTGCACATCAGAGCATCTGAAGGTGGGTGAATTGGGCAAGCAAGGAGGAGGAAAGGAAGAGGAGCCGTTCTGCGGAATGTGGAGTTCCCTGCAGAACCAGAAGGGAATTAGGTGGCAGTTTGCACTCTTTGTAGCCCTGAGCAGGCCTGCCTGAGTGATCAGCATATTCCACTCAGCAGAGCCCAGGGAACAAGGCAGAGAACAGGGCAGAGATGAAATACAAAGGGGTGACAGCTGTGGTTTAACAAACTTCATTGCCAAACAAAAGCTGAGTCACAAAGCCTGACTACCGCTCCCCTCATACCCTCCCAGAGCTAGCAGCGGGCCCCAAGGGAAATGGCAATAGAAAGTGTCGGTCTAGTAGCGAGTGCAGAGCAAGGAATCTGCAGCCCCAGGAACTGAAATGTTCACAGCTGCTGGTCCCAGCAACAGGAGTCGACATATAGAGGCAAGGCAGCTGAAGCTTGGTGGCCAGCATTACTGAAAGGAAAACATCTACAGACACACACTCAGCCTCTCCCAACCCATCCCACCCCCATCCATCCAGGCTGATTCAGAAAAAGGCAGTACAGCACTGCATCTGGCTGCTTAGGCAGTATCAGGGCTTAAGGCTCTCTTTAGAGGTTTGGATCCTCATCACTCATTACATTCTCCCATAGGCTGAAGCTCTATGACCAAGGCAACCTAGTCACAGAGGAAACTCACAACTCTCCAGGGAATAAAAGGCATTTTATTTGTTTGTTTGTTTGTTTGTTTGTTGCCACAAAGCAGAGACCTGTAAGTCCTGAGCAGTGCAGGATGCTTGTGTACCACCTACTAGAAAACAGAGGAAAACAGAGGAAAAACATCTTCTTAGCAACCCGCTAAAGAGAGATCACTCTAAATATTTTTTAAAGCATACAAATGGCCAACAGACATATGAAAGTATGCTCAACAACATGGATGGATCTTGAGATAATCATGCTAAGTGAAGTAAGCCAAGCAGAAAAAGTTGAAAAACACATGGTATCACTCATATATGGGATATAAATCTAAAAACAACAAATAAACATGACAAACAAACAGAGACTCATGAACATGGACAGTGGACTAGTGGTTATCAGAGTGAAGGGGTAATAGGGGTCGAATATGTGGTGATGGAAAGAAATCTAACTATGGGTGGTGAACATACAATGCAATACATATATGACTTACTGTTGAACTGTACACTTGAAACTTATTGGATTTTGTTAATGTCACTCTTGCCCCAAAAAAAGAAATTTAAAAATAATTATTAAAAAAACTCAAAAAAGAAGAAAAAGGCAGGGTATATTCCCATTAAAGACTGGGCAGAGAAATAATCCATCGAACACCATAAACAACCAAGGTGACAAGGAAGCTCAGAAAGAAAATGAAAAATCTCTAGAAAATACGGATATAGAAATATGTGATTTAAATGACAGAGAATTCAAAATTGCAGTTCTGAAAAAATTCAACAAGAAGCAAGAAAATTCTAATCGATAGTTCAACGAACTCAGAAACAAAATCAGTAAACAACAGGAATACTTTACCAAGGAGACTGAAACTCTAAAAAAGACAAATTGAACTTCTGGAGATAAGAACTCAATAAATGAGATGAAGAATTAAATAGCAAGCTTAGGAAATAGAGCTGACCAGATGGAGGAAATCATTAGTGATACTGAAGACAGAAATTTGGAAATGACTCATGAAAGAAGAGAGAGATCTGAAAGGGGGCGGGGAGGGGAAGAACTTGTTAAGAACTATTTGACATCATTGGAAAAAGCAATATGAGAATAATGGGTATACCAGAGGAGAAGGGAGGTAGAAGGGAACAGAGAGTATATTCAAACAAATAGTCAATAAGAATTTCCCAAACCTATGGAAAAAACTGGATCCTCAGATCCAAAAAGCAAACAGAACACCTATCTCAATCCAAAAATGCCTTCTCCAAGACACATTATACTAAATCCATCAAAAACTAATGACAAAGAAAGAATTCTCAAGGCAACCAGGGAGAAGACAATGGTAACCTAGAAAAAAAAAACCCAATGGATTGTCACCAAACTTTTCTACAGAGATTTACAAGCTAGGAGGAAGTGGAATCACATATTCAAACTATTAAAAGAGAGAAACTACCAGCCAAGAATAATATCCAGTGAAGTTCTCCTTTAGATATGAAAGAGAAATTAAGACATTTTCATACACATAAAAACTGAGAGAATTTTCTACCACAAGGCCTGCATTACAAGAAATACTGAAAAGCGTCATTCAATCTAAAACAAAAGGACGAAAAAATACAAAACTATGAGTGGGATGACTAAGAGACAGACAAAAACCAGAAAATGCAAACTTTATTAAGGACAGGGTATTATAAACTTAAATATTACATATTCACAATATTAAATGTTACAATACTTAAAGGTCAAAAAAATTAAGAAGAGAAGAAGACAGCAGCTACTGCAACTTAGAAAATGAACTCACAGCATAAACAGGGATAATTTGAGACAACAAAAACAGAAAAGGGGATAGAATGCAGATCTGAATCTGCAAAGGGGAATGGAGATAAGATGCAGGCAGAAGAAAGGGACTAACATATATATGAAAATGTGTTTTATATAAACTGTGGTAACCACAGACACACAAAGGAATCCAGAACTGAGACACAACATAAAACAAGAGGGAACAGAGGGAAAAATTATAGAACCAAATTAAAATAACAGACAGAAAGACAAGGACAAAAAGCAATGGATACACCAAGCTATCAGAAAGCAAATAATAAAATTGCTATTAGAAAACCTCATATTTCAATAATCACCCTAAATGTAAAAGGAATAAACTTATCGATAAAAAGGCACAGAGTCTCTGATTGGATCAAAAAACAAAACCTAACCATATGCTGCCTTCAAGAGACACATCTCAGCTGCAAGGATAAATATAGACTCAAAGTGACAGAGTAGAAAATGATACTCCAAGCAAATGGCATCTAGAGAAAAGCAGGGGTAGCCATACTTATATCTGATGAAACAGACTTCAAGATAAAAAAAGGTAACAAGAGATAATGATGGACGCTTCATAATGATAGAGGGGATCATATATCAATAAGACAAAACACTTATTAATATATATGCTCCCAATCAGGGAACACCAAAATACATAAAGCAGCTATCAACAGAACTAAAGGAAGAAACCGACAAAAACACAATT
>NW_006442508.1:11937085-11945942 GCF_000325575.1 Pteropus alecto | reverse complement strand
ATTACTTTTTGCAGATGACAATATTCTCTATACAGAAAACCCTAAAGACTCCACTAAAAAAAAAAAAAAAAAACCATTAGAAACAATAAACAAATGCAATAAAGTTTCAGGATAAAAAAAATCAATGTACAAAAATTATAGTATTCCTATATACTAAGTATGAATTATCAGAAAAAGAAATGAAAAAAAAAATTCTTTGCAACAGGAAGAAAAAGAATAAAATATCTAGAAATATGCCTAATGGAACATGTGAGGGACCTATACACTGAAAACTATGACATTATTAAAAGAAATTGAAGAAGACACAAAGAAATGAAAAGCTATTCCATGTTCATGGATTAGAAGAATCAACATAGTTAAAATGACCTTATTTTGCAAAGCAATATACAGATTTAACGCAACCCCCATCAAAATCCCATCGGCATTTTTTAAAGAAATAGAACAAAAAATCATCATATTTGTATGGAAGCAAAAAAGACTCTGAATCACGAAAGCAACACTGAGAAAAAAAGACAAGCCTGGAGATATTACTCCACCTGACCTCAAATTATATTACAAAGAGATTATAATCAAAATGTCATGGTATTGGCAGAAAAACAGACATACAGACCAGTGGAACAGAACTGAGGGTCCAGAAGTAAACCCCCATTTATATGGGCAAATTATTTTTGGTAAAGTAGCCAAAACCATACAATGAAGAAAGGAAAGCCTCTTCAATAAATGGCGCTGGGAAAACTAGAAAGCCACATGCAAAAGAATGAAACTAGACTGTTATCTGTCACCATACACCAAAATAAGTCAAGTGGATCAAAGACCTGAATATAAGACCTGAAAACAATAAAGTGCATAAAAGGAAACATAGATACTAAACTCACAGGCCTTAGACTTAGAGAAGATTTTATGAATTTGACTTCAAAGGCAAGAGAAGTACAAGCACAATTAAATGAATGGGACTATATCAAACTAAATGCTTCTGTATAGCAAAAGAAGCCATTGTCAAGATACAGAGGCAAGCACTCGAATGGGAGAATATATTTGCAAACACCTCTAAGGGCCTAATATCTAAAACATACAAAGAACTCATACAACTCAAAAATAAAACAAACAAACAAAAAAATCCAATTAAAAAATGAGAAGACTTGAATAGACAGTTCCCTTAAGAAGACATACGTATGGTTAACAGACATATAAAAGGGTGCTCAACTTCACTAACTATTAGGGAAATACAAATCTAAACCACAATGAGATATCACCTCACACCTTTTAAAAAGGCTATCGTCAACAGGACAAGTAATAACAAGTGTTGGAGAGAATGTGGAGAAAAAGGAACCCTCATTCACTGCTGATGGTAATATAAATTGGTGCAGCCACATGGAAAACAGTATGGAGGTTTCTCAAAAAATTAAAAGTAAAATTACCGTATGACTGGCAATTCCTCTTCTAGGTATTTATCCCCTAAATTTGAAAACGTTTATCTGCAAAGGTATAGACACCCTGATGTTCATAGCAGCATTATTCCTGGTGGCCAAGCTATGGAAACAAAGTATCCTTTAATAGATAATTAGATAAGGAAGATGTGATTCATATATACAATGGAATATTACTCAGCCATAACAAAAGATAAAATACTGCCATTTGTGACAATATAGATGGATCTTGGGATTATCATGCTAAGCAAAACAAGACAGACAAAAAAAATTGAGAACCATATGATTTCACTTATATATGGGATATAAAACTGAAAGCAACAAACAAGACAAAGAGACAGAGACTCGTGGATATAGACAACAGTTTAGTAGTAATCGCAGTGAAGGAAAGAGAGAGAGGCAGATAAATTTAAAGGGGTCAAATATATGGTGACAGAAGGAAATATAAGTTTAGATGAACACACAATGTAATACACATATGACATATTATTGAATTGTATACTTGAAACCTATACAATTTTTTAAATCTATGTCACCTCAATAAATTTAACAAAAAAGATAAAAATTAAAATAAAAAATAAAAATATTAAAAATGTACCCCAAAAAGTTACCAGTTTAGATAAAAAATTATTTGGCCACCCTATTACACAGCTTTAACTCCACCACCCAAGATGACTACATGCTGAATTCTACAAAGCAAAATCTAGCCAGTCACTCTGATCTAGCCCATTTGTCCCATGGGCTACCTTCTCTAAGACTATAACTGGTTTCAAACCAGTTTCAGAAATATCATCATTATTCTATCATTACTCTCACCCTCTGTATCTCCCATCAAAACTATCAATTATAAACATTTCTTATTTGAATTATTCTTTTTATTTTCCACTTGTGATTTATATATATATTAGTGGTAAGCTACTTCAGATCATGTTTCTTTTATTTGGCTTTTGATCTCACAATACAGAACTCTGGGCTCTTATTTTGTGAACTGCTCTTACTCATGACTTTCTCCTGTTTTCCCTCCTCGCACTTTATTTCTCTCTGTATCGCTGTCTCAAAAGGGTTGTGAGGAGTGGGAAGAACTTTGTTTCCCATAATCATTCAGGGCTTCAACTAATTCTGTCTACCTAGTCCAGCATTCCTAGGGTTTCCATGGAATCCTCTAAATCTGGCTGGCAGATACGAGGAGGAGAAAAGCCTGAAGACTGGATCAGGCCTAGGAACACATTGCTTCTGCCCATGTTCTACTAGACACAACCCAGTCAGATGATCCACCTAACTGAAAGGGTGTGTGGGAAAGACAGTCCAGCTATGCACCAGAAAAATTTAAAAAAAGGAACTTGAGCCTGATGAACACACATGTTGGGCCACAGCTTGTCTGCAAGGTTTCCTAAAGGCCAGCAGTATATGATAATATGCAATTTGGTAAACACTACTCTGATGAGCTAAGCACATAGCACATAGATTACATATCGCATAGATGCATATCCTTGTGCTCCAGCTTAACCACAGAATTTAGAACCCCAAAAGAAGTAGATGGATTGCATATCCTTCACTTAAATTTCTATCACATCATCCAGATTTGAAATTTCTAGAAGAAAACTTGTATTATAGTTGAAGAATAAGCAGAAAATGAATAGGACTGCAGTTATGATGCAATAGAGAATTGATCTTTATAAAATAAAGTACTTATTTTATAAATGGAATTTATAAATGGAATTTCAATCCATTACAGAAAAGTAACATACCAGAAGTATTAAGTAAAGCAATTTACTATGATTAGAAACCATCTGTCAGAACAGTGGACAATTATGCTAATTCATTATTAATAAGTTCAGCTTTCTTTTTCTCAGAGAGGTTAGGACAAGAAGAGATACTGATCCCTGCCTAAAATGAACATAGCATCTATAAAGTTAGAAGCAATTGCTTAAGATTGTATATCCGAGGAAAAAAGCTTCCTAATATTAATGAGAAACCAAGCTTCCTCCGATTCTCTTAATAAAATCATATCTTTGGTAATTATTTCCCTCAATTTGTCCTGATCATTAGTTCTAAAGGTCAAATCCTGGGATTCCTACAGGTTGCTTAAATTTATTTTAAGAATTACATTTATTAAGTTCTACCTAAGATAAAAATAAAACAAACTCAGTACTTCCTAGTTCAGTATACCTCATTAGCTTAAACAGGATTTTTTTTAATTCGCTTTTTGCTCACATGGAAGGAGAGAGATGTGAGAAATGGGTCAGATTTGTTGATATATTATTGGATCACAATTCCAAGGGGCAGGAGCAGGGATGGGGAGGGGATGGTGATGGTACCAAGTGAAAGTCAGACTACATGGCTGGCATTCTCTTTGGATGTTCTCCCTTCCACAAGGCTAAAGAAGGAAGACTGGGTTTAGGGATGGTCCTCAATAAATGAAGTCCATCTTTGTCTTCATCTAGCTCTACTGCTTTTGAACTTCTCTTCTTGCTAGCCGCCATAGTCCAAACATAGTTTTCCATCCCAATTGGAATGTTAAATCCCAGGTTTAGACATAAAGTAGGAGAAAAGTATAAACTTTCCACATGTTAGTTTTATTGAGTCTTCCCTTTGGTCTTGCCTAAGATCAAATCTGAAGTTTACAGTAATAAAATGTGTGACCTAGCCTGTTTTTGTCCCTCATGAATCATGAGCATGATGAGCAACAGTCACAGTATAGAATCAGATATTTAGAATTCTGGGTTCCTGACATCACATAATATTATAGTCATAAATTTATCTATTGCAACTTTAACAAAAATTTCAAGAATTACTTTTCCAAGCATTATGATAAAAGGAAGAAAATCTGCCCTAAAGATAATGTTAAGCAGAAAAAAAGTATATAGCAAAACTCTCTACTTATATAAAATTACACTTAAAAATTATTTTGGCTACAAGTTTTACATTTAAATTTACAAAGTTTTTTCCAATATCAATTTATCACACATTTAAGGCATACTCCATCCCACAAGTATTTAAAAGTCCCTGGGTAAGTAGCTATCGCATTGTTTCAATATGAAATTGATGTAGCAGCACAATTTTTGCTCACCATTACCTTGTCCCAATGTCGCATCAATTCCCAAGTGATAAATGTAAACTGATTTTAATCACTATAGTCAAATGGGCATATACTTCAAGAAGCTCCAAGGAACTTATTATCTAAAACCATAAAATCAAAAAGCTGGGATTTCCCACAGAGATCATTTATCTATTTGGCTCTTCCAATGGAGCCTCTAATGGGAAATGGTATAAATTTTTAACCTTCAAAATTTGAGGCTGGAGATTTTTTTACCCCTTTGGCAGCTAGAAATGCATTTAAAACCACAGCAAATGAAGAATTTAGATACTGGAAGAAATAAAAACCAAAACATACAAGGTCTGAGAAATAACTGATACAAATGATAATATACAATAAATGCACCATTCTTTCAGAGTTTGATCATGGAAAGAAAAGTTAGAGGCAACAATAAGCAGAGGTTGCGGGATATCTCAAAACTGGGGAGAAAAGATAATAGAGAGAAGTGATATTTAACATTTTAGGGTAAATGCTGGTGAAACATAAATAACTGAAGAATAATTTTAAGCTTAATTTTATACAAATGAATATATCCTTAACAAAAAGAAACACCAAAAATCCGCTACTCTGGATTTATAATATTATAACTGTCAAATAGGTTCTTGCTGGAAAACATTTCTAATAATTTAAAATCGTCACCTCTCCCATGCCCATTCAGAGCTTGAGACTTGAGATGATCTTAGGCAAAACCCTCCCTCTACTATTTAAGATTCTGGAGGTGAAAATTCTCTGCCATTTAGGCAGGATGGAAAATTTCATTTGTCTGAACTTAAGCAAGCAAATGAAAGTATAATAATATTCTAATATGTTGAGGCTGTTGCTACTAGTGTTGGTGTGGAGGAACACTGAGGGAAAAATTATACCAATCTGTACTTTTTCTCCTTTTTGTCATCTGCGCTACATCACTGTACCTCTGCACTGGCAATCACAGAAGCCAGCAAAGGCCTCTATGGTTTAATATTTATGCTCATCTTAGATGGTCTGAATGAAAAAATGCAACTTTTCATACCTTGAAAAATAGTCATTCACCTTAACTAAAATGATCATTATCCCTGATAGCCAGGTCACTAAACATAGCGAATTTAAAACTAAGGAGAAAAAGGGTACTGCAATGTCAATTTAGCAGCATATCAATGTTTTTAAATTAATGCAAATGCCTAGATAATATTGTAGCACATTCAAAGATATATACATAACTGGGATGGACTTTCTAAATAGACTTGTTCTTAAGCGTTGTTTATATTGAGCAGATCATTTTGGTTCCATTTGCTAGTGGTGTTTTATTTATTTTAATTTCAAGCATTTGAGAAATAATCTTGGCTAATAAATCTTGTTCTTATTAGTTTGAACACAGCACTTGAACTGAGTTAGTGTGTTTTACTCATATGAATGTCACCTTGTGAAAGAAATGACTATACTTTTGTGAGATACAAATTTTAATGTTAAGTCTAGGAATTAATTGTGATAAAGTGTTGTAATGTAAGTAAATGTGAATCACAAACCCAAAAAGACCTACAAACAACCCATAGAGAAACAAAGAGAAAGACTAAAAAACAATACAAATTATAGAAAATTTAATTTCAAATTAGGTTATTGGTCAGTATAACTATAGATCAATGAAAAGCATATATTAATACTCATCAACATTGCTCTGTATTTATTTATTTATTTTCTTTAACCTGGATTTATAATATTATGGAATCACAAATTACAATTACCCAGTAGTTTGTCTTGAAGAGTATAATATTTGGGAGATATGGAAGCATTTATTTACAAACATATGATTATAGGTGCATAACTATAAAAAATATTGAGTAATTTAGAACTTTTTTCAGCACTCTTTATTTTGGAAAGTTTAAATAAAAATAAAATAAAAGATGAATACAGGATGTAATTTTCCAAAATGGATATTAATAATTATTTTGTTGGAAAGAAATTGGGCAATCTGAGTCAGTCAAGAGATGTGAGATAGGATCTTTGCTCTACCACATTCTAGCAATGGCTTTAGGCAAATCTTCCTGAGCTGCAATTCCCTAACCCCTGGTTTGGAAATCTTTTTATTTCCATGATTCCACTTTCCTAACTAATAACAAGGATACAATCATAAGTATAAATTAAATTTGTTGAGTACGTACTGTGTGTCAGATCCTCTTCTAAGCATTACATATGTATTAATTTATATAATACTCTTAACATGATAGAGGTGTTAGCTCACATTACAGAGGTATTCATATTACAGTCTATAAATATATTGAATTAACATGTTATACACCTTAAAGTTATACAATGATATATGTCAATTATATCTTAATAAAAAATTTAAAACTATAAAATAAAAGGCTCATTCTGGTTGCTGTGTTGAAGATACATTACTAAGGGCAAGGGTAAAAGCAAGGAGATCAGTGAAGTGAAGACTGTGATAATCCAGTTTAGAGATGATGGAGGCCAGCGCAAGGGTGCTGCTGTGATTTGGATTCTGCTGATTTTTCTAATGTTGAGCTAATGTGATTTCCTGATGGATCAGAAGAAGGATGAGAAAAAAAAAAAAAGAAAAATCAAGGACAACCTAGAAATTTTGGACTCAAACACCTGAGAGGATAAAATTGTCATTTACTGAAGTGTAGACTATTGTATCTAGTGCAGATGTGAGAGGGAGATCAGGAGGCCACACTCATAAACCTGTGTTCTGGTGCTTCGCCAATGATCTGCAAGACACCAGCCATTCAACATTGGTACCTTTGGAGCACATAGGTGTTATTATTGTTGTACTTGGCAAAATGACCCCTTGCAGCCACTAGGACTACTTGCGCTATCCTACTATTCTTTTAGGCTTCACCATCCCTTACTCACTCGTCGCTGTAGCTCTGGATAATGCACTGAGTACCCAGGGGTCATAACTGCTCACCTGAGAGAAGTGGCTCCGAGCTGACAAAGCTGCTATTCAGGAACAGTGCCAACAGGTACTGGCATCTGTAGGAAAAAGGGGCTGAGAAGGAAGGGGAAAAGCCACTCTTCATATAGCATCATTATACATGTATTTTTGAAGAACTCAAAAATAATGTTCCTTGTGTTTCAAAATTCAGAGTTTCCCAAAACAGCTCCTCAAATTTTACTTACTTTCAGCCCTTTTTCTAGGATTAAATATTCTCAGGAAACTGAACTGAAAACAGATTTGAGTAAAAGCCGTAAGCTATGCTCAATATCGCAATCATTAGGCCTTATTTTAGGTCAAATTCAGCTGTTCCCCAAAAAGATAAATAATATATCCCACTCATGTAAATAAATTTTTCTAGACTTAATCACTAATTAAATATCACTATAAATATTCAGGTAAGGCTAAACCCCAGCAGTGCAGGTTAAGTTCTTTCTCAGAAGCATCTTCAGCCTCAAAATGCAAATGGACTTTTACTGGGCTTGTATCACCAGTTTTCCAGGCATGGTCAAATGTGTTTAAATTCCATCAATTAACTAATACAGGACTCACACTTATTTCTACCTTGGTAGTTTAGCTCTTTAATCCTCATTTTGCAGATGAAATTGTGCCAGATCTGAGATTCAAACCAAAGCCTCTTTGACTCCAAGATTTATGAGTTTAACCATTAAACCAATTAGAAAAGCAAAGATCAAGAGAGATTGAGAACTGTGTGGGCAGAAGTGGCAGGAAATGAAGTGTATTAGTATTGTCATCTAATCAAAACTTATATTATTATCCTTGAATTAGACAATTAAAGCTTCAGTTGTAAATGTTTGAAAAACATTACAATAATCAGTGAAATTGAGATCAAGATGATATTTTCCACATTACTAGAGAAGTTACTAAGAAATGTGCTTAGGGGAATGGTCTTTGTAGGCACACATGCATGGAATAGAATTCCAACGTCTCTTCTCACTAATGGTGTGACCTTGGGCACACCACTTACTTCGCTGAGCCATAAAAGACAAGTGTTTCAGCTGACTTATAAAATATAACTTTATTTGGCTTATAAGAAACATACCTTTAAAAAGCATAGTAAAACCTGAGCATATACCAATGAAGCACACTAACCAAATATAAAAATATGTGGGGCTAGCACAAATAAAACCAAAATAGACTGGGCAAAAGTGAGTAAATGTATAACAGGACTTTTCTGGTTAACCCAAAACTGACAGTTAAAACCCAAAGCTACAGCAAAAAGATAATACATATATTACATTCCAAAAAGATCAAAGTAAATAGCAGCATCCAGACATTGTTCCCAGGGCTTAATATGAGAGGAAGTTAAATGGATTTGCTGCCCACAGCTATCATTCAAACCACTCCTCAGCCTTGTCAGTCTGTGTAAACAAAAGCCAG
>NW_006442508.1:11927011-11937040 GCF_000325575.1 Pteropus alecto | reverse complement strand
GAGAAAGAACGTGATTGAAAGAAAATTGATGGAAAAAGCAGAATAGAGAAGTATAACAGAGGAGACTTACATGTCCACCTGGTATTATATGAGAAAACGTGTGAGTTTCCAGCAAGTCCAATGGACACCACAGAAGGTAGCACAGAATGACCTGTCCTGAAGTTACTTTCAAGGTCATCCACTGAGTAAAGAGCTCAGCAGCAAGACAATGAGATTTACTGACAGAGGAGAGAGAAGAAAGAGAATGGAAGAGTTTGAGTGAGAACTCCTCCTCCACATAAGTAATCTGTGCAGTGAGTGGGCTTTTTAATGTTAGAATGACCAGAAACGATCTTTATGGAATTGCTATGGTATCTGTGTGAGATAACAATATTATGTCATGAAGAAAAGGAAAAGAGTGATTCAATAGAGCATGGCTAACATCAATAATTGGAGAAAATAAAATATGTACTTATTAGTAATTCACAGAGTTTATTTAGCCTGTTCAATCACCCTAAACAGATTCAAAGGTAATATAGACTAGGCATAAATCAATTAAAGATCCTATAACTAATGAAAATGGGTTTATCATAAACCTCTAGATACTGAATGCAATAATAGTAAAATGCCATAAAGAAAAACATGGATTCTAGGGCCATATCATCTGGGTTGGAATTCTGATGAGTAACACTGAGCAAGTTACTTAAATTTTCTGTACCTCTATTTCCCTATCTGAAAAGTGGATTTAATAGTAGGAATTTCCTCCTTGGATTTTTGTGAGGCTCAAATTATATAATACAGTAAGCACTTTAAACCGTGTCAAACACACAGAAAGCACTATATACATGCTAGGACTTCTGATTGCTATGAAAACAACAATCCATGCTGGGTTTTATATTTAGAAATTGTTGGGAGCATTTTGTCTAATTTAACCTTGTCATAAGCAGTTGCAATAGATGGATAACACTTCTAATAGACATTTCCAACATAAGGGGTTATAGTGAGATTTATAGTTGAAGTAATTAAATGTAGGTACGATTTGAGATTATTTCCCTTTCCTATACTAGCTTTGTTTTATGGCTTTACACAATTATCTAAAACATGTTTTACAAACCTTGATATCTATGCAAATATAGGATTTTACATTTCGGATAAAAAAAGAAAATTTTCCTTATAAAATAATTCAACCACAAGAGTACTTATTTCTTTAAAGGGTACTTTTAATCTAAATAAAGACATATGTACATACATACATACATACATAAAATACTCATAAAGATAGAGAATAGGAGATCAGATTGGTGGTTGCCGGGGGATAGAGGGGCAGAGGCAGTGTGGAAAAATAGGAGAAGGTGGGTTAAAGGTGCAACTTTGAGTTATAAGATGAATATGTTCTGGAGATATAATGTACTGCATTATAAATATAGTTAATTATACTTGTATATGTGAAAGTTGCTGAGAGTAGATCTTAAAAGTTCTCACCATAGGAAAAGAAGTTGTAACTATGTGAGGTGACAGAGGTGATAACAAATCTAATCACGGTAACCATTTTGCAATGTATACATATATCAAATAAAAACTAATAAAATAAAAGTTAATCATTGCTATTCTCTGTGAATAAAGCATTGTGCATATTAGGGAAAAAATGAATATTTTTAAGAAACTCAAGAGAGAAAATATCACATATGATAGAAAACAGAGTAGTCCAAAATAATCAATAATCAAACATGGAAACTTTGCCTCAGTATTAGTCAGGGCATAGACTTAATTTATCGTCAGCTTCCTAAAATATTTTTTTTTCTACTTTTCTAATCAACATAAAGAAAGCAATTTATAACACAGCCCATGAATAAAGTATTTCCTAAGTGATTTACTTCATAATTTCTCTTTAATAAAGCAAGTCCCCTTCTTAAATAGAAATTTATATTCCGTATTTCACATGTATTTTCTTCTTAAGAGGAAGCTTATATTATTCTGTAACCATAGTACTGTATTTTCTAAATACTTGTATAGTTAAGAATAAATTCTCTTGCCAAAATCCATCTTAGCGGTATATAAAATTCTTAAAGTTTCTTTTCCTCAAAATTTATTAACATGTTCCCACTTTCATATGACATCAGATGATGCATTATTCCTTTTACAACAGCTTCTGCATCCATCCTGTGGTTGGTTACATTTGTGTGTGTGTAACTGGTTCAACAATAATCATTCATATATTAGCATTCCATTCTTTCAAGTTTGAGAAAAGCTTTCCATTCTTCTTGATTTTTTGAATAAAGATATGGGCTCCACTTTCTTACTGTAGAATGAATAGGTCTTGTGACATTATCTCTTGGCATTGAATACTGCTATGTATTCAATGTGATTGTTGGTATACCCTGTGTAGTTGGTTGGATTGTTTTTTTGTTTTATTTTTTTTCTACCTGGGTGACTCAAATTTTTTTTCTTTTCCTTGAAGTTCAATAACTCATCCAGAATGTGCTTCAAATTAGGCTTTATTTGGTTAGTTTTACTTTTATTTTGTAACATGGAATAACCCTTTGAGCTTCAGATTTATTTTATCCTTATTTTAAGTAAAGTTAATTCAGTAATATTTTTTCTTCCATTTGTTGTGTTTTCTGCAAATTTCTGATGTTCGAAGTTTTATAGTACAAATTCATAAAGTACAACATCATAGCCTAAAATAGGTGCACTAGTGAAAACTATATAGAGATATATAGATTTAATGGTAATAAGTTCTTAAATAAATACATCATATTTTCTGCTTCTATTTTAGTTTTGAAATGCCTTTTAAAATATTATTTCTATATTATTTTCAATAACACATCAACTTCAGTCTCTGTGACTTTATGAGTTTAAATGAAAATTTGTACAAACTTATTAAACTTTAATCATCTTAAATTTTCAGAAAAAACAACAAATAAGAGAGAAAAAAATCACTGAATGAAATTTTTCTAATGCAAAAGATGAAATAAATTTGCAAATTAAAAAAGGATTACGTTTCAAAATAAAAGTAAAACTAACCAATCTAAATTGAGGAATATCCTAGGTAAGTTATTAAAATTCAAGGAAGATGTAAAGTAGGCATCGAGATTTTTATTTTACAGCTAAGGAAACTGAAACTTAGAGAATTTTAATTGCATAACATCACAGGGATAACTGTAGAAATGGTGGAAAACCATGATATGACTTCAAATCCATTCTCCTTCCACTACACAAATCTCTTTGAAACTATAAATTCTATGGTTGATATTACTTTCATTGTTTCTTTTCTTGTTATTTTCCTCCTATTTTGGGGAAAAGTTTACATTTTCATAGTTTACCTTTTCTCCTGACTTCTGTGACTTAGATTCTAAGTTTTCCTAAGGATAACATTGGATGAGGCTTTTCAATAAAAGGCATTGACATGAAAATTATATTTTCACAAACCCAATTAGTTAGAAGAAGTGGATGGTATAGTTCCTTTCATGCTAATTGTATAGCTGTCCTCATTTTTCAAAATAGATATCCTTAGATATTCTAAGCCTTATAAATGAATAAAAATTTTTGTCTACCTGGATGCTTTTTATTGAAAAAAAATAATAAAACTATGATACATCTTTTGCTTTTAATTAATTATTTCTCCATTAATTTGCTTCACAAATTCATATTTACATATTGCTTCAAATTTGTTCAAACTACTCTACATCTACCTTGCTTTTCCTCCCCAATTGTCATATGTTCTGATATTTTATCCTTCAAAAACTTGTTAAAATACTTTCATAGAATCCCCTTACAGTCAAAAGTAATACTGTATTTTTTTAAATATCTTTAGTATTTGAGTTGACCTATTTTGGTTCTTATTACCTTCTACCTTGCATACTTCCTATTTTAGTGCAAGTATTTGAAAGCAAATAAAATACATTTTACTTTCCTGAATCCTCCGTATTTTCAGTATGCCTTTAATATAGCAGTGTCCAATAGGTGTCCAATAAATACTGATTGAATGCTCAAACTGGCATTTATTAGAGTTGAAATATATCCTCTGAAAACTAAAATATTACTGAATGCTTAAATGCTAATTTAAATATTAATTCTTTTCAAAATCATACTTTATAATTGTTATCCTAATACTTTCTATTATATCATAAAATGTCCTTAATTTACTGAACTCACTAGTATAAAATATGACCTTTTTATAAGAAAATGGAAGACTTTACTAAATATATATTTAAACATATTTTGGGGAAATATCTACTTGAATATAGAGTATATTTTATCAAAATTGCTAACTGCTACTCTTCAAATATTATTTTTAATAATGAATGGACATTCATTTAACAGCCAGTCAAGAGTAGTTGTGTTAAATCTTAACCTAAATTAAATAACAATTTCAGACACTCAAACAGGTTGTCAGTAAATCTTTAATTACTGTTGCTCTCATGCCAGGCTTTTCAGAAATTCCTAGAGAAACATACATGTAGATGTCTGCTTTAAATTTTGTGTTAATTTTATTTAAATTTTTAATTTAATTTTAATACTGGGATAATTAATGAATATAATTTGCTAAGTTCTATTGAAAGTTGCTTTCATAATCTGAAGACAACTTTGAATATGGACATTCAAATGGCCCATAAAGGATAAAAAAAACTGCCAAAGAAATGAAAATTCTGATACAGTCAAACGCTGGACCTAGAGTTTACCAAAAACCTAATCATCTCCCACAGTGGAAAAAATAAAATAAAATATGTAAGAAGCCCTGATTATCACTTCTGCCTGGAGAACAGATGCTTAGACACATCTAGATTTTATAACACTTTCCTGAAATGCATAATTTACCATAAATTAGAATTTTAACTTTTTAGCATATATATTTTTTATTTTTTCTTAAATTTATCAAAATATTTAAGTTATTATTAAATAACATGTACTTTCAGACCTTAAACACAGATTTCATCTATACCGCTAATTGGTTTCACTACTACAAAAAATAAATGCGTTTCACATCATTTTTTCAGTAGAGAAAGTTAATTTGGAGGGAACAAAATTGCAGACCCAGGATGCCTATTTATCACTGTACTTTTGTGCTGGGCCCTTTTATTTACGAAATAGAGTATCTCATTCCATTCTCAGCACAACCCTGTAAGAGTGCAGGGCAAGTCTTATCATCATTTTACATATGAGGATACTGAGGTCTGTAAATGTAAAAGTGAATTTCTCAAAATCATACCAAAAAAAATTCTAGGACAAGAGTTAACAACCAATTTTTAGTTCAGTACTTTTCTATTGCCTCTCTCTGCCTATAAAAGGCTCAAGGAACAATCATTGCAGGTAAGGTTTCAATCAATAAAAGCTGAGGCTTATCCATGAAATATTTAAATAATTTCCCATATACTTATTGAGTATTTGCAATGTTCATGATATTGTTTATGATGATCTGGGAAATACAGAAATCACATTTTTATGCTTATGTATATAATTATCTATTTATTTATTTGATAAATATTTATTGACTATGTACCGAGTATTTATTGAATATGTACCGAGTATCAGGCACTGAGAAATAAATAAAATACTTTAATTACCTTCACAGAGATTACATTAGAATTGTGATGTCAAACATAAAAAATAACTATAGCCCATGTAGTGAGTGTCCTGATAGACATGTTTATAAAGTTCTGGGAGATCATAGTTGAATAATTACCTCTGCCTTAGAGTTCAGGAAATGCTTCAAAGTAAAAATGGTTTTAGCTGCAATTTTAGCCAAAAAAAAAGCACTTGAATACTTATTATAAAAATTAAAGCTTATTAAAAAGAAAAAAAAAAACTTAGTGAATCCTAAAAACATGACTTGAAATAAGGATATCTTTATTACCAAAAAGAATAGCTTCCCATAATAAAATTCCTTGTCTGACTATTAGAAAGGGTAAACAATATGTGAGGTATATGGAAAGTGAAAAAAAGGAAAATGAGAGGTCATGAAAATACAATATACATGTAAGACGTTTAAAATATAAACTAATACCCCGTCCTTCTCTTTTCAACAAAAATTTTCCTATGAGAGACAAACCAAAATGACTGTTTCTTAGTAATCTTCTTTATTATTCTTTGAATAGTCCCTACCTTTCTTGGGACCTGGCAAATTCCAAGCAAATAATACTTTGTGGTGAGACTTTCTCTGGCTATCAGACCATTTCTCATAGTACTTAAGCTTGTGTTAATGCAATTTGTTGAGAGTAGTTTGAATATTGCTGCTAAAATTGAAATGTTAAGTGGGTAAATAAATTTTAGCCCTATGTTTTAAAGTAAATGATGAGTTTTATGAATGCTAGGCCATCCTTCATCTGCTTGGATATGCTGGTGACTCTTGTCTACATCGATCTAGTTCTATAAGACTTAGTGCCTGGTACATGCATCTGTTCCATCATATTTGTTGAGATCATCAATGAATAGCTGAATCTACTCTAGTTGAAAAGGAAAAAACAAATAGTTTGAGAATTCATGGTTTTTGAACAATGGTCTGTACCTATCGGAAGTCCTTCACTGCTGGTTCAGTGTACTTAGAAAAGTGAGAATCCTTCAGTTCACATCTTTGGTCCACCCCTTTCTTCCTCATTGAGTCTTGGTAAAATAGGGAACAGTATCAGTGTTTGCTTAAATATCATACATATTTTTTATAATAGCCTTCCTGACAGGTACAAGATGATATTTCATTTTGATTTTGATATGCATTTCCTTGATGATTAGTGACAGTGAACATTTTTTCATGTATGTGTTGGCCATTGTGTGTTTTCATTGGAGAGATGTCTATTCAAGTCCTTGGCCCATTTTTTAATCAGATCATTAGTTTTAATTTCTGCTTTTACTATTTAGTTGTAGGAATTCCTTTTATATTTTTGTGATAAAAACAAACGACGAGTGTTGGCAAGGATGTAGAGAAATCAGAACCCTTGCGTACTATTTGAGAATGCAAAATGGTGCAGCCTCTGTGGAAAACAGTATGTAGGTTCCTCAAAATTTTAAAAATAGTACTGCCGTATGCTCTAGCAAATCTATTTGTCGATATTTATCAAAAGAATTGAAATCAGGATCTCAGAGAGATATTAGCAATTCTATATTCATTGTAGTACTATTCATAATAGCCAAAATACAGAAATAACCTAGATGCTCATCAATAGCGAATGGATAGAGAAAATCTGGTATGTCCATACAATAGAACATTATTCATCCTTTAAAAAGAAAATTCTGTAAAACATGATGACATGGGTGAACCTTGAGGACATTATGCTAAATGAAATAAGCCAGTCACAAAAAGACAAATATCACATGATTTCACTTACATGAGCTTTCTAAGGTAGTCAAATTCATATAATCAGAGTGGAATGATGGTTGCCAGGGTCAGGGGTTTAAGAATGGGGAGTTACTAATCAATATATATAAAGTTTCAGTTAAGCGAGTTAATAGGCTTTAAAGATTTATAGTACGATATTGTACTTATGGCCAACAATAATGTATTTGTACACTTAAAAATGTGCTAAGAGGGTAGACCTCATGTTAAGTGTTCTTTCTACAGTAAACTAAAATAAAATAAAAATATCAAACATATTTTATATAGATAGGTGCCTCTGTGAAAAGATCTACCAATCAAGAGGTTTTAAAAAATGCTCTTTTAAAGTTGCCCTTAGAATAGAAAAATTAGGCCTTACTTAGATTAATACACTAAAAAATTTCATGTTTTAAGATGGTACACTGGATTATTTCATTGTTCTTAACATAAAAACTGATCTCTTCTAATGCTTAGCCGAAATATCAAAATAATATGAAATTTTTAAAAATACTCTGATACTATAGTTCTTATTTTTCACTAAAGTAACATATGCAGTAAACATTATTGCCTTGCATGGCAACCACTGCACTAGAAGTGTTGGAGAGTATGAGGATGAATAACACTGAATCTAAAGACACAGTCTAGAGGAAGAGAGAAAATGTTGAACAGACATCTAAAATGAAATCTAACTCATACTATAATAACACTGTGAGTAAATTGCTTCATGTATACAAGAAAGGACAAAACTAGCTCTGATTTGAGGCAGAGAAGGTTTCAGGAGGGAATTATTTCAATTAGAGTCTGAAAGAGCAGGAATTTGCTAGGTGAAGAACAATAGACTCTGACCAAACAAAGAGAACAACAGGTAGAGCCAAGTCATGAAGTGGAGAAATAACTGGAAGAATACTAATGTTCACTTCTCTTACCTTGTGCAAAGGATACATAATAGAGAAAATGGTAAGAGATGAAACTAGAAAAGTATATTTAGAGTAGATAATGAAGGGCATAGTTTGGCTTGCTAAAAGTAAAGTCTGATCTCATCCAATTAGTATGGGAAGTATTTTTAATAAGTGCAAAATGAATTGGAGAATGAAAGTACAAGGCAATTGGGTAGAAAATTTCAACAATTATCAGTGGCTTCCAACCTTTTTGATTGTGAAATTTTATCAGTAAAAAATTGAGCATGCACTCCCTACTTATGCATATTTTATAACATGTATTAACATATTTATGTAAAGTATATGTTATAAAGTTCACATAGAAATTTAAAAGAATACAAAAAATAAACAAAAATAGACATTCTCAAATGTTTTCTCTGACTTTCATGGAGTATTGTCAAGTGTATGTGTACTCCTTTTTGGAGATTGCTAGACTAGATGATTGCTTATGAAAATGAAGATAGCAGAAAAGAAAGAAGAGAAGGGCGATGAAAATGATTTAGAAAGCGGACTCCAGGGAAAGTGGTTACTGGATATAGGGGTGGAAAAATAAGGAAAAGTGAAGAGTTTTGTTGGGTTGCAAGTTAGACCATATTTTGGGGGAGGACGTATGAGAAAGAGAGAAAAAACAAGTTTAGTTTTGAACCTGCTAGTATAAAATGTCTTTTATATGAATGGCTGGAGCTCAGAAGAAGGAGCTTGAGATATAAATTTGAGAGTCACAGGTATTGGTTGGTAACTGAGACCCTGGAAAGGGTGAGGTTGTCCAGAGAGAGAAAATAAAGAAAGCAGTGCTCCTTAGGCATGGGGAGGAAGTGATACTCCATTTTGAGAAACCAAAGAAAGTTTGGATCCTCTTTCCATAAAATTCCACAGAAAATATTTTCTAATCAATTTTAGGTAATCCCAAATCATGTAGAGAAGAAAAGAAAACACTATTAAGGATAAGGAATACATAAAACATAATAAATTATGATACATAGAATATGTATATGATGGACTATATTTTAAGAAATCGGTTTTATCTATAAGGTTATAGGCTTAAAATTATAATTGCATAAATTTAGGTCTCAAACTATCAACAAAAATTAAAGTGAGAATAGCAAATAGATCCTTTTAAACTTTGGTTCCCAGCACAACATAAACTGGTCGGGAGCACAGAGTTTGAATGTTTTTTAGTGGATAGATAACTCAAGCAGTGAAATGTGCCCTTGACCAACTTAGGAAAGGAAGGACACATACCTCTTTTTATTATTAAATACCTTTTTCCAGATGACTTGCCTAAGGTGACAAGGAATTAATAGTGAAAATGGGGAATAAGCATATTGTAATATCTTACTTATGAAGATAATATCCCTGACCCACTATCGACTGAGCATGTACTTTTAAATTATTTCCCATGGATGGCAAGAGACTTGTGTTGATCCATCTACAGTTTCTGTATTTTGAAGTACTCTATTTAGAAGCACTACCATCCATATCTCTATTTTTCAGTTTGGAAATTCTCTGAGGCAACTTTGCAAACTCATTCAAAAATAAATAAATAAGTAAATAAATAAGTAAATAAATAAGTAAATAAATAAATAAATAAGGCCTGTGTTACCCAAATTCACTGTATACCTATAGTAACTTAACCTGCAGGAAAAAAAGGAAATTAATTAAATTTTCACTGAAACCTTAATCCCTTATAAAATTGAATCAATACAATAGTTTGCCTTTTGGTTTCATCAAACTTGACTGTAATTAATACTTTGAAGTTGTACTTTAAAATCTCATGGGAAACAAGCAGAAGCTACAAACTTTCCC
>NW_006442508.1:11918261-11923767 GCF_000325575.1 Pteropus alecto | reverse complement strand
TAAAATGAAATTTACTCAGCCATAAGAAGAGATGAAATATTGCCATTTGTGACAACATGGATGGACCTCGAGATAATCATGCTAAGCGAAATAAGCCAGACAGAAAACACTGAAAAATCACATGATATCACTTACATGTGGGATATAAACCTAAAAGCAACAAATGAACATGACAAACAAACAGAGACTCATGGACACAGACTATAGACTAGTGGTTACTACAGGGGATGGGGGAGAGGGTAAAGGGGGTCAAATATGTGGTGACAGAAAGAAATTTAACTATGGGAGGTGAACACACAATAAATATATATATGCCTTACTGTTAAAGTGTACAGCTGAAACTTATTGGATTTCGTTAACCAATGTCAGTAAATAAATAAGTAAATAAATAAATAAATAAGGCCTGTGTTACCCAAATTCACTGTATACCTATAGTAACTTAACCTGCAGGAAGATAGATAGATAGATAGATAGATAGATAAATAAGGCCTGTGTTACCCAAATTCACTGTGTACCTATAGTAACTTAACCTGCAGGAAAAAAGGAAATTAATTAAATTTTCACTGAAACCTTAATCCCTTATAAAATTGAATCAATACAATAGTTTGCCTTTTGGTTTCATCAAACTTGACTGTAATTAATACTTTGAAGTTGTACTTTAAAATCTCATGGGAAACAAGCAGAAGCTAAAAACTTTCCCATTCTGTTTGCTTGGGGCATTGGTTGTGATTGACTGTGAGTTTTTGCATTATAGAGAATCAGGTCTATTTTTTTAAATAACTATTTTCTAACTAGGCTTCATTCCATAGTAAGCCAGTAAATAACTAAAGAGGAGAAAGGAAAAGAAGAAGCCATTATCTATCTTAGAAGACAGTTTTCTTTTCTGAAAACTCTACCACAGATGGACATAAGAACACATTAATAGTGTGCTTAATTTCCTGGACTTCAGCAGCTTTCTATCTATTACTTCCAAAAGCAAACAGCCCTACTAACAGGCTCTGTCATTAGGAGTTGAGTTCTTATTGAGATCATCTATGTGCATAATCAAAGGAATGACAGGACTTCAGCTCCAGTCAGCATCTTACACCTGGTTTTATTTAACCAGAGATCCCTTGGCCTTGGTGCTCCTGGAGAGAGCATTTTTCGTCCTTCACTTGAGTAGGCCAAATGTGTTAGATGTCTTCTTCCTGACACTTGGAGGCCTGAGCTAATGGCATTTGATAAAAGATGTCATTGATTTTCATTCTCCTAAGTAATTTATTTGGGCTATCTTTTTTTTTTTTCTACTGACTTCTATCAACTGGGGAATGAATGTTAGTGGCCCCTCTTGCTCTCCACTTTGTGAAGCGTGGCACACATAAATAATTCAACTGCATTTCACAGAGGAGGTCAGGAGGAGAAACAATGCATGCAAAAGGAACTTTTGTAGAAATGGTTGCTGGGCTTTCAGAAAGAGCTCAGATATAATAAAAATATCTAGATATTAGGACAAATAAAGTGTGAGAAAGCAGAGAAAAGAGGAACACAAACTTTTCAGAGAAAAGCATTTGGTTTGTTTCTAGAAAAAATTCATTGACTTTTGGCACTGACTGAAAATCTTTCGGAATGCTTTAACTCTCAGAAATAAAAATGCGGCAAAATGCTAAAATTTATTTCAATAATCGAGTGATATTCAAACTTCTTAGCTACCTGTCCATCACAAGCACTGATCAATCAGAAAAAAAATATATATATATAATAATAGCTATCTAGAGTAATATAGCATGTCAAGATTCAACATTTATTGAGCACCCAATATTTACCCAGACTACTCTAAGTGTTCTCATGTGCCTGAATACAGCTAATCCTCATTGCAATTTTCCTGAAAACTATCATTTTATTGTTGTTTTAATAATAATAGTGAAAAGGGTAAAATACCATACCTAGCTAGTAAGTGGAAGAGAGATTTTCAAGCCGAGCTCCTTAATGTGAAATTCTATGTCTTTTTAACTTTCACTGTAATCTTTCTCCCTCCCTCCTTCCCTTCCCCCCCACTTTCTCCTGCCTTTTGTGAAGATATTAAATAGTGTCATTTTCTAAAGTGCTACATTCTCTAAAGTAAACTGCTCTGTTTACCAAATTTCTTGTATGAGAATTAAGACATTCTGTGTGTCAGATCAGTGCCCACAAAGTCACAGGAATTCCATTGGTCTGGCTACCTGAGTTTCAAATAATTATTCAGTAATTGTGATAATTATACTGTTTATATCTGACCATTTCTAACCCCGTGGTTACCTGCGTCTGCTTAGCTTATTCAATCTTAGCTTTCTCGGTGATTACTTTGATATGTACTTCCTAATGTCATCTTAAAGAAAATGACTGAGATACCCATATAAAGAATTTGGAGTCTCCAAACAATGTTTCTTCATTTCCTTTAGGGAGAAAAAAAGTCCGTGTAATAGCATCTTAAAGATATTTTCATATTACTTATTATTCCTTGTTTGCAAGAAAGTATCCTCAACTAAAAATAGAAATAACCATCACTATTATTGAGACTACAAAGTGCCAGTACGTATGCAATGTGTTTTGCATTAATTTTCTCATTTAATCCCCACCATAATCCTTTTAAAAAGATACTACTGTTTTAGTTCATTTGGGCTGCTATAACAAAATACCATAGACTGGGTGGCTTATAAACAGAAATTTACTTTTCATAGTTCTGAAGACTGGAAAGTCCAAAATCAAGGCTCTGAGAGATTCAATGTCTGGTGAGGGCCTAGTGTCTTGTTCATTGATTGATGTTTTTTCAATGTGTCCTCACACGGTAGAAGGGATGAGAGAGCTTTCTGGAGTCTCTTTTATAAGGACACTAATCCCATTCATTAGGGTTCCCCTCTCATAGCCCAATCACCATCATAGGCCCTACCCCTAATAACCATCACATTGAGGGGTAGGATTTCAACATATAAATTTTAGAAGGAGACAAACATTTGGTCTATAACAATGATCATTCTCACTTTTTCAGGTAAAAAAAACAAGACTTAGAAAGATTAAATCGATTAAGTAAGGAAGTTATTAAGTAGAAGATCCAGGGTTGGAAAACAAATCTATTTGAATCTAAACTCTATATTCTTGCCTAACTAAGGCCTTGTCTTCACAAGCTTGTTATATGTGATTTTGTTTAATTAAGTATACAAAAGAAATTACAGAAGCATCACCACTATCAACCCAACTATCATTTTTCACAAATATTGTTGAAAGAGCAGTTTTCCTTTGTCGGTGTTATGAAAATAATCACTTAAAGAAATTATTAGTGCTTCCAGCTAGAGAACAAAATTTTGACACTACATTTATATAATTTTGGATATTATAACCAATGAAAATTCATCATTCATGATATAAAACTTTTCTGCCAAATCAGGTATACTCCACTTACAAAGAAAATTTAATGTACTTATCAACATAATACATTATTTTCTTCTTATTGCTTTGAGAACATTTTAGAAATACAAGTTTAAAAAGAACTGAGAGAATCAGGACTATGGATAAAATATACAAGGAAAAAATATCATATCATCTCTTTTCTTTATAAAAACTTAGCCATAGAGAAGACCTAAATAGGCATTGCTCCAAAGAGGACATACAGATAGCAAATAGACATATTAAAAGATGCTCAATATCACTAAGCATCAGAGAAATGCAAATAAAAACCACAATGAGATTATTACCTCACATCTGTCAGAATGGCTATCATCAGTAAATCAACAAACACAAGCATGGCAAGGAAGTAGAGAAAAGGGAACCCTCAAGCACTGTTAGTGGGATTGCAAATTGGTGCAGCCACTACGGAAAATGATTTGGAGGTTCCTCAAAAAATTAAATATAGAACTACCTTATGACCTGGTGACTCCAATTCTGGGTATTTATCTTTAGAACCCCAAAAAACTAATTTGAAAAGATAGATGCACCCCTATGTTTACTGTAGAGCAATTTACAGTAGCCAAGGTAAGGAAGCAACCTAAGTGCCCATCAGTAGATGACTGAATAAAAAATTTGTGGTACATATGTACAATGGAATACTACTGAGCTATAAAAAATACCATTTGCGATGACATGAATGGACCTAGAGGGTATTATGCTAAGTGAAAGAAGACATACGAAGACAAATACCATATGATCTCACTTATTTGTGGAATCCAAAGAACAAAATAAATAAACAAACAAAACAGAAACAGACTCATAGATACAGAGAACATACTGTTGTTTGCCAGATGGGAGGGGGGCTTTGGGAGGCTGAGTGAAAAAGGCAAAGGGATTAAGAAGTATAAATTGGTAGTTACAAAATAGTCACAGGTATGTGAGGTACAGCATAGGAAATACAGTCAATAATATTGTAATAACGATGTATAAGGCCAGGTGGGTACTAGACTAATCTGGAGGATCACTTTGTAAATTGTATTAATGTCTGAACACTGCTATATAGCTGAAACTAATATAAAATAATGTTGAATGTCAATGCTAATTGAAAAATAAGAATTAAAAAAATTAGTCTTAGCATTTGCCAATTTCCCATGTTCATATTGACAAGAAGTACTAGTGTCAAACATTTTATTATTAATTTCTCTAAATATTGATAGTTACTGATATCTACCTCTATATGAATAAGTGTAGGAAATTTTCATTCAAGATCATGACTGTGTGTCTGAGACATTCATTATTTGAAAAACAGAGTTATAATGCCAGTCAGAATTCCTGGAGTAAATATAGAGACTACTTAACTTGGTTTTCTGATGAGGCCAGAAGGCAGAGCTCTTCAAAAAGAGTTTGCATAAAGATGTCATGGACTAGGCAATCACAATTCTTTTTAGCAACTTAGCATCTCAGCATTCTTCTTATGTAGGACAATTCTATACTTTATATGTCTTCATAGCAGGAGAAATGGATTCCCGTCCCCGAAGTGTGAAAACATAAGACGTTCACGTCCCATTTTTAAACCTTGAAGTTAGGCTTAATAATGGACCTGCTCTGCGCTGATCACATGCATACACATCAGACTAATTCAGAAGCTAGTCTCTGTAGTTGTCAGCATTAGCAGTTGCTATCAGGTTGAGTAGCTGGCAGAGTATAAAATATGGCAACTAGTACTCAATGAAGGCAGCAAGAGTTTCATCATTAGGCCAGTGCCAAAGTGTGGCTTGCATATAACTCCTACTTTTAAGCACTTAGCTTGATTCTCCAGTCTACTGATTATGCTGAGATCTCCTAATATCTCGCTAATCAAATTCCATACAGCTAAAATTAGCTGGCGTTTATTTTAATTGCATGCTACTAAAAAACTTTTGTTGGTACAAAAGTCTGTCAATGTCTTACAAGAAGATTAATAGGAGGTTTTTTTTGGTACTGGCCATTAACAAAGAAGAATTATTATTGAATCATAAGATGAATGTCAAACAGATAATTTATTCTATGTCTATACCTATTAAATAATGTTAACTCTAGTGGTTATCACTAGTAGTCAGAAGTCAGA
>NW_006442508.1:11909095-11918233 GCF_000325575.1 Pteropus alecto | reverse complement strand
TGACCTTCTCTTCCTTTTATCATGAGTTCGATTCTGTCCATCTGCCTCTTCCTTCTAAAATTACTTTATCTTTACAATAAATTAAATGATACAAAAATAGTTATTTTAATACGTTCCAACCAACCTATATGTTGCTTGCTGGAAAATATGGCTCCTAAGGATCACAGATGTTAAAGTGAATCCAAGGAAATTGGTTAAGCTAATGTTCAGCCCTAAGTCTTACCTACTGGAATCTTGAGAATCCGGTACAATTACCCTTCTGCAGTCTGAAGGAGAATGTTTCTTAGTTCAGGTTTTTGGATTCAGGCAAACTGACATCTCGCTAATCTTTTCTCCTTCATTTTATGTATTAACTACAATTTAATAATTAATAACTTTGAGTTCAAACAGATATCAGGAACTGATTTTTTTAAACACTGAGTTATTATCAATGTGAGGAGAAATTAATACATTTTGAATTTAGAGAGAGTTGAATTTTTATTAATTCTTTTTTATCTCAAAATAAATGGTGCATTTTTAAATTAGTTTTTATTGTTTTTAATCATTACAATATGATTTTGTCAGCACTGTCTAGGCCTACCATTTGAGGCTAAATCTCAAATATTTCTGCATGTAGAAACTAACATATGTTAAGTAAGTCTATTTTAGATGATCTTGCCTTTTCAGTTTTACACATATCTATTTCTTTTAATGGAATTCTTTTTTAATTTAATTTAATTAATTTATTTTATTTTTTAATTAGAGTTGACATTCAATATTATTTTATATTAGTTTCTGGTATACAGCACAGTGTTTAAACATTAATATAATTTGCAAAGTGATCCTCCAGATTAGTGTAGTACCCACCTGGCACTATACATAATGGCAGAGGACCTGAACAGACAATTCTCCTAAGAAGACATACAAACGGCCAACAGACATATGAAATGATGCTCAACTTCACTAGCTATTATGGAAATGCAATTAAAACCATAATGAAATACTGTCTCACACCTATTAGAATGGCTATCATCAATAGAACAAGTAATAACGAGTATGGGAGAAGATGTGGAGAAAAAGGAACCCTCATATCCTGCTGGTGGGACTGCAAATTGGTACAACCACTATGGAAAATAGTATGCGGTTTCCTCAAAAAACTAAGAATTGAACTGACATATGATCCAGCAATCTCTCTTCTGGGTATTTACCCAAAAAAACCTGAAAACAATTATTCACAAAGATATATGTACCCCAATGTTTATAGCAGCATTATTCATGGTGGCCAGGACATGGAAGCAACCAAAGTATCCTACAATAGATAATTGGATAAAGAAATGGTACATATATACAATATAATATTACTCAGCCATAAGAAGAGTTGAAATACTGCCATTTGCAACAATGTGGATAGATCTTGAGATACTCATGCTCAGCGAAATAAGTCAGACAGAAAAAGTTGAAAACCACATAACATCACTCATATGTGGGATATAAATCTAAAAGTAACAAACAAACATGACAAACAAACAGAGACTCATGGACATGGACAGTGGACTAGTGGTTACCAGAGGGAAGTGGGGAGGTGGGAGGTAGATAGGGGTCAAAGGGGTCAAATATGTGGTGACAGAAGGAAATCTAACTATGGGTGGTGAATACACAATGCAATATATATATCGACAACATACTATTGAACTGTACACTTGAAACTTATTGGATTTTTTGATCAATGTCACCCCAATAATTTTTAATAATAATAAAGAATAAAAATAAAAAATAAAAGATGCAGGTGAAATATAAGGTTAGTGTTTAAGATCAAAGACTGTGTCAAGTTAAGCGAATTTAAATATTGTCTTCACCATTTATTAGCTCTTTGATCTTAAGCAGGTAACTTGGTCTTTCTATGCTCTAGTTTCCTAAGTGAAAAATGAGGATGACAATAGATCCTGCATCATAGGTTAATATGAGAATTAAAGAAGTCGATATACAAAAAGCACTTAGAATTTTGCTAGCACAAAATAAACATGCAATAGCTATTATCATCATCATTGTTCCAGATATAGCTAATAGGAAGAAATATAATGAAATTCAAAGAGTAGTTTCAAATACTGGAATCCTTAGGAGATGTAAAATCTGTATGCTTAAATTTGAACCTGAATAATAATATTTATATGCAAGAACTCCCCACTGCCAAAACCACCTATGCATGGCAGGTTTTTGTAATGCTAGGAAAAAATACATCTTCTGCTTAAAAAGAGATCTTTTTCTATCATAGGTTTTTTCATGAGCCCTACTCCAACTTTGCATACACAACCTTTTTGTAAATGCCTACACTGACACCTGCACACATCTACTTTACTTTTTTTCTTTAGAATGACACTAACTTCCCTTGTCCACTCATTTAAACATCCATATTAAAAGTTGTCATTTAAAAGTCATGTTCTTCTTTCAGAGAAAAAAAAAAGGATTATATCTTTCTCAAAATAAATATCTTGTGAAATGAAGTTATTGTTCTTTCGAAAGACAAATGTGCATTCTATAGATGAAATCAAGGTGAATCTTGCAAATTCTGTGCCCAGGCTCAGAACTATACCAACAACAGGACAAAAACCTTCTGACAGTTCTGCATACTCAGCTTTCTTCGATGTGATTGTATATGTAATTTTATGTCTTGGTTGGGTCTCCTGACCTGAGACGAAGACTAGTGCAGTGAGGGTATTTGAGAGGTACAGAAATACAAGCAGGAAGTAAGGAGCTGATGTAGAGTTGGAGGGTGGAGGGTGTATTAGGGTTCTCTACAGAAAGAGAAAGTAGACATAAATATAGAAATATAGAGATGGAGAGATAGATATTGAGATAGAGGTAGAGATTAAAGGAGATTTATTATAGAAGTTGTCGCACACAATTATAGAGACCAAGAAATTCCACAATCTGCAATCTGGAGAACCAGAAAGTCAGTGGTGAAATTCAGTCCAAGTTCAAAGGACAAAGAATCAGGAGAGTCAATGGTGTAAGTCTCAATCCAAATCTGAAGACCCAAGAACCAGAGAATCTGACAACAGGACCTTCAACATCACATGAGCAGTAAGTCACAATATCATTGATGAGCCAGTTCTAAATTACAAACAAGCAGTTTTACCGTCTGCAGCTGTATCCAAAGGGAGACCAAGATAGAAAGCCCCTGCCATAAGAGCAATAGAAGATAAATATCTCAACTCAAATAGAAAGAACAAATTCGCTCTTCCTCTATTTTTTGTTCTATTCCAGCTCTCCACAGATTGGATGATGTCTACTCACATGGACAATCAGCTTTACTCAATATACCAACTTAAATATTAATGTCTTCTGGAAACACCGTCACACACACAATTGGAAATAATGTTTTAACAGCTATCCTGGCATCACTTAGCCCAGTCAAGCTGACACATAAAATTAACTATCACAGGGAGATATAACAAATTATAGGGGAATGTCTCCACGACAGTGCTATGGTGACTCTGGATGTCTCTCTACATCGGCCACACAGGCAAGGCTCAAGTACAATCTGATCAAAGTCTTAGTGAAACAGCCTATGATCCATCCTAGAACATGAACAGGTAAGCAGTCTTGTGAAAAGTCATCACAAGACCATTTTCATCTATGCCCCTAACTTGCAGAAGAAACCCCATCCTACAGAAGGCCATTATGAAGAGTTTTTCATCCGCCTCTCTGGTTCTGGTGAGGCATGAAACTTCCTACTTTGCTTTCCTTTTGAGTACAGCCCTAGACTATAAAACTGCTCGGCTGTAACTTAAGAGTTGATTCCTCAATGACACTGTGACTCACTACTCATGTGTCTGTCATTTGGCCCCTCTGATTCTAAATTGCTTCATGACATCCTGGGATGTGGGAAACTGACACCACATTGATCTTGCTTTTTCTCTCTGTGTAAATAATAAGCTCTCTAAATCCATTTGGGCTTGTTTTCTCCTTAGCAGCCAAATCTATGGAAGTGTAGCAAGTCAACCTAGCAGCTACCATCACACTACTGCTCAGGAATTACTTGACTGCTCGATGCAAGGAAGAGAGCATTGTAAAGGCAGCTGCCAGAGTGGGAAACTAAAGCTTTAAAACTGGGAAATTGTGTAAAGTGCATGCCTCAGAGTTATCTTGTTCAAAGAATAAGAGAAAGTCAGAGTATTTATACCCCCACACCCATGTTATTAAGGGTTGCCTTGGAGGAACATTAATGGCCAAATGCTTCCTGGTCTATGGTGTGAACCAGCAAAGTGTGTCCTAGCAACCCAAAGATATAGATGTTGGCCATTTTAAATCAAATAAGCATGCACAGAAATGGTGAAGGGATCAAAGAGAATATTGGTAGACCACTGACAGTAGCTACTATACCTTGTTAGATCAATAGTCATGCCAAAAGGATATCGTATTATAAAATCTATTATAAAATCTAAGAATTGAAACCTTAACAACCTTCTCAAATAAGAGACAGTCTAATTAATATAGTCCCACCTATCTTATCACTCTCTATCTTTTTATTTTATTTTTCTATGATATGAGTTTATAATTTCTGTTATCTTTCCCCTTCGCATAATAGGGGCTTTGTCTAACTTCTTCACCACTGTATCTTCAGGGCCTAAGAAAGTGCCTATCACATTGTGGGCACAAGCAATATTTGTTAAATGAATGAAAAAACAAATGAGTTAGTGACTCTAGTTACTATTGGTTTGGTGATCTAGGCTCTGTTAAGCCTGCATAACTAGAAAAGCCATTTGTAATTATTAGGTGATGATTCCTAATTCTAAGCACCTGCAGGGTAAGAACAATACAGTTCAATATATTCACTGTGTATCTCTAAAAGCCACCATAATAGAGTCTTGCTCATAGTGGACCTTTACATATTGTTTGACTTATTGAACTGCCACTTATAAAATGTTATTCCCTTTCATTTGTATGACTATTAATATTTTCAAACATTTATATTACCTCATTTATTTCTCACATCAACACTCTAAAATAGGTTGGTGGGTGCTATAATTCTAACTTTGCATATGAGGAGGAACATCATTTTCAAGAAGAGTCAATGATTTTTCCCAATGATGTGAAGAGTAGGGGGTGAGCCAGTATTTAACTACTCATCATTTATTCAGCACATATGTACTGAATGTCTGCTTTAAGTGCAGCACTGCCCTAGGCTTAGGACTAAAAATATAAAAACAGTCCCTGAGTATAAGGCATTCACATTCCAGTAGAGGAGATATATGTCTACAAAATCATTTTCAATGGAGTGAACACATAATGCCGGGTTAAGATTCCAGGTTCTATTGCCAAACTAATTGGTTCAAATCCTGATATCACTGCTTTCCAGTTCTGTTCCTCTTTCTGAGCAAGTTACTGGCCCTCTCTCAGCTTCAATTTCCCCAGCTATTTAGAAAATGGACAGAATACTATGCACTTTATTGGTTAGTTATAAAGATTAAATGATGCACATAGAACCATCCCTGGCAGACAGTAAGTACTTAATAAATATCAGCTGCCACTATGAATGCCGAAAGGTAGATCTTCAAGGTGAAGTAAATGAAGCAATTAACTATGCCTCCCAAAAATAAGAGTACCACAAATTACCAGAGGAACTCGCAATTTAATATCCATACAAGAAGAAAGAGAAAGAAAACAAACTTAAAATATGTCATGAAATGCAATGACTAGCTCAAGGAACCATAAACATGTGAATATTTTTATAATACAGGGACAAATGAGGGTACTGAGAAAAGAATATAATGCAAAAAAAAAGGACTGGAGTGGTTCAATATGAAGAAGAACTTGCTAACCTAAGATAACAAATTTTGATTTGATTCTTTAGTTATTAGGAATCCATTGGTGGATTCAAGCAAGAAGAGTAGCATATAATAATATATAATTCAGAAACAAATTTTTTGGTATTGCAACAATACTTTGGAGTTTCCTTTGGTTTTGCAACATGGAAGCTAAGTTGGATGTAAAGTCTGAAGAAGGTCAAGAAATCAGTCCATAGAAGAAGAGATGATGGGAGAAACTGAACTAAAACAACAGTGGGTATGAAGAGGGAGTATCAGATGCACAAGGTAGAATAGAACAGACCTGGTGATAAGTTGCACAGAGTGACATAAGGGAGAGAAAATAATAAAAGATGAGATTTGGGGCTTAGACAATAATCTAATGGTGAATATTTAGAAGTAACATGAATAGTTAAGAAAAACAAGAGATTTAGAGAGAACTTAAGAGAAAGTGTAGAAGGGGTCAGAGATTACACTTCAGTTTTTATACAATCTGGTGTAATCTTTTTACCATACTCAACTACCTGAAAAAAGGAATTAATTCTTTAGGATTTGATTTTAAATAAAAGAAGATAATGCGAACATACATACAAAGTGGTAAAAGATGTTTGCGTATGGCAAAAGCTGAATTCAAAATGAAGAGTGGGTTAATTCGTTTGCCAGGATCTAAAGAATCCTTCAGTGTCATAAAACCAGTGCCAATGCCCAAGTAAACTTTCACTAAATCTGACCACACAAACACACATACACACACACTCACAAATTATATACAAATATGTACAATGTGTTTTTTAATAGCCAATATTTAAAGTGTTCTGCACTTCTTAATTATTCAATACATATTTCATTTGATGGTCATCTGCTAATGTGACATTTCATTCCTTTATCAGAAGGTTCCAAATAGAATTTTATTGTGCCTTTACTGCAGAGGAATTTAAAGCTAGAATTTTATTTCGTACTTGTCACATTTAATGATAATAATCACCTTCGATCCATAAAAGTAATTTCATATCGAAGCTAGAGACAGTCCTTCTCTTAAAATTCTGATAAACTGTGGTGATACAATTGCATTGACTAAGCAATTAACAAGTAACAGGGCTGAGATTGCAACCATGGCATAAACAACAAAGCAATTTAAAGTGACAGAACTGTCAGGTGAGTGAATCTCATTTGACAGTCTTACTCAGTTTTAATATCTCACTATTTGTGTTCTGGGAATAACGCAAATGAAGCATGAGAATAGGTTTGTTGAAGGTTTCTTTTTTCCCTGCATACTTATTCATGTCATAAGAAGTCATTATGCTAGAGAATTTTAAAAGGTTACAATGAAATGATGTTTACCTTGGCTTGTACTTGTGAAAGTGTGTGTGTATAACATGCAAGCTAAGGTTCAGGTACAGAACACAAGCTTGTGTCTTTCAAAACAAGCTCTCAGGCTGTGGAATGAATGTAATAATCTATGCATAATTTATTTAATACTGTGAGCCTATTTTTGAAAAAGAAAATAGTTTTGACATCATTTACTGAAAATATAGAAAACAGTTTTGACATCATTTACTGAAAATATAGAAAACAATCTCACCCATTGTATGGACTTCTCATTGATGTATGTTATAAAACTCATGAAAAAAAATGCTTCCTCTTGGGTTGCATTTAATGTACTTACTGGAGAATTTATCCTAACTACATTGTAGATATATTTTTTTAAAATACACTAAGCATACATTTCCAGTTGCACACATACTCTGTCCTTAAGTAACTATGTTTCCAAACACAAAACTGGCTGAACTGAAAACAGCTTTAACTACACTCTTACTCTGCTAAAAGAGATTAGGATTTGTAAATAAGATGATACCAATATAAACATTTCTGCAGACAAGATGATGCAATAGATATCCCCACTGAGTGATTTCCTAAGGAGCAGGAACATACCTACTGCAAACATTAATCACATTGGTATAACTCATTTTCCAATGAATAGAAACCAATGATTGGCCCATACCTCAACCACAATTTTGTATAACAAAATACCTTGTGAATTCTTGATTTTAAGAATTAGTCAAAAATATTTATTATGCATTTAAGTAGAAACTGGAAGTATAAAAAGAGAGGAACAAGGCCAAAGACATGAGCTATCATTTTCTTTCTCTGCCCAGGATGTGTAAGGAAAATCCATGAAAATTTTAGGTAACACAGTTGGTAGCTTGTCTTTTAGGAATCATGTCTTAGGAGCTACACTCTAGTTGATGGAACATGTAAGTCACTTCTGTTAATCATCACAAAGGATGTTTTGTTTCTGTGAGTTTATACCTACTTTTTGATTAATACCTAACTCGTCAGATAAAAATATTAAAAAGACAATAGTCTTTACCTTGAAGAAATGTAAAGACTCTCCAAGACAGAATTAGTTATACTTTTCAAAACATATATTACTAATCACATTTTCAAAATAATTTTTTCCCTTCAATAAAGACATAATATCCAACAAAAAGAAAATGGGGCTATAGAAATTCTTCCTCATCTGGCTTTATCACCAAAGTCTGCTCCCTCTGGAATAGCAAGACTACAGCAAGACGAAATATTTCAGGGGAGTGAAGAAAGGTATGTGTAGAAAAAAACCACAACACAATAATCAGGATTTTGGTCATTGAGATGTGAAACCCCTCCTCAGAAAGCTGTAGACTATGTCCTCCTTGCCAAAGCTGATCCTGAGACTTCCAGGATAAACATGATCACCATCCAGAAGATTCCTATGGACAATCCATAGCATTGCTTTGGAGTATAAATAATGAACAAAAGCCTATAGACACTCATGTAAGCCCAGAAATGAATAAGGAAGAAATTATAAATTGCCCCTTCTTCTCGTGAAATAAATCCAGGTTATAAAAGAAATGATGGGTAAGTACATTTATGGAGATTATGAACATTTTGAATACTAGATTATTCATCAAAAATTTCACTTACACAAATAAATGACAGGCTTCTAGAAATATCAGAGCAAAGACCAGTGCAGGCTATATCCCAAAGGGGCCATAGAGATGTACATACCTCTGTGTGAATCTTTCCTAATATTGTCATCATTCCATTTTATTTTGTCAAGGTCTAGGTGAGTGAGTGAAAATAAAAAGGAATAGCCCATAATATTTAAGTACCTGGAAAGAAAACCTACTTTTCCCAGCAAATAACTTCATATAATTGACTCTTCTATCCTTCGTATCAATAGTTATACAATATGTGAACATTAAATTAAACCAAACACACTATCCCAGAGATAGCTTGAGGGTAACCATTCACTACTTACTGCATGCAGCTCAGTTTGCTCCACGTGAAATTTTTCTTGTGAGGATTTTTC
>NW_006442508.1:11900033-11909073 GCF_000325575.1 Pteropus alecto | reverse complement strand
TGTGGTAATTTGTACTGGTCAAGGGAAACACCCTCACTTCCTTGTAGGTACTATTAGTGCAACTCTGCTTAAAAGACAAGAATGACGATCTCTAAGTGGGAGATGCAAACTTATTATTTTTATTGGTCGATAAAAGACAAAAAAAAAATCCATGATTTAGATTTCAGGGTATTCATAAACATATTTTCATAAATGTATTTTAATCAATAGTAAGAAATCAATTCAAGCAAGGACTTGAATACCAGTGACTGTTGTGAAGAAAGCATCTCGGCGGCTTATGCTCAAAGACTGGTTTGCCTGAGAATTCTTGTGACAATTAAATCTGAGAGACTTTAGCACTTGTTCTTCACAGATATCAACAATTTTGACAATACAAACTGGGAAATGTAATCTTCAAATTAACTAATATCTAGAAAGTATTAATTAAGTGATGACCATGAGATTAGCAATTAGAGCAGCAAACAAGTTTCTGGATATCATGACCTTAGGTATTGGCGTATTTAATATTTGCCACATATCCTTAGAGAAGGAACATGCAAAGAGAGCATCCTAGAAACTGTATTTATGTATCTGATAAACAAATAACACTTGTGAAATTGCTTGAACAATTCAATGGTTGGGAAATTTGCCAGTACTTCCTCCTCTATTCATTGTGACCTCTAATATTTGTGAAAGCCCAAGGGCTCCTCGAGTGCTCATATCTTGTTGATTAGGAGAAAATATCAAATGCACTATCTCATTCTCTTAACAACAAGAATTAAGCAATGCTTCCTGAGAATTTGTTCTTTAAGGAGTTCTTCAGAAAGAGACAAAACAGAGTAAAACAGTGAGTCATGAATGGTGGAATTTTAGTCACCATCCACAAGGTTTAGTGTGAGTACTCCAAAGTTCACCAGATGGGAGACTAGCTTCTCTATTATGTGTAGACTCTGAACCCAGATGTACATTCCTTTTCGTTGAGAATGGCATCTTACAAAAATGAGCTCTCTCATAACCTGATTCCTAGGCCCTCTCTTATCAGTGCGTTAGACAATGAAGAATTAATATAAATGTGGACAGCAAGAAACATTTCATTCTTTCAATTTTTTATTCATTCAATAAATATTTGAGTGTCTTGTTATGTTTGATGTATCTCGGTGATAATTCCTCCCACCCCCAGGTGACATTTGACAATGTCTGGACACATTTTTCGTTATCACAACTGAGAGGATGCTCCTGTCAACTAGTGAGACCAGGCTGATACTCTGCTATATACACCCCACAATGTACAGGGCAACCTCTCACAAGAAAGAATTATCCAGCCCCAAATGTCCATAGTCCTACTGTTGAGAAGCCATGCTGAAGGAATGTGACAGTAAACAAGATGAGTAATTGTTTCTATATTTGTTGTTTCCCACTATTTTTATAATACAATAGTTTAAAATGTTATCTAACTGTCATCTTGTGCCCAATGGAAATCTAAAATTGGTATGAATATTGGACCTAATAGTTAAAGAAACCACCTGTTTTGGCCAAATGCTACACAATGTTACATATTATAAAGCATATTCATACATCTTTCAGTGCAGTGCATACATTTCTAACTTAATCAGCACCTTTTCAGGTCATTATAGCAGAGTCCTTATGAAGTTACAGCCCCAGCATCCTACATTAGCAACAGTTTTTACGTTTTCTTCTAATCTCCTGGATTCATGGCATGACACTAGCTATCATTTGGTCCAGCCAACTCCTACACAATTGTTGATCATATCACTCTAAACTGTAAAGATGTTTATCATGTCCTTCTTAACGTAAAACAATCTCCGTCAACCTTAATTGCCTACCAGGTTTTACCCTCTGTTCCCATGATCATTGCCTAGAAAGAAACCTGAAACTTGCCTTTTAACATCCAGCTCAATACATGTTCTTTGTTTCTTTGTAGGTGATCCAGGGCAGTTTCTGCCAGCCATAAAACATGAAATAAAGGATAGAAAGGGAAGCCAAAGACACCATGCATTTCACTTGAGATGTGGTTAAATTCTCGTCTGCTGATGGCTCTCAGAACATGTGAATAGATGATGGATGATATGTTATCTCTAAATAGATTGATAATGGATGGATAGATGGTTCGATGGATGGATGGATGGATGGATGGATGGATGGATGGATGGATGGATGGATGGATGGATGGTTGGATGGATGGTTGGATGGATGGATGGATGGATGGATGGATGGATGGATGATAGATAGATAGATGATAGATAGATAGATGATAGATGATAGTACTTTAGTGGACTGTTTTTATATTTATGGGAGACATGAACGTGTTAAGAATATTAAATGCATTCGACGACACAGGCAGGACACAAAAGAATCTTGACAGATTGGAAAGATTGAAGTAAATATTATGACATAAAACTTCACAGGGATAATAAAAGGTCTTATATTTGATTGCAACAGAATTAAGAGTATTATAGCTTAGTGGTTCAGATCACAAACTCTGGAGCAAAGCTGTCAGGGTTCATATTCTGGCACCAACACTTATAAATAAACGTGTGACTTTTGACAAGTCATTTGACCTAACTATGACTTGCTTTCTTTATCTATAAAATGGGATTAATTATGGTTTCAATTTCATAAGGTTGTTTAATAATTAAATGAGTTAATGTATTTAAAGCCTTTAGAAAAGTGCCTGACAAAAAGTTGGTGCTATGTAAGCGTAGTGATAAAGGGGACATGACTTCACTGCAGCAAATATGCAGGGAAACATAATTAAGGAAGAAGTTAGTCAAACTCAATTTGTGTTTTAGAAAATGAGATTAATAGTTAAATTTAAAATTAAAAAAATATAAAAGCCCCCATGCATGTAGGTTGCATCATAGATGAATAGTAATTAGATTGAGAAGAAGCAACAGTTCTTTGCTGTCTGTTATTCAAACCACATCTGGAGGATTGGTTAAAGACAAAGTAAATGGCATACGAAGGAGCAAAGCGAGAGAGAGAGAAGAGATCCTAAGCCATAGACAATGAGGAATGATTGATTCAAAGGCAGTAGGAAAGTTTTGCTTTAGAAGGAAGAATATCATAAGAGATGTGGAAGACATAATGGCTGTCATCAAAATCTGAAAAGTTGTCATGTGCAAAGGAATTAGATTAGATCTACAATACCCCAATAAGTATAATTAGGTGGAGAAATTAAAGGGAAACTAAATTCAGCTCATATTTTAAAAAGTTATCTTAAAGAACATTTCAGAAATAGAAGGGCATTCCTTTTCAGGAGCTGTTCAAAAATAGAGTTGATGAAGTAGACAACTATCCTACTCATTCTTGCTGGTGGGATAGGAGAGGTGGACGGAGATTTGGGGGTTGGGGGGTGGCGGAGGGGTAGCTAAGGAAGAAATGACCAGGAGTGATGGAGCTTATGGAGTGGAAGTCCTCTTTGGTAGAGGCACCTATGTTTCATAGCCATAAGCAAAGCAATGCTGCAAGAAGTTAGGCCAAACAGTGTCAGCCTAAAGAAGCAGTAAAGCTGACAGTGAAATACTCAGTGCAGACATTAGGTGGCTAAATCCAAAGGATAATAATCTAAAAAGAAAGACAAGCCACTGATGATTCATCTCAAATGCTACTTTCTCAGAGAGGCCATTTTCTGACCACATTATCTGTTAGTCCCTCATAGACATTCTCTTTAGCATAACCATGGTTTGTTGTTGTTTCATTTATCATTGTATAAATGTATCTTGTTTATGTATGTGATTCCTTATTTATTTTCTATTTCCCCCCCTAAAATGTAAGTTCCATGAGAATAGGGAACTTTGTCTGTTTTCCACCTTATGCCCAGCATCTAAAAGAGTGTTCAATATACAGTATGTACCCAGTAAGCATTTATTCAAACAATAAATGAGTGAACATCCAGATTTATAAACAAATAAAGAACTAAAGCAGCCAGAGGCAGTGGAGGTCATTGAGAGAGCAAGCTGTTGCTTTTTCTAGAAATAACTCCAGAGCTAATGAGTGACCACCTGGTTTATATATTCAAGCCTAGTGGTTTGGGGATAAGTAATGTGTCCTAGACAATTAAGGAAACTTGAGGAAATTGAGAGTAAAACTTGCCTAAGGAAATTTTAAACACTGGAAGAGAGGATGATACGTGGACTGCACCAAACCACCACACCAGTGGTTTTCAAAGGATCATCCTAGACCAGCAGTACCAGAATCACTTAGAAACTTGTTAGAATGCAAATGTTTAGCCTCCTAACTCAGATATACTGAACTAAAAATTCTAGGGGTGAAGCCTAGCAATCTATGTTTTAACAAACCTTCTGTATATGGTTGTCATGCATGCAGTTTGAAAAACATTGGGCTACATGATCTTCTGAGGCCCTTCCAATGCTCCATGACTCTATAAGAAACAGAGAGCATGGGAATAAGTCCCAGGAAGTAAAAGAGAATCCCTAAAGTATCCCTAGTGAGTATACTCCATGGACCATGAAAATAACAATAACAACTAGAATAATTCCTCAGGGTGTTAATCATTTCTTTGATTTCTGAGTAGAAAAATCTTTCTTTTAGGAAAATGCTAGATTTAACAATATAACATATTTCTTTCCTGCAGGAGTTCTCAGAGCCTTAATACTGACAGAAAAATGGTGGTGTGATATGTTGAGCTTTCCACATGTATTTGATCAAGAATCCCCATTCCCACAGTTTATCTTTCAGGAAGAGTGTTTTGCTGGATACTGTCTAGGAAATGCAATTCAAGGATGATAAATTTTTATTAGAGCCAAGTGCTTCCAAAACAGAAGAGGTTCTGGTAGAATCCAAGGGTTAAGTTTTTGTCCATGACTATAGTCATTTCTGTATATGCAGGTTTTCCTTTTTATTAGTAGGACATTGTTGCTTCTGTGTAAGGTGTGACTAATATTTATGTTTCTAGAGAACTGTATGTTCCACTAATGGTAATGTGAAGAACAGATGTGCCAATAAGTCTCAGATTGTTTTCTAGATTATGAGCAGCTTACACATTTCTACACTTTTTATATTCACATAAGTGAAAATGGATGAGAGTTTTGTTGTTCTTTTACCTAGTTTAAAGAAGCTAACGTGAACTAGACTGTGATTCATTAAACAGTATTACCTGTGTCAGGCATTAGAAAATTGCATTTCAGCTGAGGACAGGAAAAGGTACATGAGTTACAGTGATGGTGAAAAACTTTTCAATTAATTTATTTAAGTATTTGTAATTTCCATTTCAAAAAAGAAGAAATAATATGGAATGCTGAATGAAAATTAATCTGTATATATAATGCTCATTAAATACAGGAAAAATTCAATGCTATCTCCCCAAAAATACCATTTGAACTGTGTTAGAACAGACTTTAGGAGCTTCACATGTTCTATAAAGTACACCAAAGGAACTTAATGAACACTAATTAATCAAAGTAATATTTGTTTCATTTCCAATTAACTCCTGCAATGAATGTTTATAAGTGAGACTATGAATGCCTAAAGACAAGTCTATTATTTATTTAGACATTATTTATTTATGCTTCCGACTACATCCAAAAATAATTGCTTCAAACCACAATGCAAGCAATCAATACGATAAAACTGTTTTCAAAAGCACAGTAAAGAAAAGAGTCAGGCAGTAAGTGGGGAGAGGAAAAGGAAAATAATTATAGAATAAAACTCAAAGTAAAGGAACCCAAGCAAGACACCTTTGAACTTCCTGGCTATCATATATATGCAAATATTATACATATATATACACGCACACACACATATATATATAATATATAAGTGCAAATCTTTCATTCATTAACTACTAAAAGGTAGCATAATGGTGGACAAAGATTATCTTAATCTTAAATTCTAAAAAATATATATATGAGGATATGGGTCATCATAAAAGAATAATTGAATGAATTTATACATAATATCCTTAATTGCTATTTTATTTAAAAAATGTGGAGCTCTTCCATATAGGACCATTTCTCATATGACTCCAATAAAATCCAAGAGTTTTATAATGTTGTTCTTTAGTACATAGCACAGTATATACTGAACTAACTAGATACAGGTTTTAAGTTTAGAATCAAGAGGATTATATAGATGACATGTCTCTTAAGAGTACCCACTTGAATATTATGTCTCAACTGAACTTTTGACAGGATTTTGAGACAGATCATTTAAATATGGGGATGCTATCAAGAATTTAAAATTTATACATTCTGCATTGTTGACTGAGTGCTGCACTGTGGATGAATGTACACTGACAGTATTCACATGGGGTTAAATCTACTACAGAAGGAATGGTTTCAGATATCTGAAAAATCAGGTATAAGTTAAAGATGTCAAATAGCCCTTACAAGTAATACAGACTATGTTGGTTTACCAGAAACACAGATAAGGCTTAGAGAGATTTTGTGATTTCTTCACAGACCGGCTAGGGCAGAGTTTGATTTTCAGGTGTTGCTTAAACCAAAGTGTCTGGCTAAATTAATTTTGTCAATTGACTACATTGAATAAAAGCCTTCACTTTTAAACTTGAAGGAGTTCCTTTTGAATTTGTGTTTCCCTAGCCCTATAGGGAAACAAATCTTTGAGTAAATAGCAATTATGCTGGTGTTTTGGAAACAGATTGTTAGGAGACTCATTCATTTATTCAATTAATATTTATTATTCATTTGATGTTACAGCTATTGTGCTAGTTCTGAGGATACAGTGATAAGCTAGGCAGACTTAGTATCTGTCGTTATGAAAATCAACAATGAATAATTATAAAAATTAAGATCTTAATTTCAACTGTGATAATTTTTGAGTAGAAAAATAGAGGAAGCTAGAAAAATAAATAGTGTAGAAGAAATACTGTAACCACTTGCCTTTGGATATTTAGGATTTTGTAGATAATATTCTCAGGAATGGTAGAAGCCAGGTCATCTGAGAACAGTAGTTTTTTTTTTTTTTTTTTTAGTATTTACTGTGTTATGGCCCTGGATTAGTCACTGTGGGAGTACACAGACAACTAAGATGCAGTCTGTGCACTTAATAACCAAAATCCAGTAATAAAGATGTACTCTAGCTATAATCTAAAGAAAAATTTGTTAGCTGCATAAAAGACAGATCATAAACCTACTCACAAAATTCAGAGGATGAAAATTCCCTCACAGTTGAAATGATCACAGACCTTTATAAAGGAGAGACATTTGTAATGGGCATTAAAAAATACATATGTGAAATAACCTAAATGTCCATTGACTGATGACTGGATAAAAAAAACTGTTGTGTGTATACATATACCCACACACACACAGAATGGAATACTGTTCAGCCATTAAAAAAAAAGAAGAAGAAGAAAATCCTGCCATTTGTGACAACTTGGATGGACCTGAAGGACATTTTGCTAAGTGAATAAGCTAGATACAGAAAGGCAGGACTGTGTGATCTCACTTATACTGTATATGGAAATCTAAAATAGTCTCATAGAAGCAGAAAGTAGAATGATGGTTGCCAGGACCTGGAGGGAAGAAGGAACGGAGAGGTAATGGTCAAAGGGTACAAAGTGTCTTCTATGCAAAATAAGTTCTGGAGATGTATAGAGCATAATACTTATAGCAAGCAATATTGTATTGTATACTTAAAATTTGTTAAGAGGATAGATCTTACATTGTGTTCTTACTATATATACAAAAATAATGATAATAATGATAATAATAATAAAAGGGCTGGAAGGAAACTTTAGGAGGTGATAGATATGCCTATAGCCTTGGTGGTGAAACTTTATGGATATATATACTTATCTTCAAACTCACTGAATTGTATACTTTAAATATGTACTGCTTTTTACACATCATGCCTCAGGGAAGTAGTTTAAAGGAAAAAATAAGAGTGCCTATGTAGAATGCTGATGGAGGAAAAAGAGGTTATTTTAGTGGACAGAAAAGCAAAAACAAAGGAAACATAGGCAACAGTCAGTTGTCATTAGGCATAGATAAAGGACACAGGAGGATAAGGTAGGACAGATGGGTTACAGGCAGTTGAGGAGACTCTTAGATGCCAGGCTACAGTGTCTGCTCTGCATTCACTATGTGATGGGAACCCCCTGGTGACTTTTGATCACAGGAATGACATGATAAAAAGGGAGTGTAAAGAACCTTAAACTCTGTGGGATGATTTTGAGAGATGTGAGACCAAAGGTAATCAGAGCAGCTGGTAGTCCATACAAGAGGTAATAAGGGCCTGAACTGTGACAGTGGGAATGGAAATGAGAAATTAGTAAAGAATGCTGAGCTTCGAACCCACGGTAACTGATCTGATTACCCACAGTAACTGATTTGATCACAGCAGAAGTGACACCTCCATTAACTTTATTGAATCGTGTCTCCAGGAGCATTAGAACTGATTGGTCCTTGGAGACACTCTCGAAGCAAATGCAAGCTTAATTTGCCACCATTTGCATGGATAGATTCAACTACACAGAACCATCCCTGAAGTCTTTGACTTAATTTTAAAATCATATATTACATCAACAACATTGCAGTATTTATTCCATTGTGCCCTTTTGCATGTTCTTGAAGTTATTAAAATACATTTTTTTCCTCTCCTCTCTCCATTTTGTTCCAAAGAGGCTTCACTTTTTTAACAAACCTTTTCTGTCTCCTACCTAAGATTACTCCTTACCTCCCAAAATGTTAGATACAAATATGTTACAGTGTCACATCTTAGAAGAGAAGAGAATAAAAGGAATTTCCATATTCAAACAGTAACTGTCCAAGAAACTTAGGACATCTGTAGCAAGAGGTGCCTCTATTTAACAAAGAAGGGATTTGCCAATGACATCTTTTGTTACTAGAAACTTTATTACTGATGGTAAACTATAAACCAGAAAGCAAACCTCAAAAAAAAGTTATGATTAATATTTTTATTACTTATGTAGTATTATCAATCAACATCATACTGAAGGTCCTTCTATCTTCTCTTCTCTCTATGGAAAAATAATTTTGGGATAATCTCAGTCTAGCTTGGCATATTTCTATCTTTTCAAGATTATCTGCAACCCAGT
>NW_006442508.1:11897616-11899987 GCF_000325575.1 Pteropus alecto | reverse complement strand
TCTTCCCTTGATACTCAACACAAGTCCCCTCTCCATGATCATTCATCTTCCAGAGTCACTAAAGATTTTCTCAGAGGTAAGATGACCAAAATTTCCATTTTCATCCTCCATGCTAAGTAAAATGCATACAAAAATATTTCTTCAAAGATAATCTGTTAAACAATCACCTCACAAGCTAACAGAGAACTTAGTAGGTTTTGTTTTTGTTTTAAATTTGGGAATATCTCTTATTCTAACTACTTTACATGAGATTGCCACACTCTAACACATTTTTTCATAACCTAAGAAAAATTTGATGTTTTTTATATACTTCACGACTATGTCCTTGAATTCATAAACAGAAACTTAAACACCCTCTATATCAGCTTTTGCCCAAAAAATATTCTAAAGAATTGTCCTCTGTGGTGTCTTTTCTCAAAACTAGCCAAACAGATGTGGGAAATAATATATTCCCTTTCCTACCTTCCTTAGAAATTCACAATGAATACCAGCATTTTAAAGGTTCTCAGAAATCTCATCAAAAAGAAACATATTAAACTATGTTTCACTGAGGCTTCTTTTTTAACAAAAAAACTTTTTTAAATATTACAAAATAACAAATACCATATTGAAGAAATAATGTTCTAGAAATTTTGACTCATCTAAATTTTAATCAAGGCATTGAGAACCTTCAAATTATATTTTAGATTAAATAAACTACTAAAAAATAGTTCAAGAGCTTGAAGGCAGTCATTTAGATGTTAAATATTGTTCATCGTTGATCTTTTTTTAAAATGTTGCTATTCCTAAAATTATTGAAACGAATGATCATAGGTGATTAGAATTTAATTAAAAAGTTATAGTGAATATTTCATGATATTAATATGCAAATTGTTGGGGGAAACTATTTTTAATAGCTGTCTTGAAATCTCACTAGGGCCATTAGTAAGAAACTTTCAATTTATTATTTTTACATTTTGTTCTGATCATTGGAGAAGACATTTTATACATACTGCATGCCTGGGAATTTGACATTTGAAAGGTCCCATAAAGAGAAGCTAAGAGCTTGTAATCATCATACAATCGAATGCCACTAAAAGTTGATCATGAAAAGGGGCATCGAAATGAATAAAAAGGCCTTCTCTAAGACATACTAACTTTTGATCTCTTAAAGGTGGGGGAAAGACAAACACATAACAGTTTCTCTTTCAGGTTGAGGTAAGGACATTTTTAAAGATACATGTGCCTAGAACTCACAACTATGTTTCTGTAAATAGATTCCAAATTTCTCTAAGACCAGTAACTTTAAGTGAAAAAAAATTAAATCTCATATGTTGATGTGATAGCATCTGTTACAGAAGCCCCGCAGCACAACATTGGGTAAAGTTTCTATATTAGGTCCTGTCTAAAATTGGGACATGTCATTTATAGGAAAAAAACAAAGAGTAAGAGAAATATGGATGGGATGAGAAGAAGACATTTAGGATACATATGAAAATATTTTAAAACTTTCAAATCTGAAAGGAGTTTGTTGGTGCTTTCTTTAAAGTATTTTTTTTTAATTTACAAATGAATGGTTTTATAGTACAGAATTATATCTGGATGTCTAATGAAAAATGTTTAACATCATTCACATTTTTTAAGTGATGTTCCCTCATAGGTTGACTATATGGGATCCAATACTATGGGTTTCAATAATAAACAACATTTTGATTAATTTTTTTATTTTATTCTCTTTTCTTCTCTAATTATTCCCCTTTTGTACCTCCCTTGGCTTATTCTATTGAAAATAAAGAAGAATTAAAGAAATCCTAAAATATATATGCACCCCCATGTTCATTGCAGCATTATTTGAAATAGCCAAGGCATGGAAGCAACCTAAGGGTCCATCCATGAATGAATAGGTAAAAAAGTTATTATACATATGTATAATGGAATATTATTCAGCCATAAAAAGAATATGGATGGACTACAACATGGATGGACTTTGAAGAAATTATGCTAAGTGAAATAAGTCAGACAAAGAAAGACAAATACCATATGATCTGATCTCACTTATATGTAGAATCTAAACAAACAATCAAACAAAAGAAAAACAAACTCGCTTTTTTTTGTGATGTCTCAGAGGCAGTCACTCACTTCAGGATGAAGCTGAACATCTCTTTCCCAGCAACTGGCTGCCAGAACTCATTGGAATGGATGATGAACTCAGACTTTGTACCTTTTATGAGAACTTATGGCCACAGAAGTTGCTGCTGATGCTCTGTAAAAAAAAAGAAGAGTAATATGGTTTGAATTAGTAGTGAGAATGACAAACAAGTTTTCCCCATGAAGCAGGGTGCCTTGACCCACAGCCAGCCATGTCTGCCTGCTACTGACTAAGTAAGGAGGC
>NW_006442508.1:11888287-11897521 GCF_000325575.1 Pteropus alecto | reverse complement strand
AAAAAAAAAAAAAAAACAGGGAGAAAGAGATTCCTGGTCTCACTGATACTATGTGCCTCGTCGCCTGGGGCCCAAAAGAATGAGCAGAATCCACAAACTTTTCAATCTCTTTATAAAAGATGATGTTCACCAATATGTTGTGAGAAAGGCCCTAAACAAAGAAGGCAAGAAATTTAGGACCAAAGCATCCAAGATTCAGTGGCTTGTTACTCCATGTGTCCTGCAACACAAATGTCTGCATATTGTGGTGAAGAAACAGCATACTAAGAAAAAGAAGGATGAGACCGCAGAATATGCTAAACTTTTGGCCAAGAGAATGAAAGAAGCCAAGGAAAAATGCCAGGAACAGATTGCCAAGAGACATAGACTTTCTTCTCTTGAGAGTTTCTACCTCTATTCTGAGTCCAGTCAAAACTGAGATTTTGTAAGAATAACAAAAAAATATAATCATACATCAAAAAAAAAAGGAAAAAATAAAAAAGAATAAAAGAAAAAAAAGGAAAACCAAACTCATAGATACAGAGAACAGATTGGTGGTTGTCAGATGTGGCGGGAACAGGAGAAATGGGTGAAGATAGTCAAAAGGTACAAAATATCAGTTATAAAATAAGTCCTGGAGAACAAATGTACAGCATAGTGGTGAAAATTGCTAAGAGAGTAGATCTTAAAAGTTCTCATCACAACGAGGATGTAACTATGTGCATGTTAATTAGACTTATTGTGATTATTTGCAGTATATATTGAATCATTATGTCATATACCTGAAACTAACATAATATTATACATCAATTATATCTCAATAAAAAAAGAAACCCTAATGTGTGTTAACCTTAATTTAGTTAAGCACTAAATTAAGGACTAGGTCTAAACACAAAAATAGTTTATTCAACTTCCCCAACAAACACACAAAAAATATTGTAGATTCAGTTCGGGGATCAATTTTAAATAGCCCATTTTGTTTAATTGGCTCAGATTCACTTTTGCTTTAAAACAGTCTGGATTCAGCCTAATGATTAACTGTAATTATTAATAATTATACATTGTATTTATTATTATAATTCAATAATATTTTATTAAGTTTAGTTGGATATATAGATATCTGACTTTGAATATATTATTTAACTTCTTCATGTCATAGATCCTTTATAGAATAACCATGATCCCTCAGGCTTTCCTGCCTGACCTAGTAGCTTTTCTGACCCTTGCATTCTGCTTGACTCCCTGTACACCATCCTTATCACATGATGACCCCATGTGCTGATTCTGTGTAGAAATAAAAACCATGAACATATTTTTTTTCTATACATTTGGAAGCAATATCCTGTGTACATAGTTGTCCTCTCATCCTTCCCTTAAGGCTCAGAGAAATAAATGTTTCCTTCTCTGTCTAAATATAACCTCTCTATTTCATTCATCTATATCTATTCTGTTTCTATAGGGCATTACTAGTGTCTGTTTTTAATGACTTTCTTCTTTAACCTAGAATCTGAAATTTCTATCTAGTTCTTTCCCTTCATTGCCTTTGAACAATTATAATATTATATAGTAATAGTTTGATGAAACCTCAAAGTAAAAAAAAAAGAGAGAGAGAGAAATAAAAAAAATATTATTCACTCTTACCAAGATATAAAAATAGATTAAGTTATATCAGAGACATTTTCAACAATATCTGAATTAAAATAAAATTTTTTAAAAAGTTAGGATCAGAGGGATAGCTTACAAAAAGAAAATTTACAACTCCATTATCCCATCCTCAGAGTAATTTAGTTGAAATTAGTAGTAAAAACACTGGACTAGAAGTTAGAGAATTGCCATTTTATTACACTTAATCATATTTTTATCTTAAACAAGTCACTGAACTTCGATGGACCTCAGTATTCACATCTGTAAAATGAACAGTTGCTCTAGAGTTCTGTTTTTAACTGCTCACCACAATTCATTCATAAATGGTGAGCAAGGATAGTTTCACTGGTATACACCTGTGCAGTCTCACAGAGCCCCCATGCTCAAAAGGGCCCCACCCATGGGTTAATGATCTGCTATTGCCATCTTGAAACTTTTAATAATTTTTTGACCAAGGAGACTCAATAATTTCATTTTGCTTTGGCCCCTGCAAAGTATATAGCTGGTCCTGGTAATGAGATCAGTTTGATGGGTTGAGACCAGCATTTTTAATGAACTATTTGAGAAGAGAAAATGTCAAGGCGTGAATATTTTTACAAAACTCTTCTTCCACTTTTAGTTACATGCATGCATAGTTTTGTGTTTGAAAAAGGTGGGGGTGTGTCTTTGTGTGTATATTTTGTTGCAAAATAAAATTATTTTTTATGAGTTGTGATCAGTTATTAGACAATTCCTAAGGTCCCTATGAGTTCTAACATTCTAGGATTCTATGTCTCTTGTTATTAACCATGATAGCATAATTAAAGAGGACTTTTCTTCAGTAGAAAAAAAAAATTCAGTGGGAAAAATCTAATGATTCCAACAAAAAAAAAAATTCAAATTCAAAGCTAGTGCCATTTTCTTTAGAAATGCTCTTATGTACAAAGAAAGAAAAATAGTAACTTAAAAATAAACATTCTAAATATGGAACAATAATATAAGCATACTTTATAAAAAAAAAAATCAAGGTCAGTACCACATAGTATCTAACACAAATACAGGAAAGGTAGAATTACTCTTTGTTTGCAACATATGGAGCATGTATACACCAAAGATTATAACATGCTAAATTGGTCTCTCATTATATGATATACCCTCCACCATCACCATCATACACATTAACAGAATTATTTTGATCCTTCAAATATTTAGAACTTCTACTAGGTCTTCTTTTTTTTTTTATAACATTCAATTTGATTGTACAAAACATTCTGATATCTATTTATTGAACATGCACATTGAACCTCAAATAAGATACACTTAACATTTCTGGTCAAGATGGAGTAGGTAAACACTGTGCTTGCCTCCTCTCACGACCACATCAAAATTACAACAAAACTACAGAAAAAAAAAAAAAAAAAACCATCTTTGGGAATTACCAAAAGTGTAGCTGAACAGAAGTCCTACAACTAAGGACATAGAAAAGAAGCCACCTCGAGAATGGTAGGAAGAGCTGGATGCAAATCAGTCTGGTCCCACAACCGTGTGTGGTGGTTGAAAATCAGGTTGGCTAGCTCAACTGCGGAGGTCTCCCCAGAAGAATGAGGAATCCCAATCTCACAACGGGCTCCCCAGCCCAGGGTTTCAGTGTTGAGAAGAGAAGTTCCCACAACTTCTGGCTATGAAAACCAGTGGAGATTGTGGCTGAGTGAGATAAGGGCAGCTGTAATTCCTCTTAAAGAGCCCACATGTGAACTTACTGACAGACTCACTCACTCTGAGATCCAGAGCTGGAGCAGTAGCTCAAAATCTCCAGGGACATTTGGGGAAAAACTGAGTTGTCTGGCTTCAGGGTAAGGACAGCGGGGTAGCTTTCTCCCAGACAAAAGTACTGGCAGAATCTATTGTTTCTTTTTTGAGCCCTCCTCACTCCCAGTGGTCAGACACAGGCAGCTGCTATATCTGTGTCTCCCAATCATGCTAACACAGTTCATTCTGCCCAGGTGATTTCCTGAGGTCCTGCCTCGCCCAACTTGTGGGCCCACCCAATTCATTTCCTGTGGCTTTTCCATACAAGCTGCCTGTCTTGGCTCATACTACAAACTTTCTTAAAATCTCTCAAAAGTTCACAAAACTCAAAGAAGCATTATCTGGCCTCAGTATGCCCCATTTCTTTCTCTGAACATCCCCAAACTCAGCACTAGAAGAAGCCAGTCTCAGTTCCTGGCTTGGTCTCTCTAGGTACCTCTAAGCCCAGTACAGGCAGCAGCCATCTGTGAATTACTAGGTGGCTCATGCCAAGTGGCCCTAGAAAGGGAACAGACTGCAGCTGAACTTGGCCTGCAGCAGGGCTTCTCCCAGGAGGCGTAGGTCTGGCATGCCTAATGGCCAGCTTCAGACCAAACCTGAGTACCACCTGGGGCTGCACTGAGAACAACACACCCAGAGGGCAGACTAGGCAGACACCAGAGCCCTGCTAAAGCAAATCCTGCTCCATAGGGTCAGCCTCTTACTGTCCAGTCTTCACAACCCAAGGGTCAATCCTTCCCATTGATATGCAAACAGCAACCAAGACTCAACTATAACAGGAGGGCACAAACAACCCATTCAAGAGACAACCCTAGAGCACTAGGCTCAGGTGACCAAGTAAAGTGCACTCCTGGGCCCCATAGGACACCTACTACATAAAGCCACTCTACTAAGACTGGAAGACATAGAAGCAAACACAAGGAGGCAGCCAAAATGGGGAGACAAATAAACACATCCCACATGAAAGATCAGAACAAAGCTCCAGGAAAGTAACTGAATAAAATGTAGACAAGCAATCTATCACATGAAGAGTTCAAAACACTCATTATAACGATGCTCGAGATGAACTCAAAGAGGCACACACCAAGACACATCATAATTAAAATGCTAAAGGTTAAAGACAAACAGAGAATCTAAAAACAGCAAGAGAAAATCAGTTAGTTACCTACAAGGGAGCTCCAATAAGACTGTCAGTTGATTTCTCAATAGAAGAGATTCCCAGACAAGAAAAATCTAAAGGAGTTCACCAACACTAAACCAGTATTATAACAAACATTAGAGGAACTTCTTTAGGAAGAAGAAGAAAAAAGATAAAAAATATGAATAATCTAGTAGCTACCTATCAACAAATACTTTAAAAGTAAATGGATTAAATGCTCCAATCAAAAGATAGGGTGGCTGAATGGATAAGAAAAAAATATCTTACCATATACTGCCTCAAAAGACTCACTTGAGATCAAAAGATACATACAGACTGAAATTAAAGGGAAGAAAAAAAATTTCATGAAAATGGAAACAAAAAAAAAAAAGTTAAGGTAGCAATACTGATACTGGACAAAGTAGACTTTGAAAGAAAGGCTATAACAAGAGAAACAGAAGGACCCAGTTATCTCTCTTCTGAGTATATAATCAAACAAACCCAAAATACTACTTCAAAGGGACATGTGAATCCATATGTTCATTGCAGCATAATTTATAATAACCAAGATATGGAGACAACCTGGATATCCATTAATGGATGAATGAACAAAGAAGAGGTGGTACATATACACAATAGAATATTACTCAGCAATACAAAAGAATGAAATCTTGCCATTTGTAAGAGTATGGATGAAACTAGAGGGTATTGTACTAAGGAGATAAGTCAGAAAAAGAAAGACAAAAGCCATATGATTTGACTTACATGTGGAACCTAAAGAACAAAATGAATGAATAAACAGAAGAAAATTATAGATACAGAGAACATTTTGATGGTTGCCAGATGGGAGGAAGATTGAGAGGGTGGGTTAAAAAGGGGAAAGAATAAGAAATACAAATTGGCAGTTACAAAATAGTCATGGGGATGTAAAATATAGCATAAGGAATATAGTCAATAATATTTTAATAACTATGTATGGTATCAGATGGGTACTAGATTTATTGGGGTGGTGACTTTGTAAGTTATATAAATGTTTAACACCATGGTATACACCTGAAACTAATATAATATTGCATGCCAACTATATTTGAAAATGAAAAATTATTTTTTAAAAAGATGCAGTATTCATGAATAGTAAGCACTTTCCGGAGATGGGTGTGTTGACATAAAACTGTCAAATGTATCCAGGCCATAGAAATTTTTTCATCTTCAGAAAGCAGTGGCATTCTTTTTCTCTTAAAGAAACTAATTTTTATAACCTACATTTACAAAATGTGACTTTTCCAGAGATTAAAAGCTTTTTCTAGCCAAGCAGAAATAGTATGGAGTTAAAATATTTTCCTGACACACTTTAGACTTACCAGAGTTCAACGGGTAAGAAAGCTCATTTAGCAGTAATACTTATCAGAGTTCAACAGGTAAGAAAGCCCATTCAGCAGTAATACCCATCAAAGATAAAATTATGACCCCAAGGTGAACTGAAAGCCAGGGAAACTTCTGCTTATAATTATAGCTCCAAAACCATTTCAATTTAAGTCCATTATAGAAACTTCATATAGGTGAATTATTTGCCAAAATGCTACCATTACATGTGCTATCCTGTGTATTTTGGGCACTCATCACAAGCACCTTGCAGATAAAATACATTTGAATATACAGGGATTCTCAAGAAACATGGCGGAATGAGAGACGTCCTCAGATTGCTCCCCTTGAAACAACAATAAGCTGAACATCTAAAACACAACAAAAAATGCCCAAACTGCACACCAGCACATCTGACTGTGGGATCTGCACATAAGCGCTACCACGGGTCTGAACCCCAGGTGTCGGGCGGTGGACTGGGAGAAATAAAGAAGCTGCTTTTCGCAGCTGCTGGAGCTCCTTACAGGAGGAGGGGAAGAGATGCAGTGACTTCCCTGATCAGCCTGCCTGGAAGTGCCGGAACTTCTAGCAGCTGGCAGCAAGGTCCAGTCATCAGGGCAGAAAGCAGAGAAGTGGGACGAGATAGTAGAGAAACAACAGTTGATTTTCACGGGCCCTGGTTCCAAAACAGAGGCTGAGCTGCAGCCCCCAACCCCCAACCCAGAGGGCCCCTCCCCACATACCCTCTGAGACTGAACACCGTGGAGCACCAGGGGAATCTGAGCAAATGCTACCAAAATTGTTGCTAATACTGACAGGGACCAAAACTGAGAGTAACAAGTGTGATTAAATATCTACAAGAAATTAAAAAAGACATTTAGTCTTTATATAAAGCAGGGATCCAAGAAGCTTGGTTGCCACCTACTGGAATCCAAAAGAAAAGTGTCTTCTTTTCAGCAGGCTAAAGAGAGACCTTTATATAATAAATCTTCTTTCTGAAAAAAACAACAGAATACACTTCCATTAATGCCCAGGCAGAGAAATAGTCCATTAAACATCATGAACAACCAAGGTGATAAGGCATCTCAGAAAAAAAGAGAAAAATCTCCAGAAAAGAAGCATACAGAAATAGAAATATGCGACCTAAATGACAGAGAATTCAGGATGGTACTTCTAAAAATCTCAATGAGATCTAAAACAACTCAAATCGACAATTTCAGAAATTGAAAAAACAACTAGATAAGCAGAGCAAGGACATCGAAAACCTCAAAGGGAACCAAATAGAACTTCTGGAGACGAAGAACACACTGCAAGAGCTGAAAAATAAAATAGCAAGCTTGGAAAATAGAGTCAACCAAATGAAGGAATGGATCGGTAATATTGAAGACAGAAATCTAGAAATAAATCAGAAGGAAGAAGAGAGAAATCACACACAATGAAAAATAATGAAAGAGAAATACAAGAACTAGCTGATACCGTCAGGAGAGAAAACATAAGAATAATGGGCATTACCGAAGGCAAGGAAAAGGAGCAGGGACTAGAAAGCATTTTCAGACAGATAGTGGATAAGAATTTCCCAGATCTAAGGAATGAGCTGGAGCTTGGAATTCAAAAAGTCAAGAGAACACCCAATTATCTCAACCCAAAAGGGCCTTCACCAAGACACATTGTATTAAAGTTATCAAAAATCAATGACAAAGACAGAATTCTCAGGGCAGCCAGGGAGAAGATCGAGAGATACGTAGAAATGAATGATAGTACAACATATCAAAACTTTTGGGACATAGCAAAAGAGGTCATAGGAGAAAAGTTCATATCATTACAGGCCTATCTCCAAAAAAAAGAACAAGCCCAAATAAACAACCTAGCATTGCATCTTAAAAAACAAGAAAAGGAAGAACAAATGAGGCCTAAAGTTAGCAGAAGGAAAGAAATTGTCAAAATTAGAGCAGAAATAAATGAAATTGAAAATAAAAAACACTAGAAAAAATAAATGCAACAAGGAGCTGGTTCTTTGAGAAGGTTAATAAAATTGACAAACCGGTGGCTAGACTCACTAAAGAAAAAAGAGAAAGGACACAAATCAACAAAATCAGGGATGAAAGAGGGAAAATTATGACTGAAATTGCAGAAATGCAAAGAATCAGGGAAGAAAATTATGAAAAGGTATATAATAACAAATTCAATAACATTGAAGAAATGCACCAGTACTGAGAAAAATACAATATTCCTAGATTGAATCAAGATCTAGAAAATCTAAATAGACCAATTAGCAGTGTGGAAATTGAAACAATCATCAAAAACCTGCCAAAAAGTAAAAGTCCAGGACCAGATGGCTTCACCAGTGAATTCTACCAAATATTCAAAGAAGATTTAATACCTATTCTCCTCAAACTCTTCCAAAAAAATCAAAGAGGAGACAATACTTCCCAACTCATTTTATGAGGCCAAGGTTACTCTGATACCAAAACCTGGTAAAGATAACACAAAAAACGAAAACAACAGACCAATATCCCTCATGAACACAGATGCAAAAATCCTAAATAAGATACCAGCGAAGCGAAAACAGCAACATATTAAAAATATTATACATCACGATCCAGTGGGCTTCATCCCAGGGGCACAGGAATGGTTCAACATATGCAAATCGATTAATGTGACTCACCACATAAACAAATTTAAAAAAAAGAATCATATGAGTATTTCAATCGATGCAGAAGAAGCACTCGACAAGATACAGCATCCATTTATGATCAAAACACTTAAAAAAATTGATATAGAAGGAAAATACCTTAACATATAAAGGCCATATATGACAAACCCTCAGGCAACATTATTCTTAATAGTGAAAAACTAAAAACCTTTCCTCTAAGATCAGAAACAAGGTGAGGCTGTCCACTATCACCACTGTTACTCAGTATAACACTGGAGGTCCTAGAGAGTGGAATCAGACAAAAGAAAGATATAAAAGGCATCTAAATAGAAAACAAAGAAGTCAAACTGTCACTATTTGCAGATGACATGATTCTCTATATAGAAAACCCTAAAGAATCACAAGAACACTACTAGAAACAAGAAGCAAATACAGTAAAGTCTCTGAATACAAAATCAACATTCATAAATCCACAGCATTCCTATACTCTAATAATGAAGTGTCAGAAAAAGAAGTGGAGAAAATAATTCTTTTTGCAATTGCAACAACAACAAAAAAATACCTAGAGATAAATCTAACAAAACATGTAAAGGACCTATATAATGAAAACTATAAGACCCTATTAAAAGAAATTGAAGAAGATACAAAGAAATCGAAAGATACTCTGTGT
>NW_006442508.1:11834683-11887412 GCF_000325575.1 Pteropus alecto | reverse complement strand
TGGATATTTACCCTAAAGATATGAAAACCCATATCCGAAAAGATATTTGCACATCAATGTTCATAGCAGCATTATTCACAGTGGCCAGGACATGGAAGCAATCGAAGTGTCCTACGATATGATTAGCTAAAGAAGCTGTGGTACATATGTACAATGGAATATTACTCAGCCATAAGAAGAGATGAAAATCTGCCATTTGCAACAACATGGATGGAACTCAAGATAATCATGCTAAGCGAAGTAAGCCAGACTGAAAAAGTTGAAAATCACATGATATCACTTATATGTGAGATATAAACCTAAAAGCAACAAATGAACAGCATAAACAGAGACTCGGGGACCTGTTTGGACTAGTGGTTACCAGAGGTTAGGTTGTGAGAGAGAAGGGAGGAGGTAGCCTAGGTAAAGGGAATCAAATATAGGGGGATTTGTGGGATGGCGAAGTGAGTAAATGGGATCAATTATACGGTAACTGAAGGAAACTGGACTCTGGGTGATAATCACACAATAGAATATATAGATGTCAAATGAAAAAGTACACTTTAAAATTACATAATTGTATTAACCAATGTTACCACAATAAACTTTTTAAAAAGTAAATAAATAAATAAATAAAATTATATCTAGGGGAATATACAGATTCTGAGTCTGATAAATAGCTATCATTTTTCTTCTGTGGTTAAGGAAGTCGTATTCATATTCTGGCTCATAAAACATGCGAACAGCATTCTTGTGTGCCAGTATTAGGCAAAAGATCAGAGAGGAATTACCCAGCGGTAATAAAACCAATCAATGTCATGTATACATCAAGAAACTAGCTATAGAGTTAGGCAAAAAAAAAAGTCGTAGATAAAGTCAACAGCCCAAAAGTTAAGATAAAGAACCTACACTTGTCTCTTGTTTCAACTCTAGCCACTATTTTGTTTTCTCTTATGCTTCAGCCCTCTTATTAGCAGAGAGGAGGTGAACATTTTCCCAGACACATCTTCCAAACTTACTGTTAGTGTTACAGTGATGCAGAATGAAGTCTTCTTCTAGTTGTAGCTCAATCTGCTGTGAGAACTAGGGCCACTCATTTAGTTACAGAGAAGCTCAATTGTTTTCTCATCTATAAAATGAAAATTTATATAATATCTAGTACACATAATTAACATACAAATGAAATAAATCTTGTATGGGAAAACTAATTTGTAAACACTGAATTGCTAGTATAAAAGTTAGATTACTGCCTTTGAGTTAGATGAGAAATATTTCAGAAAGGATCTATTTAGATCTATTTAGATCCTGGATCCCCCAACTTCCCAGAAAAATAGTTATAAAAGAAGACATAATTCCAATATAGTGAGAACACTAGAAGAATTAGTAATAATTATAAGATGAATAGAATTAGGGTAAAAAAAATACACAGTTTGATTGTCTATCCATGTTTAGCAACCTGAAAAAAGAACAAACCTGCAATTCTGAAAGAAAGTAGGAAAAAACTAGGAAGATTCTTCCTTGCTTACAGCCATAGAAACATCACTGGCCACGAATTGGGGAGTTTTGCTTATCCTGTAGGAATTCTTTTTGAGCCCGCTAAAGGATAGCTATTTCCTTCCATCTCCTCCAGCTCAACCATCCCTGTTCCACATACTACACACATGCATACCATTACAACCACTATTAATATCGAGTATTTAGGGGAAAGAGAGGGACCTGAAGCAGTGACCAGCTGTGGTTAGAGAGATGGGATGCCCCTTACCAGCCTGGTCTGCATAAAGTGCCTAAATGTGAAGTGGACTCCACATCATTCAACCCCATGACAGGAAATGAGGGAGTGGTGAGGACTCCGAAATCAAATTATAGTGCTAGTTCTAGGGGAAGAGTAAATGAATACTATTTTGGCATTTAAAAAAATGGCATAAAACCAAAAAAACAGCAAAGCATTACAAGTACTGGTTTTCTATCAGAGAAGCTTCTGTTTTTTCACTACAGCATAGAGTTTTCATGATCTGACCTGTGCCTTCTCCACTGTCATTTTTGGGAATTTTATATTGCATTTTACATTTTGGCAACAACAAAACTCTTGTATTTCTTTATTAACACTATGTTGTTTCTGTACACCATGATTTGCCTTAAAATAAAAATAGCTTTCCTTTCAGACACATGCTCTATCTTGCTGCTGCCTCCGCATTGTTAAGCCTCATTTCAAGTAACAAGTCATTCAAAAAATCTTTTCTAAATGCAAAGCTTGATTTTGTGGCCTTCTTCTGTGTTCTCAGAAAATTTTATGCATGAACTTGTACTACATATATCACGTCAAAAAAGTCTATACATATATTTCGGCTCCTTTCAACTGCATCAGGCAAACAAGTTCCCTAGGGCAGAGACTGTGTCCCTGTCTCCACTGTAGTGCCAGCACTAGACACAGTGCTTCTCTACTTCTTTCCTAGATAAGCAGTTCCTAGAATTTCAGAGGTTCTAAGATTCTGGGAAGTGCACAGGTGGTTTAGGACAAACCCACGAGAGCTAAAGGTAAAGAAAAAATAGAGCCAAAGGAGAGCCTGAAACAATCTAAAATTGATTGCTTGAGCTGACAGTCCAGAACTATCCAGTAGACAGTTAAATCCAAGAGTGTTGGCACAGGGGGAGGAGAAAGCCAAGCACAGATAGGAGGAGAGAGGGGAGAGAGTCAAGCGTACAGCAAATGAATTATATTGGCACACTGGAGGCAGAATCTGGAACTCTTTCTCCTGCTAGGAATCTGAGCTTCAGAAGCCTTGAATGAAAGCAGCTCTTGTTTTGGGACTAGGGTGAGAGTTGCTGTTAAAGATAGAAAAAAGGCAATTTTCACATGGAATATCTTATTTGAGACCCACTACATCTTTACCAAAACCAACACAAAATGTGATTTAATGTCACAAACACAAACAAAAGGGGATAAATAAGAAACTAAAACCTGTCTTCTGTGAACTACCCCAAAAAATTTCCAATCTATATTACCCTAAAAGTGTGTTATGCTAGCTGCCACATTATGAGAGACAGCAAACCATCAAAACAACTCCACAGAATGATTAAGTATATTGGTTGCAATGCTTCAGAAACTGCTTTTAGGTGAATTACATGCAGTTTCAATGTATGTTAACGAATGGTAAATTAAACTCAGAAATGTAATAAACAATAGATTTTGTACACACACACACATACACACACACACACACATACATGCAGACACACGAGTGTGTGAAATATTTACAGTACCTAAAACTGCCTGATTTGTGTTTGTAATAAACATGTGAATTTATTAAAGAGCCAAGGAAAAAAGTTAACATTAAATATTCAGAACAAGGAATAGTTTTATTCAAGAGAATATTTCATAGGCAGATGGAACTGAATATGCAAAATTGTTCCAGTTAAGCAAATGTCTCAGATAAATTTTCAAGATAAAATATGTCTTCAGTCCTATGCAATTTGCATTATTTTTAATAGTTTGTTACTAGATGGTTTTTTTATATGACTTAAGTTATTTTATCATCCTACTCCTTTGAAGCAACACTGAGTATGAAAAACTGAAATGCAAGAAAAGCTTCTAGGAGTAGAAGTAGAATAATGATGTTTTAACAGGACTCTGAAAGGATGACAGATGTACAAGGAAAAGTCCTTAAACATATTGGAGATGAAACCCATTAAGCCCCCAAACCTCATGATATCTGTCTCATCACTCAGTCTGGGATTCATTACACAAATGGTTCAGTATTTCCAAGATGCATTAGAGTTTGTGCCCTAGTGTTAGAGCTCCTTTCTTGGAATCACCATATTAAATTTATAGATGGAATTCTGAAGATAAAAATGTAATTTCAAGGTTAGAAAAGAATGCATGTTGCAGGGTTAAGAGATAGACTCTGAAATTTAAAAGCAAACAAACAAACAAACAACAACAACAAAAAAAACCCCTGTGTTTTGATTCCTAGTTCTAACAGATATAAGATATGTGATTATGGGCAACTTGCTAAATCTTAGTATGTTTTTGTTTCCTTGTCTGTAAAATGAATATAATATCACCTACCTCACAAAGTTTCTGGGAGAAATAAATCATACAATGATTTTTTTGTGTGATTTAGTAAGTCCATGGGTGAGGATAGAAACAAATGGCTGAAGTAAACAAATTGTGTAACATGCACATGAAGTGTTTCTATTGCAATGATCTATAAGCTCTAAGAGTTTCTACCACCTATATATGACATTAGAATGCTTCCTTAACTAAAATCAAACTCAACTAACAAATGAAAACAAGAAATCTGACTTCTGGTTTGAAACATAAATGTAGTTCAAACTTAAAAGTAACAATTTAAAAGAACCAAAGTCTCCAATTAATTTAACATTAGCTAAAAATAATTGACTGCCAAATCTTAATAGAAAAAAAAGGAATATTTTGAATATTTGTGTTATTTTCTTAAAACAGACAGAAGATGTGGGTAACTTATTTCTAAGTTGAATTACTAAACTCTCATGAGTAGTCATCATAAATTGTTAACACTCACTAAGTTTCTCTGAAAATATAAATGATTTTAAGGTTAGAATAGGTCTTTGCTATCATCAAGTCAAAGCACTTGCTTTCACAAGAGGAAACTGAACCCCAAAGACATGTGACTTGCTCAAGGTAATACAGGGTAGTGATCAGAGACCAGGTACTAGAATCAGGTCCCCAACTATAACAATGTTGTTCATTTTAAGACATCACATTGACAGTGGGATGAATTTACTAGTACAAACTAGAGAGAGACTATGCTCTTTGGTATTTGCTTAATATCTGTCAATTCCTATTGAGAGTCAAGTATCCCATATAATATACCAATTAAAAAGATATTTAAAAATTGGCCATCTTCAAAAAAATAGAAAAGAACTAATTTAAGTTGTAAAATTAGATTAATCAAAAATCCCAAGAGGGACAGAGTGAAAGAGGAGATAAAAAAAAGATAAAGATTATTTTCTTCATAACTTTCTTCAAGGATATGAAAGTTCATTATCAAGAGGAAAGTGTCGGTTGCCATCGAATTCAAGGCCAAAAAAATAAACAAAATACCAACAGAATTTCAACCATTGTGATAGATTGTGTTTCCATAGATGGCCACAGCAATCAATACCTCCCATTCAATATATTCCTTTACATTTCCCACTCAATAAGAGGAGTCTTTCCTTTCCTTTCTCCTTGAACATGGGTGGGTCCTGTGATCTGTTTAGAACTAGAAAATGTGTTAGAAGTGATGCTGTTTAACTTCCTTTGCAGGGTCTTAAAAGATCTGCACAGCTTCCAGCTTTACTGTTTAAGATGCCTTTTTTGAAGATCCAATCACCAAGCTGTGAGGAAGCACAAGCAGACATGTGGAGAGGACCACTTGGAAAACTGAGGCTCTTGGCTGACAGTTCACACTGAGCTCCCAGCTGAGGGTGAGCACCAATTCTCAGCTTATGAGTGAAGTCATTTGGACCTCCGGCCTCCCAAAACCTCATGTAATTCACACAAAGCAGAACTGCTAGGAAATGCCCTGCTCAAATTTCTGATCCAGAAAACAATGAACAGGTTAAATGGTTAAACGATTGTTGTTGGTAACTCAATGAATTAAGTTTCCAATGGTCACTTTCTGCTTATTCTTCAGGCTAGATCCCCATCCTTTGTGTTTCTGTAACACATTGTAACACCCCACAGCACTTGTGCTCCATCTTAATCACCTCTTCTCTTTACCTCTCACTGTGTTGCATAAAAAAAAAAAAAAAAAGTTTTATATAGTAATAGACAACTGCAGCAACTAGAGAAAATGTTGGGGGATCCTAACCATATATGTAACGCTTATAGGGACAATACTTATTCCTACAGATAATGTATAGTTTCTAAATTACATTAGTTTACATTGAGTAAAAAGGTCATAAAAAACTTTTCAGCAAAATAATATCTCTAGGTTTGAGCCCTTTAGCTACACCTTTTCTCAATTCCATCCAGGTAGTTCTAGGGATCCCCAGAGACTGATTCTCATCAAATGGGTCCTTTTTACAGTTCTACAGAACTTATTTTCTCTTTTTGTTCTTCAGGTTGCTAAAGTACCATTTCATGCTGTTACCAATGCTACAGTGAGCAGCGTTGCCACTGAAGCTCACCACAGGGGTGCTACTGATGTCTGTTCATTTCCGAATGCTTAAGGTGCTAAGATCTTCACAAATGATATTGATTAAGTCAAGCCCAACATCTCGTGAACCTTCTCAATCAGGACAAATATGTGACAATAACTGCCCTGCTGGAGCTATTGGTAAGCCTTTAATACTCTACAAAAATTTAAATAAAAGTCTTACCCTAGACTGAATGACACTCTCCTCTCTCATGCATTCCTTCAACAAATATTTATTTATTTAATGGCACAGTTCTCAGCACTAGGGTGAAATGGAAAATGAGGCAGACAAAGATTCTGTTCTCATAAAACTTACAGGCAGACCAAAACCAAACACATAAAGGAAATAACTACAAATTGTGATAAGCTATAAAACACCAGAAGGCTGGGATAGAACAAGATTAGGGAATTCTACCTTCTTCCACTCTTTAGAGGCTAGGGATAGCCTTTTTGTGTAGGTGGCACTTTAACTGAGTTCAAAAGTATAAGCTAAAGCAAAAAAAAAAAAAGCAGTAAAAAATATTTACTGACAGAGGAAACAGTATGTCCAAAGACCCTGAAGTTTAAAAGAATTTGGTCTTTTCTAGGAGCTGCAAGGAGGCCAAAGGACTTGAAATAGTTAGCTCCGGTATGAGTGGATTAGGTGAAGTTAGACAAACATGCAGAGAGTAAATTACGTAGGGACTCATAGGCCAGAGAAACAAAAATTGCACTAGATGTGCAATAGGTATCAAATAGCAGCTAACAAGGGAATGATGTGATACCATTCAACTTTTAGAAATATCAGCCTGGCTACTGTGATGAGAATGAAAGAGAACAGACTGAAGAAAGACAAAAATGGAAGTAAATTATAAATCCAAGGGAATATTGGGCTAGAGTAGAGAGAATGGAAGGAAAAGAAAGATGTTGAGATATGTATTCCAGCATTGCCCTTCTTCCTTGAACCACATAGTGAATCTCAATTGTCTATTTCATTACTCAGTCCTTCAAGTCAATAAACCCTGTTGAGCATTTATCAGTCCTTCAGTTCTGAAACTTTGGTGGTGATAGCTTTGTATCAGCTAATGCCTCTGGTACAAGTCCACATATTCCTCAGCAAAAACCTAAGTTACAGAATTAATGAGATTTTTCTGCACTGTACCAATTCCTATCAAATAAATTCAATTATGATGGCCAGATCAAAGATGTGGTCTCTTCTTAAATTTGTCTAAGATACCTTAAATAAATGTAATCTACCACATGATATCTTGTCATTGTTCTACCCCTATTTGATACAGCAGTAATCCAATTATTTCAAACCATCTTTGCTAAATTTTGTGCTTCTTTAGAGATAAAGAGAGCACAGCACCAGCAGTTTGGGTTTTATCCCCTGCTTCACTGCAACTCAACAGCTAGCATTCTTAAGGTAAAAGAGAAAGGGAAAAGCCAAACAATGTAGTAACTCTGAGCCCAAGGCAACTCTGTTAGGTTTGCCAAAGGCCAGGGGCTTGACCAGGTTTCCACAGGTCCAGTGTAAAAAAGAGATATAATGGATCTTAAATTAGAGGTATAATTCTTGATAATGTAAGTTATGTTAAGAAAGATATTTTGAAGTATTAAATATTGGTTACAGTTCATATAGCTACATATAAAATGAAATTAAGAAAGCGTCTTTGTTAGTGCTCTGAAAAAGGCCACTTAAAATGTTGTAGTTTTGTTTCTTTTCATAGGAAAACTCCTTGAAGGCAACAACCAGTATCAGTGATAACACAAAATGTGGGCATTGCTGAAGCCATTTAAAGGGACTTCTTTTCAGTGTGGGTGACAGTAGTTGCCTGAAGTTCCTGTAAAATTATGATGCCTTCTCTAAAACAACTAAGACCCTGTTGGAGGTCAGGATTGTTTTGTGTTTCCATGGTGCTATATGCAATGTGCAATGCACTATTCATGAAAAGAAAAAGGTTTGAACCCACAACGCTCTGTAAAGGGGTGAACAAGAAAAAGAAGGTTATACAGATTGAGAATGTGGTTATCAAAAAGGCAAATGACTTTCAACATCCAATTTGAGTTGATAATGAGATATGTCCTCAATGATCCCTTTTGTTTAAAAACAATTGTAATAATAATTACAGGTAAGTTTCAAGAGTGGTCATGTGCATCTGTAATATGTTTATGTATGCCCAAACCTAAAAAATATCTTCATTAAACATATAATTAGACATAGCTAATTCTTCACACAAGTATATATTATGTGTATCACTATCACCTTTGACTGAAGCACTGCTAGTTTTTTCCGAATGTTAGCAATGTTAGTATAATTTCAAATACTAAAAGAGCATGACAGGAGTATTATTTATCCTATATACGAATTCAATAAAAATCTTCTTTTTCTTCCCTTAGACAATTCTCTCTCTAAATTTCCAGATGGATAACAAGGTTTGACACATGTTAGTCTGAAGCAAATGTGCTTTCTTGCTATTCATTCTCTCTCTCTCTCTCACTCTCTCTCTTTCTCTCTCTCTCTCTTTCTCTCTCTCTCTCACTCACACTCACACACACATGACACAGGCAGAAAAAAATACCATTAGTTAATGGATGCATTGCTAGAACGGAAATCAAACTGAGAGCTCATAAAGCAAAGTAAAGAGAAGATAAAATGCTCCTGACAGTATACAAAGAAAAAGCAGGCTAATTGCCAACTCAGAAAAAAAATACTTCAGGTAATTATTTTAAAATCATATGCCATAATTTTTATTACTGGACTAAGAAAATTAATATGTAGAAGCTCAGAGCAAACTCAAGGCTTTCACACTGTTTCTGACATTCTCCAAAACTTAAGATTCCTCTCTCCACACTGCAGCCACTCAAGCTTGTATATAAACACACATCAAGTGCCATGAAACAGCAAGTTCCTTTTCTTTAAGACAGTTACATGCATTTTATGAGCTATGTTAAAAAACAAAATGGCAACTTATTTGTTGCATATGACTGCTCAGATTTTAATGAATACTTTTGATGAAAATTACTGATGTGAGCTGAGTTGTAATCCCCCAAAATTCATATGGCAAAGTCTTAATTCCTAGTACTTCAAAATGTGACTGTATTTAAAGATAAGGTCTTTAGAGAGGCAACTTGGTTAAAATAAAGCCTTTGGGATGGGCTCTAATTCAATACAATTGGTGTCCTTATAGGAAGAGGAATTTAGGACATATATATACACACACACAGAGAGAGAAGACCAGGTGAAGCCACAGGGAGAAGTCCACTATCTACAAGCCAAAGAGAGAGACCTCGGAAGAAACCAACTCTGCTAACACATTGATACATTTCTAAGCTCTGGAATTGTGATAAAATAAATTTTTGTTATTGAAGCTACCCAGTCTGTGGTACTTTGTAATGTCAGCCAGAGCAAACTAATACACCTACTAACTTCATAAATTCAGGGCAATAAGCACTCCCTAAATACTAATACTGGTAGTACTATGTATATCACTTGTCCATAAATATTACCTATAATTAAATTGAAATAAAATTGAGAAAACTTCTTATAAAATGAAACTAACACAATCTGTGGTTATATATGTGTCTTCTTCACAAGTCTGGCCAAGTGTTTTATATCTTTAGAGCTATAACAGCCATGAGGGAACACAACCGGTACATTACAGACCCAGCTACTGTGCCACAACACAGAAAAGCCCAGAACTGGAACATAGAAATAAGAAAAAAATAGGCTATATAGCATTAGCTTCCTGAGATGATGATAAATTTTCTCAGGCTGGGGATGGCCTACCTCAGATCAAAACAAACCATCCCAGGTTAAAGTCATCTCAACTCCTTGTCCCTGCTCTCAGGTTACGTGTAAAACTTTCTAGCTGATATAACTCTTTCTTCTGGTTACTCCTTTATAAGTCTGCCTCAATTCACTGGATCAGAATTTCCTCTACAGCAAGGACCACACATTTGGTATATCAAAAGCATATGTGTTTGATAACTTGATGAATAAGTAAATGAATGACTACAGAAATAAATGAATGAAAATAAATCAAAGATTCAGGGCATCTGAGAAAATTTGAAACAGCAGGCAATCAGCAGTGCAGGCGGACGAATTGTGTAACAGCAGAAATAAGTATAATGAAGTGATGGGACAATACATATTATTCAGCCCCTGGAGGCATTATTCAATCTCATTGTCATTTAGTCTCAAGAAGACTAAACCCAGTTACTTTCATCTTTGGTTATATGGTTATAACAGATCTAACAACCAGCTTGAATCAATGCTAAATCAATGAACTTCAGTCTTTCTTTCCAAGGAAAAGATTGATCTCAGAGTCCCTGGGGATAAAGAGACCTACATTTGGAAAGTGATTTAAGAACAAAACATTTTCAAGCTTCATAAGGAAAAGTTATATGTCCAAATTCTATCCCTAGCCATAATACATATTGGGTCCTCAACATACAATTATTGATTGAATCAACTGGAGTTAATTCACTTTCAAAATATATCCAAGTTAGCTCAAATATATAATGCTTGCAAATTAATAAAAGCTGTGCTATGAAACAAATTTCAATAATTAACTGAACCAGAAATACCAAATGTGAATGAGTGATATTTAATGAAAACAGCCCCTCCAGTATCATCCCTCACTGAGTCATGCAGAGCCTGTCAGTCAGCCTTCCTCAGCTCCACTCAATATTTGGTCTGCAGCCAATGAGAAAGCACGTGGGTCAAAAAGCTTAATTAAGATGTGTTCTGGTGCACTCACTATGCCTGTTATTTTAATGTAAGCTGAGCATTCATCATTTTAATTACATATTCACAGCACCTTATCCATCTATGAGGCAATCGAATTATTCAAAAGATGGACTATTTGCTTTTTCAATCCAAGGGAAAAAGTTGTGGGGAGGGAAAGGGTAAAAAGGCGGGTGGAGCTGATAAAAGAGGCTTTAAGAAATCTGACATTAATTAGATACATGCCATGTGCCAGCCATGGTGATAGGCTCATAACATTTCTCATCATTCAGTCCTCACAATAAGCTTCTGAGGCAGGCATAATTATCTCCTTTTTACGAATGAGATAAGTGAATCTCAGAGATTTACTAAATCAACTTAGTTTAAAACAATAATCATTTATTTATTTCATAATTCTACAAGTCAATAATGAGGCTGAGTTCAACTGAGAGATTGTCTGGTCTCTGCTGGGCTCCCTCAAACATCTGTGGTCATTGTAGGTCAGTCAGGAGATTCTGGTTCCAGGGAATGGCCAGCCATCAGCTAGGGACGCTTTTCTTTCACATGGTCTCTTCACTTGTGGTAAAAGGTCTGGGTTCTGAAATGCCACACAGTCATTCATTCTATTGGCAAAGCAATTGCAAGGTCAAATTCAAAGTCAATAGACAACACCTCTTAATGGGAGGAGCTGCAAAGTCGCATGGATAGAGTGGAGAACTGAAAACATTTTTAACTATTAAGTGGTTTTTCCAAGATCATCCAATCGGTAATCATTGAGATAAATTTTAAATTTAAGTCTTGAGTCTTAATCTTATATTCTATTCGTTCTTTCTTAAAGCAAGGCACAGTTATTTGTTTGCGGGGAAAAGGTCAGGTTCTATCTAATTAAGCTGAGATAACTCTGTATATCTTCATACTTTTGGAAACCTAATCCTCACTGAGAGGTCATTTTGAAATAAACTAGAAAGGATCCTCCTATACTAACTTGCTTTCCTGGATCAATGTCAAGCTGTGTTTCACATGCAATGCATCAAACTGAGCAACTGCTTTTGAATAATATATGAAAATCATTATATACAGAACTATGTAACAATAAAAAACTGAACTCAAACCAAAAAGCATAATTTTCATTTCATAAGAGCAGTAGGAACTCTCTGTGGAGTTAGTGTTATAAAATACCACTCTAATCATCACTGTGACTTCATTTAATAATGCTTCCTCTAGGAGAGGGGAAAAAATGGCGTAGATGATAGAGGCTTGGTTCATCCCTCTTGCAACCACATCAAAGTTGTGACAGAAACACAGAGCAAATATCAAGCAAAGTCATCCAGGATCTAGATGAACAGAAGTACTACGACTAGGGAGAGAAATAAAAAATCATAATGGCAGAAGGTAGGACAAGGTGAAGACACGAGGCTGCCCAGTCCCGAGATGCTGAGTGAGACAGAGGCAGCAGTAAGGTTCATCCCTCTTGCAACCACATCAAAGTTGTGACAGAAACACAGAGCAAATATCAAGCAAAGTCATCCAGGATCTAGATGAACAGAAGTACTACGACTAGGGAGAGAAATAAAAAATCATAATGGCAGAAGGTAGGACAAGGTGAAGACACGAGGCTGCCCAGTCCCGAGATGCTGAGTGAGACAGAGGCAGGCAGCAGCAGCAGCAGCCGGCAGCTGCAGACACCAGCTTCAGATGCCTCTTAAAGGGGCCATGTCCATGACAGGACTTTCACAGTGATAGACCTGCATGCCCTGAGCACCAGTGCCAGGTCAGCTGCTCAGGGGGCACTAGGGACTTATAGAGGGACACTGAGTTGTCAGAGCAAGGGCCAGAGGCGAGGCTCTCTCCCGGGCAGAAGTTCTGGCGGTATCCACTGTTCCTCTATGGAGCCCTTCTCCCTCCCAGTGTGCAGACACGGCACTGCCATAGCTGAGACTTCATTGAACTGGACAACAGAAGTCACTCAGCCTAGAGGATTCCCAGAAACTCCATCTCCCCCAACTCACGGCTCCACCCAAGCCACATGCAGACTAAAAGGAAGGGGATGAAAAAAGATATTGTTTTGATGGACCTAGAGGGTATTACGCTGAATGAAATTAGTCAGATAAAGACAGATATCATATAATTTCACATACAAGTGGAATCTGAAGAACAAAACAAAGAACAACAATAACAAAAATGAAAACAAACTCAGATACAGAGACTATTTTCAGGGCTACTTGATGGAAGAGGGGTTGGGGAGATGGCAAAAAAGGGCAAAGGGATTAAGTAGAAATAGAGAGCTACGAAATACACATGGAGATATAAAGTGTAGCATAAGGAAAATAGTTAATAATGCTATGATAAATATGTAAGGGGGAAGAAGGGTACTCGATTTAGTGGAGTGATCACTTTGTGAATTTATAGCTCTCTAATCACTATGCGTAAAACTAATATATTATTGTATGCCAGCAATAATTGAAAAAGATCATTGAATTTTACAATATAAATACAAGCAACTAATTGTCTATTATATTTTAATATAGCCAGAAAAAAAAATAAATAAAAGCTAAACTTGTAAAAAAAAAAATGCTTCCTCTACATGTAAAAAAAAAATATTTAAAAATAGTAGGATTAGAATAGTTTTGCTTTCTACCTTGCTTCTATGCCCTATGGTCAATATTTATCTATCTTCTTCTTTTACAGATCTTGTTCAGAACTTTCCAGATCTTTTCATATTTCTCTTCTCAAGCAGTTTCCTTCAAAATGTGTTATTCCAAGTTGAATTGTACTCAGTTTAGAATCAATCTACTTGCTTCATTTTTGGTACTCTTAAGAAAAGCAGCTGTCTACTTTAGCAAAATGGATTTGTCTTCCAAACTAAAAATTATAGAGAGAGCAAAATAAAATTTTTTTAAGTGCTAAAATAAAGAGCCATCTTTTACTGATCTATCGGTACTTTCACAGCCTGAAGAAGGAACAAAGACAAGTGGAATTATGCCTTCTCTGGATTACAAATAGAGAACTAAAGCTCCATATATTTGCTATGTTTCCCACACATAATGCTTTATCTCACCAACTATAAGGTCTTCTCTTATCATTGTAAGTCTTTGAAAACTCAAACACTATTTTAATCTAGAACAATTCTCAGCGACTGCCACGATACTACGTAAATAGTGGTTATTTAAGAAATGTGTTTTGAACAATAAAAAACATTTCATAAATATAATACATATTTGAATTGTATTGAATTCAATTGAATTCAAAATAGCCTTGAATTCCCAGGCTATTTTTGCTCTTCATCTGATTAATTGCCAAAGTATTTAATTTAATTTAAAAGTCAGGGAATAGTTCCCAAGAAATAAAAAATAGAATTAATAAATTATTTATGATCCTTAATAGCCTTTCTTTTACTGGCAAGAACTTGTTAGAAATGCTATATACTAACTGTTATTGTTCATCTATTTGCTTTGTCTAATTATCTTTAAATATTTGGTGGGTGGGAGAGAGTGCTTAAAAAGAAAAAGATTTCAAAGTGCAGATTCCAAACTAACCAAATAACAAGAGACCACATTGCAAAAGCCAAGCACATAATGCTCCTCTATTTTGAGAAAAAGATTTCAGCAAGGAGTTTTTCAGAGAGCCAGCACTCTTTAGAAGTCATACCCTTGAGTGGTCACAAGTGCACCAGGCATGGGGACTGTCAGATTAGGGGGGTTAGAGGCAAATCAGTTCAAGCAGTACATGTGCTATTAGCATCACTCTGACTTCTCACTGCAGGAGTACCTTATAAGGCTTCAAGCTTGACCCTGAAAATGGTGTCATACAAAAAGAGCAGGAAACTTCAGCCACTGGGCAAAGAATGACCTATACAGGACAAATTGAGGATGGCTGTCTTGGCAAGAAAAAAGAACTCCCACAATACTCAGAAAATAATATCAAAGTTCCAAATATATATATACATATTTTAGAAACTGAAATGTGGAACTGACCGCACAGATGAGAGTAGGAGTTATGAATAATAACAGCTAACTTTGACCCCATGTGTTGTATATTGAAATAAATGTTTTATTATTGTTTTATTTATTCTTCACACTAACTCGAGAATGTAGATACTATTTTATCCCTATTTATAGGTAAGAAAATTGAGCAAGAGGTTAAATAATGTTCCCTAGTTCATATAGCTAGTATACAGCAAAGACTGGTTTGAACCCACAGCTCTCTGATCCCAGAGCCCACACTTTTCACACCTGTATACTTACTGCCTCTTAAGTGCATCCTGGGGTTCCATTTAGATGAGGAAAAAGATGAGCATAATTGTATTGCCTTTACATAGGAGAAATTAAGTCATACAACTAAACATAATTAATGTATCTGTATAGATGAATATTTTGTATAATCAAAGCATGATGTTACATGTAAATATAAATTATCCTTTTTAGGTACAAGAGAATTGGGTAGTCCTTTCTTTTTGTAAGAAAACAGTGTCCATTCTCTCAGTTTTCAAAATAAAGCATTAGCCTTTCCATTACTATATCTATTATTCAAAGCATATAAACATTAAGTTGCTAGCTCAAAATTCCAAATCATCGTGTCTGCGTTTGAGGGTATAACCTTGAACCAAGTCAAAATTTACTATCAAAATTCATTCAAAATCTCACCATAAAGGGTGATTATAGCTACCATTTCTTGAATACTTATTATATATTAGATGCTTTATATGCATTAGCTCCAATTCTTATATAGCAGGGCAATACTTTGATAATATATGTTGGTTGTTTTGTTTTTGTTTATTTTGATCCTTTCTACCCATAATTTTCCCCCTATCATTCAAACAGCAGCAATGATTTGATACAGAGAGAAAAATGAGTCAAATTGATTGCTTTGAAGCACTCCTATAGACTTTTATAAATATGTAACAGAGATAATATTGAAAGCTACAGGAACCAAGTGCTTGAGAATAAAATTCTTTCTTTCTTTCTTTCTTTCTTTCTTTCTCTCTCTCTCTCTCTCTCTCTCTCTCTCTCTCTCTCTCTCTCTCTCTCTCTCTCTCTCTCTCTCTCTCTCTCTCTCTCTCTCTCTCTCTCTCTCTCTCTCTCTCTCTCTCTCTCTCTCTCTCTCTCTCTCTTTCTCTCTTTCTTTCTTTCTTTCTTTCTTTTTAATTTCTAATCATTTGGCTTTACTTATCAAGAGCTAAATCCAAGAGAGATCATAGCTGAAAATGTACTCATTAACCACAGATTTTATAGAAGGGAAATAAAATATGGGATAGCACGAAAGGCTTATTTTACTAGGGTCATATGTTTAGGTTTGAGATGGCATGAGATCGAGATGAGGTGGGAAATCTAGGTCCTTGATCTCTTCACCACTACTCAGAAATTTCAGGTGAAAAAAAATGATGAAATGATGGCAACTGGAACAGATCATCAGATATGTTTTGACAGATCAGAATATGAAAGATAATTACGTGGTAAACAAAATGTGGTATATACATACAATAGAGTATCTATCATTCAGCCTTAAAAAGGAAGAAAATTCTGACACATACTACAACATGAATAAAACTTGAGGACAATATAAGTAAAATCAGCCAGTCGCAAAAATGTATTTTTTTCACTTACATGAGGTACTCAGAGCAGTCAAATTCATAGAGACAGAAATTAAAATGGTGATTTTCAGGGGTTGGGAGAAGGAAAAATGAGAAGTTATTGTTTAATTGGCATAGAATTTTAGTTTTGCAATATGAAAAGGGTTCTGGAAATTGGTTGCACAAGAATGTGAAGGTATGCACTTAATATTGAAACATACACTTAAAGATGGTTAAGATGCTAATGCTATGTTATGTGTATTTTATCACAATTAAAAATAATTTTTAACCCATTTCCTATTCTAAAGAGAACTTGTCTCTAATCCTAATGTAACAGAAATATATACATAAATCAGATTCATCGAGTGAATCTTTGGCTAACAACTGTTTGAGAATGATGTTAACATCTTGTGTAGGAATGCTACATTTTCTAAGATTTGACATTTTCAGCGATCAAGAATTACTATATTTTGTAAATGGAAATACCACTACTAAAAACAGAATGCTATAAATAGAATGATGTCATTTGTTTCCAAAGACTATCGATATATTAGAGTGATGAGAAAATAATAATAAAAACAAGGTTTTTCATGGAAAATTTTGAGAGTAAGTTTAGGACTGTAACCCATGAGTTATCTCAGTGTAAACATTGCAGCTGCAAATGCTGCCCACGAGTATTCTCAGGGCAAACAAGAAATGGGTTAAAAAAGCAATCATCTGATTTTCTGGATGTACCATAAGAGGATCTAGGCCTCATAGAGATGCATCATATTAGTAAGAATAGTAGTGGCTGAGAAAGTTGCCTAAGAATTTGACTATTATCAAAAAGAAAAATAAAAATAAATGTTGGGGAGAATGCAAAGAAAAAAAAAAACACTGTACAACGTTGGTGCAGCTATTGTAGAAAACAGTATGGAGGTTACTCAAAATATTAAAAATAAAATACCATGTGATCAGGAAGCCCACATCTGGGTATTTATCCAAAGGTGCAGACATTAGTATCTTGAAGAGAAATCTGCATTTCCACTTTTATTGCAGCATTATTCACAATAGCCAAGACATGGAAGCAACCTAAATCTCTATTGAAGAATGAATGAAGAAAGGAAATGTAGTATATGCATAAAATGGAATATTATTTAGCCTTTAAAAATAAGAGAATCTAGTGCATTTTAAATTTACACAATGTTATATGTCACATATCTCGAGTAAAGCTGGAACGAATGGAGGAAGGGAGGGAGAAAGAAAGGCCTGCCTGATGGGAACTGCATAAAAAAGAAACTGAGGACTTGTCAACCTCTGAGAGGACACAGAAATGGAAAAGAAGATTGGTGTGATAGAAAGACCCTCATAGTTAGCATAGGGGATGAGCGCACACCAAAATAAGGCTATAGAATGTCCAAAGACATTAGCAGCAGATAGAGTAGATCAGAAGGCCACACATAAGACCTGGTGGAACAAATTACCCCCAAACAGATGCCAGCAACCAGATTCTTCACTTTCCATCAATAGCATGCCTTTATATGACACAAGTTTCTCTCAAACATAGGATCACCCAGGGAGATGAGAAAAAAGAGAAAGGGCTGAGGGGAAGGAATCTTTGTGGACCTGAACATTTTATTCAAAATAGACCGTTTTAAACTACGAGAGGCTCAATTATTGTGAATTGATAATGTTGATTATATTTCTCACTTATAAGCAGAAACACACATTCTTAAGTTACATTCAGTCACAAAGAAATAAAGAACAAGATGTTTTTTGCATACCCTATATAGCAATGGTGAAAAGTTGTACCTATTTACAACATGCCTACGAGGAAAATAATATTATTTTCACTACAAATGAGACCAAGTTTCCACGTAATTAAAAAACTTGCCCAGTTTGCAATCTCTGTGATTTGAGATTCATACTCAGGTGTTTCTTGTTCCAAGCTTCATCCACTATATCATGGCAGTATTCTCAAGTTTTCAGTTCCACCCTTGTATCGAGTTAGATTCCAAGAAAGAAAGATAGTCTCATGAGTATCTCTTCATGCATACACACCCCGAATATACACTATCAGTAGGTTTTCTTCTTGGATTCTTCCTCAACCTGTATTCACAACTTCTGGCCCCTCACTCTGCCTCATATGCCACTGCTGTCCCCCAAGTCTAGTCCCCGATCTGGAATCCTGCCCTGGACTTCTAACTGGTGCCAGAGAGTCCTGCTGCTCTTAATTCATGCTAATTCAATTCCCTGGAATTAGGATCCTAAACAATACCAGAGGTATTCTCAGACAGAGAGATTTTTTTCATTGCTGGCAGTTACTGAACACATTCTACCCTGACAGACAACCATAGACTGATCTGCAGATTACCTACTCCTGTGTGCTCTTTCCAATGGGAAACACAGAGTTATCCATTTCAAGAAGTGTGACTTTGCAGGACACTTCCTGGTATAATCAACTGAACCTCCAATATTTGTTTCTGCAGTTGGGTCAGTTCCCTGTTGCCAGTTCTTCGTCTGTAGACCATTGTCATCGGTCCTTTCTTCTCTCTTTGCTTACCATTCTGCTGCAAGAGATCATCATACCTTATATCACACTTCCAATCTCTGACATTATAAATTTTGAAAGCATATATCTATGTATATAAATGAGGAGTTTATTGATTGTGTAAATACAGCGAAATCTGTATGTGTTATAAGGGTACACTGGCTTATTCAATACTGATATACATCCAAAGATGGTCATAGTTTTCTGTTTCTTAAATTTATGTAATTGTCAAACACTTTTTTTCATGGGACTGATTTCTAGAATACATGCTTTTGAAAGCAGTATGTTAATAAAAAATTATATCAATAAAGAACAGAGATTTTGAGTTTTATCTCTGAGGTCTTCGGTTATCTATGCTGGAAACAAATGTAAATGCCAAAATCATGCTACCTCCTGTGGATACCTGTTATTTCTGCCTTCACAGCATCCTCTTCCTCCTCCTTCTTGAAACAATTCCTTGATTTTCCTTTTGGAAACCATCCCTACCTACCAAATCAATCTACCTGGTTTAGATATGGTTGATCCTATCCTTGACTTCAGGCGGAGTCCCATGAATCAGCCTGGCCAAGCAACATATTCGATCCTACTGGACACAGAAATTGTTTCAGGGGTGGATACATGATCAAGATGTAAACATTTTTGCTAGAACTCTTGGGAAAGAGAAGCTCTTTTAACCAGGTTTGTTAAACTTACAGGATGTAAGTCTGAAGTTGCTGGGGGCCTAATGGAGAAGGCTAGACTACAAAAAAAACCCACCTAGGAAAACAAAACCAAGAGGTAGAATCCTCATGAAAGTATTTGAGTTATTGAGTTGAGCTGAGGGTAGACAATGGTTAGATTTTTCAATTACATAAGCCATTTTTTTTCTTTTTACTTAAGCCATTATTAGGTTGGTTTCAGTCACTTATGAACCAAAGAGTTCTGATTAATGTACTGCTCTAAATAGGCAGACCATTCTCCCAGTAATAAGTAGCACAGGTAGAATGCTTAGAAAATTCATAGTGCTTTAGAGAAGTTAATTCACTTTCATGAATCTAACCTTATATCCTTTATCCTAATTCTGGAGCAAAAAAATGTCACAGGATTATTGAAAAGGAAATCTTTCTTCTACAACTAAACAAATGAATCCCAAGTTCAGGTTTTTGCTTCTATTTCTTTAATTTATTGAGGCCTCAAAACTTTCAAAATGCTTTACATTGAATTCCATTTTGTGAACTTTATGAATCACAATTAATCTTTGCAAAGCATCTGGAGATTCTCGGGTGAGAGACCAGATAAAAACAAAGCAACATTATTAAATAATTTAACTGTTATTATTCTTTTGAGGGAAAATACAAGAATGAAAATCTTCAGGGACAATGATAATTAGGGAGACAATAATGAAGGGTTGATTAGCAAGAAGCCTCCTTGTCCTTGCAAATAAGAAAATCTTCCCAGAGCTCTCAGTGGATGCACGGTTCATGTTTCACGTCCTTTTACTCCCTACAGACCCACTCCCTGCACTCCCTCAGCACAAACACACAGAGAGACCCCAGAGGAAGGATCTTTGTGCACATTTGAATTAAGGGTTCTGAGGAAAAAATGTAACAGTTCCCACACAATGATGAAACGTAATGTTACGAGACACCTCCAGAAAAAGAGCTGCTTGTCAGAGAAAAACACTTTTAAAAGGAATAATCAAATAATAGGAGAATCTCATAAATATCAGTTCTAATCACTCATTAGAAGCTAGAAAAAAAGCAGATGACTCATTCCAGACAAACTGCTTATTGAATTTACACAGAAGAACATGACATGTTGTTATTCGGTGGGCAGGTAAATGGTAAGTAGGTAAATCTTGTCCTAAAAGCAAGATTGGTAAAAAAAAAAAAAAAAAAAAAAGGAGAAGAAAAAGAAGCTTGCAGCTTGGCGGGTATACTTTTGCAGCCCCCAAGTCAGGATTAATTCCCATGGTGCCACATCACTTCATATAAAGGTCAAACTCAAGCGATAATGATGAAAGGACAGGTCATCTCCTAAGAATTAATGACTGGAGGGAAGGAATTGATAGTCTTTGGCTCTACCTTCAGCCATTAACTCCAGCTGGCCATTAATCCTCATGAAAAGCTCGGTGCCGAGGATGTTATTGCTGTTATAAACTCTAAATGAAGGAAACTGCACAGGCTTAAACATCAGCAGAGAAATTTTCCACAGTGAATGAGGCATTTTGAAAAGCATATTCAAGATAGGTCAGAGAAACAGTTGAGCTACATGTGATTTGGCCAGCTTGTACCCATCAGCTCCTTTTAGTTAGGTTATAACTGAAACCATAAATGATGCCAAAACTAGGCTCTGAACCTGACCAGGTTTGCATATGAGTGCTGTGATTGCTATTCCATTATTGTCAGTGTTCTTGATTAGTGCAATATAATTACAAGGTTTATTGCTTATGTCAGTGAAATTACAGAGGGAAGATTAGCAGCTAGCAGAGGATTTTGCAGACATTTCCAAAGGTCTGTCCGCCCACTGACTAGTTGATAGAGTTGGTATTTTGCTTCCTACCAAACTATTTGTAAAGGGAACTAGACTATTCCACATGACTTTCTGACTGACATTTCCAGAACTATCATCCTTATGCCTGAGGTGATAATTCTTTAAATTAGTTTGTGTGCTAAAAAAATAAAATAAAATAAAAAGTAAAAAACCCAAAGCCAATCTTTATAGGCTGCTTGAAATGCCATCTCTGCAAGGACTTGTCTTGAAGCAATACTTTCAGAGTGACATGAAAGAATTAAGAGGTAAATAAAGGAATTGGGCACAGTCCAAAGTCAATTCATTCAAATAGCTACTTGTAGGACAAACAAAAGGAAAAGTAACACCACATTAGGATTAACAGTGAGAAGCAAAATTAGTTGAGCCATAGTAAGAACAGTATTAAACAATAGAAAGAAATATCCTGGACCAAAATGTAAGATGTTAGCTGAAATTGGGAAACAATTCAAAAGTAATTTTGTATCCTAAGGGACACCATTAGGTGATCTCTGCTAAGCATTAGTCTCTGATATAATTGATACATTTTCAAATCAATAAATCAGACCAGCTCTTCCCTCTCAGATAAAGAACAATAATGAATGTGTGCATGGAGGAAGTCTCAGATAATGTTTAAATATCATAACGTATTTTATTTGGTGCTTTCTAAATTACTGTAACTTCTAAACTTTACAGAAACATGCCAGGTAGGCATTTTCATCCCAATTTTGAAGATGAGGAAGCTATGACATAGTAATTGCTTAAGATTCCATAGATAGAAAATGAGAGAACTAAATTTGTTGTCACCTATGGAGACCTGACTAATCGCTCCCATATGTGCCTATATGCTTTCTTCACAAGCCTTTCCCAGTACTAAGAGAATATCGTCTTTTCATCATCTGACCACTCACGTAGCCTTACTGAGGCACTAATATTTGACAAATTTTCTTGTATAATACTTATTTGCACATGGAATATATTCACATTGAATTATAAACTTTTTTGAAATAGGGATTAATGACATTTCATCTTTGTTTCCCACCATTACATCTTACGAAACAGTTTGATGAATGAATGGATGCTATCATACCCTTACTTATAGTTTTTAAAAAATTTTTCTCATTAATATCTCTAAGCCAAAGAAAGGTTCCACCTATAATCACATATGTCCACTCCTAGAAGATATTTTTCTGAAGAATTTTCTGATTAGATTATTTGGCCTGCATCCTCCAAGATAAATCCTGACTCTCTGACAAGGCCCTGAGTCCCGTGAGACTTAATAGCAATGTAATCACTGGCGAAGTCAATGATCTGTATAAAAATGGTCCTACATAAATGACAAGAGGTAAACTTCTGCCAAGAAGACTTCAGTAGGTGAATAACTTGATAAATCTATACTCATTGCAACCTAATATAGCCAAGATCAGATTTGAGTCTAATACTGTATTAATCTTTCTTCTTAAAATGTTGTTAGGGTGAATCTCAGTTGGGATAACTGAACACCACACATCATACAGACACACACCATCACTAATTAGTTCAACTGAAACTCATGATATGTCGTACATGAGCACTCTCTAAATCATCCCACTTGTACCAAAGTTTATCTTGGTGGTGACTAATCGAAGCCACTTAAAGAAGCACTTTGCAAACCTAATGTTGGCATTGTAAGGTAAAGTGAGGAAATTTTCTTTGAGGAGGAAGCCAGTTGCCTAAGGGTGCTCCTTAAAAATGTAATAGACTTACTCAGAGGCCCTATCTTTCGATTTTATAGTGTAACGTCACAGCTCTTCTGACCATTGAAACTATAAGCATATACCTTCGAAATTAACTCTCAGGAAGTATAAGAGAAACACATTTATCTCTCAAAAAGAGAAATTTTAATTGTTCTTTTTTTTCTCCTTCATTGTATACATTAAAGTAAAATTTATTCACACTTTGTATTCACTTTCTTGCTACCTTACATGCATGTAACTCTGCTAATGCTTACTTTATAATAACTCTTATTCTCTCTTGTCTATAGTGCTACAGAGGGGTCTTTTGTTGGCAGGATTGTTATTTCTCCAATAGTATCTAGCACTTATCTAAGAGCATTCCAACTTGAGCCGTTTCATCTTCCTGCACAATGAACTCCAGTTTTTAAGTAACAATGTAAGGTAGCACCATACCACCCAGCACAGAGTTACTTGAAGGTTGGTCCCTAGAGAAATAGTCCTATTTCCTCCTGAATCCTACTTCATAGACGGAATGCCCAGAGATGCCTCTACTGAGGCTTTCTTAGCTGGACCTCGCCCAGCAAACAGCATATGTGGTATGTATGGTTTACCACTTAACAAATAAAGACACTGAAGTTCGGCTCCATGTTCCTGTAACTCTGTAAATCAAAATTGGGTCATAAGCACTGCCTCCTGTAAAAAGCAGGAGGTCAAGAAAACCATTTCATAACAACGCGAGAAATAGTCAGACCCACGTTACCATGGCATTTATAAGAAAAGGGAACAGAAAGAAAACAGCACAAGTGCAAGGCGAGATTTTTGTTAAAACAGAAGAAATTCTTCTGCCAACATATTTTCATAGAAAAAGATTTGGTACTCAGGCATGTTTTCGCCTAAGAGAAGGAAGCATTAGAACTCTATTGAATGCTCCCTGGTGGAAGGAATGTAGCCACCTACGCCAATCACAGTTTATAGGGGCAAAATTCTTACTTCCAAGATTTTATCTGGGTAAAATGAGGTTAAAATGAATATCCAAGTCAAGTTTCAACAGTATAAAGTGTAAAAAAGGACCTTCTCTTGCAGCTTTCATAAGCAAAGATGTACCATGTAATTAGACTAGATCAAGCTTTGCAAATTGATTAGATGCTTATAGGAGTCAAACAGGGTCCATAAATGAGTAATGCAAACTAGGTAGTGCGTGGTGGAGACTATGGTCTAAGAAAACAGAACATGTCACCAAATGCAATTTTATAAATCTATATAGAAGCTAGATCCTCACTTGAAGCACTGGTTTAGGATCACTGGGGTACATGAGTTTCTTCAGAAGAGGACAAATAGGTTTGAACCTAGGGTCTTTATAGAATAAGCTGAAAATAACCTACTTCCCTCTTACAGTGTACCTCACTGTGGGTCCCGTATCTGGCAGGTCCAAGTTCTGGCTGTGATTCAGGCTCGTAGCTAGGAATAGGATCCCAGATTTAGAATGTTACATTAGTGTAGTAGGGTGCCTGTGCCTAAAATATGTAAACATGCTTCAGCTTATTGTATCATTCATGTGTGGCTGAATGCCACTATTGTACTCTGAAATGTGTGGAGCCATGTGGTCCCCTGAGGAGCAGAAGGGGAGCAGAAGAAGTGCACGCAATGCCACACTCCCCACAATAGAACTGCACTTCGAGCAACAGAAATGCTCTCTGCACAAAGTCGGTGCCTAACATTTCATTCTCATGTCGCTTATTGTGCATTCTTCCACCTGGGCATCTCACCATTGAACCTTCCCTTCTCGATCAGCTCAGGACTGACACTTACTGAATGATTTTCCATAAGCTCTGAGACTCCTGATCATGGGCAGGGAACTTTTTGCAAGAAATCTCTATATGGGCATTGTTCATGCCATTCTACAAATGCTACAAATACCTTAATCTTAAATGTTGATAGATATCGATACTCCATGGTCCAGTCTACAAGGCCTGAGCCTTTACCCTCACTGTGCTCATAGGTAGTCTCTTCTCAGGATACTGTTCAGATGCATTGTCTGCTGTGAATAAGACTTCTCTGGCAACAGCCCACTGGCACATAAATGTGTGTGACTGGTCTCAGAAGACTCAGACAGGAGAGTATCTATGGATCTCAGTGAACAGGTTTTTTTTAGTCCTTGTTCGAGATCCTTAGGCTACATTTTACTCCTTATTACAGGCTCTTTCTTAAAACTTTGCTCTGTTTTGGTTCTGTGTCCCCCACCCCCGGATTTTTTACTTCTTGGTCCTCCTCTGAATCCTTCATGATATGCTTTTCCTCTTCTGCCTCTTAAATATTATGGTACCCCAGGGTTTTGCCTTCAGTCTAGACTCTCCCTGCATGAGGGGAGGGAGAGAAATGATGAGTGTATACAAGAAAGGGAAAAATAGTTTCCAAAAAGGCAAAGCAAGGGCTAACAAGAACCAAAGCTCATTAATGAGGAATTGCCTAATGGTATGAGAAAAGACATGAGCTTTCTGAAGTAGCACAGAAGATAACTGGGAATATAAAGAGTGTACATTCTAACATATATTAAAAAGTTATAGTTACAGTATTATTATGGATTGAGTTACACTCCATGCCAAGCATTTTACATGCATTTTTCATGCATAATCGCATCAGATAACTATCAACTCAACTCTACCAGACATTATCCCTGCTTCACTATAGAGAGAAACCCGAGATTCTTGAAAGGTTAAATTTTAACAAGCCTCCTAGGTAGAGTGAATGAGGGACATTCATGTCAGGGCCTGGCTAAATCTGAAGTTGATTCTCCATGTTACACCATTACAATATCTCTGATAGCAAGAATTAATCTTTCTGCCTCAGCAGGTAAAATCTCTAGCAAGTGATATCTCTGTGATTCTAGGGGACATGAGCACTGATATTTTGGGGAAGCAGCATTAATAATTGTGAAAAGAGACAAGTCTTTTCATATTTTTGCCCTTATATCCTCTCCTATCAATAGTAAAATTCCCTTTCTCTACCCCAGTGAAAAGTGTAGGTAATATTATTGGTCAAAACACAGAACTTCCATTGGACCAGGTTTTAGAAGTAACCTGGCTAACTCTGCTTTTCAAATTAATGAATTCTGATCATCTTCCTCTTTTGCACTCCTGCTTCTATGTGATAAACTCATCTTTGAATGGCTCACTATTTAGATCTGGAGAAAGTTATGGAAAGCTCAAACTTGAGTAATCAATGTTGGCTGATCCAAGGGAGAACTCTGTCTGGACTTGGTGTTGATTCTCACACTTGTAGATTTTTGGTAGGAAACCTCCAAGAGAGATGGGAGGTAGTAAGATTTCCAAAGGCCTAAGAATGCCTAAGAATTTTGATGCTGTGTTAACACATATTTTTAAATAGCAGCATGAGTTTATATACATGGGAAAAAATAAAACCAGCAAAAGTCTGACAGTGGAGAGCAATTCTAAACTGTTTCATTACTGATTTACATATTTTAAATTGACTGCTAGAGTTAGGAATAAGTCAAGCTGTTTAAGAGCACTTCACACCTCAATATAAACGCAATTCTACTTTAGGTGGGCCCTGGCTCCTGGGGTGCCTTTCCTCATAGGAAACTGCTACTTGTTTCCCCTGCCGATGGAGAAGAAAGAAAGGTTGGCATGTAGTGAAGGTTTTTACTATCTTGCTCCAGCTGCCCCAGAGCCAGCAAAGGCCTGTGGAGTTTCCTGCACAACCACAAATTAGCATTACCCAGCCTGAGGCAGGCTGAGATGCATGGGAACCCTGGGAAAGGAGGCACAAATGTTTCTGCCGCAGGTGCCAGGAATTCTGGTTCAACTGGAGAAGAGGTTTTCTGAAGGAAAATGGTTAGAGACAAAGAGTGCATCTACCTGGGACAAAGAGAGCACAAATTTCCATGAGCACTTGACCATCTGCAGCCAGAGTTCCAGCGCTGCACTGAAAAGGCCAAACACTATAAAAGAGATTTTAAGTATTATAATATGTACAACATTAAGAAAAAGTCCTCTTTAAAATATAATTCTGTAAAGGCTCCGGTTATCTGGTTTCATCTGCTTTAGCACTAGGGCTTTGAAGAGGAGATAGGATTCTTACATTCCAGATATCTACATGTAATCTAGGATGTTAAACTGGCAGTTTTAATTGACAAAGAGACAATCGACATGAAAATTCAATTTTAAAAGTTGGTGACCAACAACAGGTATAATGACTCTAGATGATATTTCAAGAAAAAAAGTAAATAACAAGTGAATAAATAAGTAGTTGGGGAAGAAGAGATGGAGAAGAGATTTGAAGAGTTCTTGGGATAAAACTCTAACATGCCAAGGAAATGAATTTAATAAGGAGGCTGTCTGGTGAGACACCTTTTACCTTGAGTCTGGTGAGAGGATGTTCAAAGAAAGGTACCTGAAGAGTTTGAGATAAGCTCTCTGGAGTTTGGGGTGTACATTAGGGTGTTAAATGCAAGCCTGAGGAATCCCCAGTGGAGAGGTAGGATAGAGCAGTCTATGTTAGCAGAGCAGAATGTTGTGTCTAAGCAATAATTGCACAAGACCTGATGATGCCCTGCCAAAACATATCTATTAGTTTCCTAAGACTTCATAACAAACTAATACAAGCTTGGCTGCTTAAAGCAACAGAAATTTATTCTCTCACAATTCTGGAAGCCAGGAGTTCAAAATCAAGGTATCAGCAGGGCTGTGTTCCCACCAAAGGCTCTAAAGAGAATTTTTCTGAGTGGTCAGTGACCAGCCAAGATGTGGAGCTTCACAAAAGAATCACCCAGGAGAGAAACGTCAACCCGAAACATCAGCCAGGCCAGCAAGAACAACGCCAGCTTATTAACATCCTAGTCAAGAAGATGTTCTGGGATCCCCTTTCTCTTTCTCCTTCCCTGCTCTGATGAGATCAGAACCCTCAGTTAACAAGTTGAAAGAAGAGACAAAGGTCCACACACCACCCTCTCCAAAGAGCAAAGACATTGTCTGCAATTGGTTCTCCCTCAGAAGCCTTACCTTTGAAGCATTAGTCAATATGTCAGATTAAAAATTCTAATTTCTAAGCCATGGCTGTGTGTTCCATCTTAAATTGATCAGAGGATTTTAAGTTATGTAAGGATATCCAGAAAAATGCTGGGACTGCCTAAAATCTCATCCAGAGGCCTAGCAAGACATTTCCTCACAGAATACATTTTGAAGAAAGAGGAGAAATAAAAACAAAATAATTGAGTTTTTGTTATCTTCTACAAATTTTCATTGGTCAAGGCACTGGTTAATTCACTCATAAAACAATATCTGAAAGGTTTCCTTGATTCAGAACTTTATTAAGATGACAGATAGTATCTATTTGCTATTTGTTGAGAATTACTGCCCCACAGTCTGGAAAAAGAAAATGAGAATTAGATTCAATTTACTCCACAGACCAATATACAAATGAGCTTGAAAGGATATTCAAGGGGATCTTACATTAACTTACAATTCATCTTCATAGGAAAGATACAACTAAGGAATGTATTGAAAGACATAGTTTGGCTTTATCCTGGATCTTCTCTTCTGTGTCTCAGGTTGACACTATCCAATACTGGAAGTGCCAGTAATGATCCATACTGGAAACTCTGCTTCTTGGTTCTGGTACCCTAAGTCTGTCTTCCATCATACACTTCATTGAGCAAAGCTTTAAACAGTCTTTGTCAAACAATTTCAAAAGAATGCATTTTCCCCCTGGAATACTCTGCAAAAGACAGATTAGGGCCACTGTTCCTGTAGCCCCAGGCAATCGTGCTGAGTGCTCCGGGCAAGTCTCTGTAGTTACTTTACCAGTGAAGTTTTCTCTGTGGGGGTCAGTCTTCTACATATAGTGGTAAGAGAAAGTGAGCTTAAAATGTATTTTTGGAGAAATAATCACTTCTTGTTTTGAATGAAATATTAAAATACATCTCCCATTATGCTAAAATATGGATACCATGATAATTTCTACCCAATAGACATGCCCCTGGCAGAAGCTTAAATCAGAGGAAGCTCACAAGAATGTTCATACAATAACTTCCAGCTCAGTGTCATAAGATCACATTTTTTAAGTAACTGTTAAAATTCAAATGGCAAACAGCTACATATATGTTCACGAATATGAACAAAACAGGAGATGTTATCATTTCACAAACTTCCTGGTGGTATCAAAGACTTGCTGGAAGTTCAAAGTTGGAGAATATGAAAAATTTGAAATATAAACACATGAGAAGTTTTATTTCAAGAAACCTTTAAAAATGTATTAAGAATGTTCTCTGAATATTAAAAGTCTCCTGGTAAGATTGCATCCGAAAACATCTGTTAGCCAGTGACATGCTGTATACTGCTGTCCAGAAAGAAGAAGGAAATTTAACTATTTTTCAATTGATTTACTATAACATGGAAAAGGAGAATAATTTGGTCAGTAATTAATTTAAAAACTACCACCTGTGCAAATGGAACCTATATACCAAAACCTTATGACTTTAAATGTAGTACTCTGATAAGACTCTCGGTCTCCATACAAAGTCAGTAAGATCAATTAATAATGTCCTCTTTCTACCTCTAATAATAATATTGGCTAATAGTTCTAAAGGCACGTGCTAACTACTTAAAATGTTCTGTTTTATTTAATCTTCCCAATAACCCAAGGAAGTGAGGCTCCCAAATTCACACAACCAGACAGGAATGGAATTACAAAAGATTTCTCCTTTCCTCCTAAGTCCTGGTCAAGGGCAGCCCAGTTCATTGCTCAATTTACTAAACCATTACCTGCTGGAAAAAAGAGGAATGCATTAATTTATTTTTAAGGAAAGCGATTATTTCTCCAAAGGAAAATTAATTACCCTCCAAGTACCACCATCTGTTTTAATGTTTTCAAGCCTAAACTTTGAAGAGAGACACTGTAACTTTAAATAGTCCCCAATCGTGGGGCCCAAATGACCTTCATCATTAAGAAGGCAAAGCACAATCATCCTGCATCAAGAAAGGGAATATGAAGGTGATGTTGTCAGGAAGCTGCCTCCAGAGCCTATGAAAAGATCTCCTGATATACAACATAACTGCATTTATATCTCAAGGTCAAAATACTGCAGTTAAATGGCCCACATATACCACGACACTGCAGAGATGTCACAGACAAGAATAATCGTAATGACAATGAATTTAGAAAAGTAACTTGTGAGATATTTTCATTTTATAGGGATTAAATTTTATTTACCAACGAACTTCATTATGCATTCACTACATGCAGCCATGCTAGAGAGATACAATGGTGAATAAAAAGCAGCCCTGGCCCTAAGAAACTCATAGGTTACTGAGGGAAAGGGCCAATTAAATAATGTCTATGTGACATATTGTGGCACCTTGCAACCAATAATAATGTTGGCTATTATTTACTGGACAGTTACTATATATCCAGTTCTCTGCTAAGCGCTCTACATAGATTTTCTCCATTTACCCCTCAAATCAATCCTACAAAATAAGGATGGTTATTATATTTCACAGATGTGAAAGCAATAACTCAGAGAGGTTAATATGTTCAGGATAATCCCAGCTTGTACGTGTCTTGCTATGCTTGATTTAAAACTGCTATTGCTACTTTAAAATGTGCGGAGAAATATTTGAAAGCAGATAATTATAACTTTAGTCAAAATCATCCCCAATTATGTTTGCAAGTCTTAGAGCTGATATTTGACTTCAGATGTGTCTGACTCAGGTCCTGGGTCCTTAACCTTCAAAATCTATTAGCCTTTTATGTACCTAATGTTTTGAATAATTTTAATAAACTTTTTATTTGGAATAATTTTTATTTACAGAAAAGTTGCAGAGATTGTAGAAAGAACTCCAGTATACTCCTGACCTGGTTTCAGTTTCTCTTATTCTCATTTCACATTTGACAAATCTGAGCCACACTGGCACATTATATGAACTCAACTCTAGCCATTATTCAGATTTCACCAGTTTTTCCATTAATGTCCTTTTTCTGTTACAGGATCCCACCCAAGATACCACATCACATTTACTTGTTCTGTCTCCTTAACTTCCTCTGGGCCATGGCAGTTTCTCAGACTTTTCTTATTTCTCATGATTCCGACCGTTTTGAGGAGTACTGGTCAGATATTTGTAGAATGTCTCTCGATTTTAAAGATTCGTTTGATCTAAAATCCTGCATTTGCTTAATGTGAAACATATCAGTGCACTTTTGTGTATTACCCAGATGTAAAGAAGCTTGAAAAGAAAAGTGTGCAGAAATCTACCAAAAATTATATGTTTATGGAGCATAAACACAGAATAACTTTCCGGGCTGGTGGAAATGTTCTATGCCTTGATGGTGGGTGCATGCGTGCATGCATAGGGTGACTTCTCAAGTGGAGTGTTAGTGACTTAAAAGTACATTTTGTATATTCTCGGCTTAGAAAATGAGTAAATATATGGGAGAAAACGGGAGCCAGGTTTCTTACCGTTAAAGAAAAAAGTTATAAACAAAATGAGGAAAAAAAGAACACATTAATTATAGAAGTTCCAAAATTGGAACAGCAAGTGGAAGTCAAACAGTCCTGACCCTCAGGCCACATGCCACCTTAGTTCTGTTTTCTTGAAGCTCATAGTGTTGGTCTCACAGCATATTTTGTTTATTTATTTTGTTTGTTTGCTTTTTATTAACTGGTAGTAAATGTTATTTTTTCTATGATTTTCTCCCTAAATTTTAGTATGCATGGGACCTCAGACTTCTTACACTTACATAGGTTACTCTCTATCCTCACTTTCACCTTATATCCATGGCCAACATAGTCATTTTCTGGAACATCTATTTCTGACTTTTTTTAGCTTTTATTTTATTTTATTTTTTCACCCATACCCACACCACTCTCACCGTTGGCAACCATCAGTATGTTCTCTGTATCTACGGGTCTGTTTCTGTTTTCTTTAGTTTATTCATTTGTTTTGTTTCTTTAGAATCAACATTTAAGTGAAATCATACGGTATTATTTTTTTTCTAAATTATTTCACTTAGCATAATACCATCTAGATCCATCTCATATTATCATGAATGGTAAACTTTCATTTATTTTTATTGTTGAGTAATATTCCATTCTGTGTGTGTGTGTGTGTGTGTGTGTGTGTGTGTGTGTGTGTGTGTGTGACATATTCTGTATCCAATCATCTGTCAATGAACAGCTAGGTTCCTTCCATATCTTAGCTATTATAAATAATGCTGTAATGAAAATGAGGGGGCATATATCTTTTCAAATTAATGTTTTTGTTTCCTTTGAATAAATAAATTTTAAAAGATGACTCTGTTTTCTCTGAGCAACAGGGTGGGTTTCAATATGCAAAGAAAGTCACAATACTCTCAGTCTGTATATTACACTCATCATTTGGCTATTGCTCAGCACCTATTGTTGTCTTTCCTAGACAGCCCATGAGCTCTCCTGTTTGACTCAGTTCTCTGTTTACACTAACTTCCTTTCTTCATTTGAGTCATTTTGCCATCTTTGAGTCATTTGGTTGGTAATTCCTAGGAAAGGCTTAAAAATTACTAAATAGTTAAACTTTAGCTAAATGAGCAAACTTCAGTTAAAAATAGATAATGTTGAGAGAACAATAATCACCCAAGAAAAGAGAGGGAATAAACCAACACAAATATATCTAAACAGGCACTAACAATCTTTCCATACATATAAATGCATTTTAGTGTTTGATGGTTAAATGTCTCCATTCTCCTTGGCCCTGCATGACCCTTTTCTGTCAGAAAAGATCGCACCAAAAAACTGGCGTACAATAAAGCAAACAAGCTTCTGTGTGTCTTCCATCCTTGTTCAGGAAGGTGAATACCATAGGAAAAAATTTTCCTCAATCAAGTGATTCTAAATTTTCAGAATGAAAAGAATTCATAATGAAATCATGTTGCTTCTTTTGCTCTTTAAGGATCAGTAGGGATAGACTCTGTGACATCTCGCTGTTAACCCGCCCCCCTTACCCCAAGAGACAGGCCACTTACCTATTGAGGAGGTCTAATTTTTAAAGAGTTTCTACTTCTCTGCCGACAAACCAGAAACTCTCTTCTCTATACCCACCTTGGAATAAATTCATTATATAAAAGATAGGAGAAAGGATGATTTTAAACCACATGGGTTCTAAGATGAATGAATCCTGATGAAATGGCAAGATATTCTTTGATTTTCTAAATGATTCTATGTCTTTTTCTTTTGGCAGAATCACTAGATAGGTTTTGGATATGCAAAGGTCAATTTGGGAAAGAGACTTGAGAGAGTCGAATTGTGCTGCAGAGTTGAGAATTCCAAATTCCCAGAGGCAATCTTGAAGAACAGGGTGAGAGAAGCACAAAATGATAAAAGTGGAACCCTCAGCAGGCAATGTGGCCAGTGAGAATGCCCCACAGTGAATTAAGAGCAAAGATGAATTAAGAATTAAGAATTAAGAGCAAGATTCTAACTTTCAATAATACACTTTCAATAACTTAGTTCTGTATAACTGTATAACTTAGTTCTATATAACTTAGTTCATATAACTGTCTAGTATCCCTGGTTGCCTTGATAAGGAATCAAGAAGGGTCTGTATACCCATTGGGGTCAGGGGCAACAATGGCAGATGAGAGATAAAGAACAACTATTAGACAGAGTCAGTAACAAGAAGTCAGTAGAATGTTAGGCAAAATGTTAAAAACAGGTGACCATGAAATCATAAGCCTTTGGGGAATTGATAGAAATCTTAAAGAGGTTTACTTGCCACAAAACAAAGAATAAAGGGATGAATCAGTCTTCCCTATTATCCTAAGGGGCAAGGTGACCCCAGATCACATCTCAGTTATAAATATATTATTCATTCTGTGTAACTGATATAACCAAAGACTTATGAGCCTTACCAAGATTTGAGATTTTCTACAGTCCTAACCATCTGTTTTCAAATATCTCTGTGCCCCCTCCTAGATTTAAGCCTGAGTAGTTTAAAATTGAGCACAATAGTAAATCTCTAATGATCTACCACATTTATATTATCATCAAGCCCAACCAATCATTACAATATGAACCCAGCATAAAGCCCCAAGAGGCTCGTATCAATGCAATTAAGTAGTTAATTTTTCTAGGATGTGCACAGCTGTGGCCATTAATTTTTGAATGGTCCTCATACTGCAGTGTCCAGGAAAAATCAAAGCAGCATTATCTTAAAAAAAAAAAAAATTCAGGAACTAAAAACTGAAAGCACAGAAAAAAAAATGCCACCAACTGTAGACAGTAAAATCTATTCTACCTGACTGGCTACATGTGAAAGAATCAATGCCTGTCCCGAGAGATGAACATGAACTAGTGCATGAAGACCTGCGTGTTCAAGATTATTAAGACTGCTAAGTGATAATTCACGAAACACTGAACTCAGAGTTACAGTCTTGCTTCCCTTCCAACATTCACTTCATATAAAGGAACTTTGTCCTTGACTTGCAAGTTCATATATCTGTTTCTGTGCTCTGTACTTGTATCAAGCAGTAGTTCAATTTTCTAACAAATGTATTTGTTCAATGAATATTTGTAGAATACTGATCATGAGACAGACACTCTGTTAAGATATAATAGTAATGCAGTGCAGAACATTATCTTGTCTTCAAGGAGTTTACAGACGAGTAGTAAGCAGGCAATTACAGTTCAGGGTGCTCTGACAGCAATCGAGGAATGAAGGTCATTTTAGAAAGAAGGGTTAGTCAGGATGTGATTCATACATCCTGAGCCATATGAACAAAGATGGTAGCAGGAGATTGAGCTGGAGAGGCAGCCATGAACTTGATCATGAAAAGTTTTGAATACAAAGCTAAAGATAGTGGGTCTTATTGTGAAGTCAAAGAATATTGCTCTGGAGTAAGAACTCATTCAGAACAGCATGGCTAGAATCAGAAAGACCAGTTACAAGGTGATCAAATAAAGAAATTGCAGAGAGGAATAATGCAATAGAATGGTGATGGAAATAAAGGAACAAATAAATAACAGGATTTGACTGATTGAATGGGAGAATGAGAGGTTTTAGGAGGAATTAAGATAATGACCAGTTCAGTGGCTTGAATAAGTAAAGATGCCATTTACTGAGCTATAAAAGGAGAAATAGGAGGTGGGGGAGTGGTAGAGAATGAGGACAGAATTAGAGGTACATGACATAGAAGTCGAAATGTCCAATAGACAGTCCTATTTTATTAACTAGGACCTTTTTGTTAAAAGTGATAGATTTCTATCAAGCTAGCTTTAGCAAAGATGAGACTTTACTATAAATGTACTGGGATAGGGATGTAACTGAACCTTAGCAATCAGAGGATTCAGGACTTAATGCCTTCAGGATTCTGTTGGCATTTCTCAGCTTGCTCCTCTTTCTAGGTCTCATTTTTTTAAATTATTATTATTGAGATAAAATTTATATAGAATAAACTTCACTGGATGATTTATAGACTGGCCTTCTATGTTCATTGGCCCATATGAGAGCACACATGGTTGCTGCAACTCTCAAGCTTTGTACCTTACAATTAGAGGCGATGACTAAAATATTAAACAACCAATCAGAATTGATGGAGCTGTTACATGACGCTAATACATTCAGCCTGTACAACCACCTTGATTCCAGCCCGGGACCTCACAGAGATGTTGTTCTGACACCCAGTCTCAACCCAAAAATCTCAGGACCCAAATTTATTGTCCAAGCTTGGATCAAGCACTCGTCCTTGGACAAACTAACTGTGGTACAGGGAAGGGTCACACAATAGCATGACTTCGACATATGGATGGAAATGGGGACCATTCCTGGAAAATAGGCCCTCGTAGATAACCACTTAGATGCTTACTGCAGACATCTAAGTCTGAGTTCAGAAGCCATCAACATACAAATGGTAATGATGCCATGGGAGGAGATGGAGATCATTTAGGGAAAATGCATAAAAAATGAAAGAGGAGGCTAAAACAAGAGCAATTTTGATAGAACTGTAGGAACTTGAGCAAGGCTGTTGAGCGTGGAGGCGTGAGTAGAAAGTGAGAAAGTAGTGACAGCATGTTACTGTCATAGCTCAGAGGAAACTGGAAGCTCCTCTAATGCATATAATATTATTTTCGCATATGTAAATATGTAACTAGTGAAATTTGCCACAGTTCTGTGATAGTTTTTATTTACAGTTTTTGACACTTTGAATCACAAATTCTGAATCTATACCATGTTTTATGCAAATAAGAACTTCCCAGGCTTATGTTCATCATGAATATAGATTATTTTCTACCAAGGCAATAGAAACTATGGAAAAAGTATATAAGCCCTATGTGTAGTAAAATCATAAAATGTCCATTAAAATAATCATACTTTGTATTACTATGGTGTGTGCAATTCTCAATCCATTTTGAATTTATTCCCATTTCATAAACTGTTTCAAAGTGGACAAGAACTTCTTCCTTCTAAGTAACCTAAATTACCAAAATACCATGAGGCATACCTCTCACATTCGACTCACTGACAAGATAAGATCCCTCAATACACAGCAGCTATTGAAGACTAAATAGAGTTTATTCAGAGGAGGCTGACATTTTCTCAACAAATTTCTGTTTCTATGCAACAAGTCAAATAGATTAAAAAATGCTTTGGGGTTTTAAAAATTCAGAATTTGACTCTTCAAAATTGTTTATGGCCTGGTAATTTTAAATCTCATAACTCCTTTTACTTTCTTGTGACTGCAGAATTAATTTTTTTTTATAATTTTCAGCTAAAACAATACGCATATAGAATAAATAGAAACCAAGTTGAGAAAATAAAAATGGTCCCCAGCGCATCATGCAAAGTCCAGTTTACCCAAACCCAGAATATCCAAATCTCCTAATGTGAACCTGAAAACATTCCAAGACTGGTAGACTGGAAGTTATAAATAATTAGAAAAAATGCTTTCTCAAAAGTCACACAAAAATCCTATCAACTCAGTACAATACGCTTATCCTTTTAGTGCAAGCCTAATAAGCAAATGCTCAGCAGCTCGATTTTTTACTGCTTCAAAGGTGATGGCATCCACACTAATAGAAACTTCTGCCTGGATCAAGTTATTTCAGCAGTTGCTAACTATTCTGGATCACCAATTTAACTCTAATATAAAAGGTAAGAAACCTTTTATTTGACACTAAAAATAGCATTATCTTATATAGTCTCATATAATTAAGTAGTAACTGATTTAAATCCAGATTATTAATTTTCCTGAGATCAATTTTGTCTGAGGCATTAGATCTTACAGAGAATTGCATCCTTGACCTAGTCAAGTCACTTGAAGTAAACATGATTAATAGTGTATCGCTGAGGTAACAAGGAACTATTTTCAGTCTTCAGGTGCAGATGTTTAAGTATATACTCAACAGGTAAGACTAGGCCTTGGGCATAAGCAAAATATTGTGCAGGGTCAATTATTTCCCCCTTTGAGAAATAAACAAAAGGCAGTTGAACACAAAGCTGCTGAACATTTGTGAATTTGAAGTTAATTGAATGTTGAGTCAAGGCCAAACAATGCATTTAAGTAATCAGAGTCATTCTTTTTTCCTGAATGGTAGATATACTTCCAGTCTCTGCAGATGTTCAATATTCCTCTATTTTCCAGACTATGTCCCAGAGGCATATAGAATTTAGGGAAATTAGTTAATTTATGTCCAAGATAATGACCACTATAGATTTGTTATTTTAGCAGTGATGATAATTGCATCTCAATTTATTTTATGGCTGAGATTTCTGAGAACTGGCATAGTTAGCAGCAGAGAATTTCCACCTCTCTAGTCCTTCAGCATTGATACTAATGTGAGTGCTTAACACTGGACACATACCCCTAGGGTTCTTAGCAATGCAGAAAAAGTCTGCGCAGTCCTGTAGGGAAGAAATAATGACATGAGTGCAAAGTTAGTTGAGTTTTTCCTAGTGAACACACGAAGGTTTAAACACAGGCAGCAACCCTGAGTCCCTGCATGAGAAACTGGGTTATGGTATGGGCCTGGTAAATGGGAGTACAGGGGAAGGAGAAAAGGAAAAATGACAAAGAAAAGAGGTGCTCCACAAGAGTGGCCTGGAAAAGCTCTACAAACACATAAATCAGGAGAGTGCCCTGAGTTAACTATCAGGATGACTCACGGAAGACCTGTATTTGCATCAACTGAACCAGGTAAGTAAGAAAAGATGTAGATGAGGGAAATTTCAGAGAAGGGCAAGTAGTCTAAATGGGTTGCTGCAGAAGGTGCATGAAGTATCTTCTTAGTGGATGGTAAGCAAATAATCACCAGATTTCAAAGATCCTAGAATGGCTGACTCGTAAGCAATTGGGAGTCGATAAATATTTTTGTACAGAGGAGTAATAGGATCATAGCTCAGTTCCAAAGGAGTAGTAGATGGTAAAATCTCCTGGAAGGAACAGATTTGAATATGAAAAGAAGTTCACTTTAGGATATGCTAAAGGAAGTAAGGTTTTTAAGGGAGCTTTCATATACTCAAAAATATGCCTTTCTGAAAAAAGTTCTAATCAAGAGCTTCAAGGCTTTTAGCAATTTGCTTCCACCTAGGCAAAATATAAACTGGTGTTGATCTACTTGAAGCCTAGTTCTTCAGTCTGCTCAGGCAAAAATCAACTCAACAGAAGCAGAAAAGAAAGGGTAAGTTGGCTACTTGGCTGAACTGACTAGTCAATTAATTCAAAACAGTAAACCAAGCAATATCATTCGATCTAAAGACATATCCCTTCAGGACTAAAATAAGAAGAGTCAAGACCTCTTCTCCCAAGGTTACAATTCTAAAGGATGAAATAATGCTTTTATCAAACAATTAGATCTCTCAGAAAAATCAATTACTGATTGTATCCCAGATTCCTGGGAGAACTGCATCATAAAAAGTGGTCCTTTGTAAGTTGTCAAGGGCAAGCACACAGTGGTTTAAAATCTTTTGATAACCATAGTAGTCATTAATGCATGAAATGCTTTGATCTTTGTACTTTCTAAGTAAATGAAATTTTATAGCAAAGAGATGGTCTAATTTTTTGGAATAAATGTATTCACTTAATGATTTAGGAAGAGATTTCGATATTTCTCAAAAAGGTTGATAGCATGAATGATTCATCTGTCTTCTATTTCCTATTTCCTATAAGCAAAAGGTTTTAAAATATCACATTTCCAAATACAAAATTTTTTATGCCAGATTGAGGAGGCATGGTTTCTGTAAGTTTAGAAAGACTATGGCATTTAATGTGGGGTACATAAAATTCCAATCTCCTTAATAGTAAGAAAATATTTCTTTCCCCTAAATATAAAAGCCAGGCTCTGATATGACCTTGTGATCTTCCTTTTTCATGTGAATTTTAATTTTTAAGCTATAAAAGATTATCTTCCATTTTCTTTTGTCTGGATAATCAAAAGTATAAGGTATTCTTAAATCGAATAATGGATTCCCAATAGGAAGAAAACCTTGTTCTGGTGAAATTTGTTATGAACTTGGTGTCAAATGCTAGTTCCAAAATGAAACTGCTCCTTTAATTAATGGTTTCCATCTCAAAACTAGAAAATACTAGTAATTTTTTTAGCTCTCAACTGTTAAAAGCTTTAGAAAAAACAATGGACAGAGTTCGGTTTAACAAAGGAACAACGGTCTCAGATCAAAGTGTTTTGTTTTGGTCAACAGAAAACAAAAGGAATATTGATGTCTTTAGACAATTCTCAGACTCCATAGTGCGCCAAGCCCCCCACAGGTCCCAACACTCTTTATTATGTTCTATTCAGCCACTTCACATGTATTTTTGTTAATGCCTTTTACTAAAGGCATTTTAGCTCTCTGTTACTGAGGTTCTTCTTGATGATAAAGGTTAGAGCCACTTTAATCCACATGACCTGCTCTTCAAAAATTTATTTCACAAGTCTAATTATCTGAGTACTAAAAGAGAAGCACTACAAGACATGATTGAGCTGTCTTTTTAAGTAACTTTATTAAGAGCAGTGTGTGTGTGTGTGTGTGTGTGCGCGTGTGTTGAGAACATACATTTTTCTTCTTTTGCCTCTCCATTGCTAACAGATGCTTTGTCTACCTATAGATAAAGTGGTAGGCAAAGCTGTTACTGTATTTGTTTTTTGTTACAGTTAACACATACATATTTAAGTTCTTTCTTTAAGTAGGTAGAGATTATTAAGATATCCAGTTTATGAATCCTTAGAACATGAATAGAGTTATATAAAATCTTTAGGAATTAATTCCAAAAATTGTCAAAACATGGATTAATGGAATTAATCCTGAACCATCTGAGTCAGGAGAACAGGGGCTACCTCTATAGATGCAATGTGGAATACTCCTTGACTGGTTCAAAATTTTTTTCAGAGTGAGTATCCAATATACAAGTGTTAAAAAGAAAACTGAATGAATCAATGAATGAGTTCGGCCTCCTTCTGCTCTGCTCATGATCAGCTACATGACAAATCATCAAACATCTGCAGGGGTGCAAACTAAACTCCTTGGGTAAATATCCCACGGTTAGATTTTGTTTGGCAAGAGAAATATTTTTGGTTTTAATGCATTTATGAGAGATATGTATACTCCAGTTCTCTATCGACCTCACCATTCCCTGTTGTTGCAAAGTTCAAAGGCTTTTCCCAATTAGCTTACCTGCCTGGTCCCTGAATTCATACGAGTTTGTAACCCCTAATTATATGTTTTCTAAGTTTCCTTAATACTTTTATTCTTTAAAAAGTAAAATGAAGTTGAACTACTTCTTATTGAGAAAGGAAGAAAATTTAATATTCTCAACAGTTTATGAAAAAAATAAAATTACAATACTAATAATTAAATTATTTTATGAATTTAACGGTGTGAATACCAAACATGAAGTATCTTTTTTTTAACAAAATAGCACATCCAATTTTGCCTTATTACATAACAAAGTCATCTGTTATGTGTGAAATTGTGTATTGCTTTATTAATTTTTTAAGTATAAATCACAGATTATAAAATTTTGAATCCTGTAGTTTAAGATAGTTTATATGTAGCATACTTTAAGAGTACTTCCATGAAGAATTTCTAAATATTTTTTCCTTTTGGAAGCACATGATAAAATTCTTTTGGGTGAAATGAACTGTTAGGAAATTATAATTTAATGTGCATTTCCACCAATAAAACAATGTAAATTATATTCCCGTAGCAGGAGACCATCAAATAATTACCAATATTTTTCATATGTGACATCAAAGAATTATGTAAACTATTTCATATAGTATATTAAAGGAATAAAAAAACTCTTGTCATATTTTACCATGTGCATATTCATATAATAGTACTTACTTCTATTACATGCCTCACTTACCTTATTTAACTATTTGTGCTTAACCAGAGCAATTAAAAACTTTCCAACAAAAAAATATATTTCACTACTTACACATATCAATAGAAATTTCTAGAGACAAACATGTTCAATGATGAAATTTTAAAATCTATTTTTATATTTAATAAAACACTCCCATTTTCTTGCCAATCACATGCATTTGACTCTGATAAATTATATTTTAAAAGTCTGATATTTAGTATCTTAGAACAATCACACATTGATTAGAAAATCTTCACAGTTACAAAGAAAACATGGAATAGACTCATCTTTTCTATCAGAAAGAGTCTCTCTAGTTGATAAAATATTGTTTACTACAAATACATTATTAACACTGAAACATTTAATTTCAAAAATATTGACCAAATTACAACTACAGCACTTAGCACAAAAAGCCACTAATTACTCATTTTCTTTGTTATAACCTATAGAGCAATACTGGAATACACAAAGCAGTTGTGTTGGAGATGCATCCATTGTCTCTATTGGAAGTTTCAGGCAGAGCGTTCTCAGGAGCATATGACACAATCCTACTAGTCCGCAGACTAGAGTACATTGAACCAAACTGCACACCCTGATGTTCTCTTTTGGCATTACCATTGCTCTTACTTCTTGATGTGATAAAGGGGTTTATGGTCTCCTGGCTGAGCGTGGTAAATGCCTGAATGATGTAAGACAACCAGAACCAATTTATCACTGGGCCAAAGCATCTTCTGCTAATGGAAATGGCAGATGTCCAGGCCTCTCTTCTAATATGAGTAGCTACTTTTTGTCAGCTACAAGGTGTTGAGCATGATAGTATTGTTTAGATGCGTTTGTCTTAATAGCAGCTCTTTCTCTATTGTGCTAATGTACTGCGACAGCTCTTCTGGAAAACGATAACTGCAAAAAGTTTCTGGCAGAAAATTAAGGATGAGTATGTTGTTTAGAGTAATACAATGGGAGAAAATGTGTAAAGGAATTCAAATGCAGAGAGGAATCTAGTGAATTTTCAAAATAAATAGGAAAGATATATAAATATCTTCAATATATTGCAGTGAAAAAAAATTAATGGACAGTCTGATTGACCAAGGTTTAAAACCCCTACCACTACACAATTTCTAATTGTATAAATTTAGGCAAGTTATTTAAATTCTCAGTCTCAGGGTTTTGTTTATTTGTTAGTTTCAGTTTAATAATGTAAACTGTATCTATCAGAAAGAGTCTCTCTAGTTGATAAAATATTGTTTACTACAAATACATTATTAACACTGAAACATTTAATTTCAAAAATATTGACCAAATTACAACTACAGCACTTAGCACAAAAAGCCACTAATTACTCATTTTCTTTGTTATAACCTATAGAGCAATACTGGAATACACAAAGCAGTTGTGTTGGAGATGCATCCATTGTCTCTATTGGAAGTTTCAGGCAGAGCGTTCTCAGGAGCATATGACACAATCCTACTAGTCCGCAGACTAGAGTACATTGAACCAAACTGCACACCCTGATGTTCTCTTTTGGCATTACCATTGCTCTTACTTCTTGATGTGATAAAGGGGTTTATGGTCTCCTGGCTGAGCGTGGTAAATGCCTGAATGATGTAAGACAACCAGAACCAATTTATCACTGGGCCAAAGCATCTTCTGCTAATGGAAATGGCAGATGTCCAGGCCTCTCTTCTAATATGAGTAGCTACTTTTTGTCAGCTACAAGGTGTTGAGCATGATAGTATTGTTTAGATGCGTTTGTCTTAATAGCAGCTCTTTCTCTATTGTGCTAATGTACTGCGACAGCTCTTCTGGAAAACGATAACTGCAAAAAGTTTCTGGCAGAAAATTAAGGATGAGTATGTTGTTTAGAGTAATACAATGGGAGAAAATGTGTAAAGGAATTCAAATGCCGAGAGGAATCTAGTGAATTTTCAAAATAAATAGGAAAGATATATAAATATCTTCAATATATTGCAGTGAAAAAAATTAATGGACAGTCTGATTGACCAAGGTTTAAAACCCCTACCACTACACAATTTCTAATTGTATAAATTTAGGCAAGTTATTTAAACTCTCAGTCTCAGGGTTTTGTTTATTTGTTAGTTTCAGTTTAATAATGTAAACTGTAAAAACAAAGCAGCGTTGTGAGAATTAAATTAGGTAACACATAGCACTGTGCCTGGCACATAGTTTATACTCAGTGAACAAGAGAACCCTCCCTACCAGCACTTCAAATATGTATATCTACTGTCTGCCTCAACTTAATATATTATATGATGCTTCCAAGTTTTCATGGGGAAAAGAAAGAAACGCTGACCCTACTCTCCATCTAAGAATGGTGTGCATATAAATATGCAGCAGTAGGAAATTCTCTGGCCCACATAAATCACCTGACTTGAGCTAAGTTTGTGTCTAGTAGACCGCAAAGGTGGCCCAACCAAGATATGTTTGTATGGAACCTAGTAGCCTTATTGCTGAGGCTTGATGAGTCTGGTGATAAACGTGTATTGTGGTTTGGTAAATGAGGTCTGCCAAGTCAACTTGCATGGAGGCTGAAAAAACTCATGGATGGTAAATGAAGAGAGCACAATGAACTAACCTAGTAACAAAGCCAGGGGATAGGAGTGTTGATTCACTGTAGCTATCAATTAAACCTATCTGTGGATTAAACCCAGGGACATGTCTGGATTCTAGTTTAGAGAGAGAAAAACCTCTGTGTAAAAATTGTAAAATATTGATAAACAAGAGCACTATATCGAACCTCCAAAGTAGCCTAACAAAGAGAAGAGAGACATTTCCTCCCAATTCACTATGGACCCTGCACAATTCAGTCTCTTTGAGGCCTACAGTGACCCATCACAGTGCCTGACCCAGCAATGGAAGCACTCCCAGAGACCCTGGGGTCTGACAATAAGGGCCAGAACAGGAGCAGAGCAGAACAGGAGGGCAGTGACACCAGGCTAAGGATTTTGCCTTTGCCTGGAGCATCTATATTTAAAGATTGGAGCAAGAACTAATAACATTCTGGCTATCGTTGTTATTATTAAGGTCCCATGTCTAGCCCCAGGTTGATGAAGTCTAGGGAAATAGGTTATGTTTTCCAATGCGCTTCAAGCTGGATATTATATCTACTGTCAGTTTTCCCTTTCTTTACTCATTCTAAAATTCCTTCTGAAAAAGGTAGGAGAGGGGCAGAGAGGGAACAGAAGAAAAATACTTTGTATTTTTATTTATATAGCTAATTAAGTTTCTAGCCCTTCATCTAAAGTAACTCAAACTCTGTTGTGGTTATTATTTATCACCATAGAATTTTTTTTAAAGCCCGGTACTCAGTCTACTTTATTCAGCAAATAAGCAAATTATCAAGAAATGGAGCGGCTTGCAAAATATTTTACTTGTGAGAAGAGCATAAACCTCACTTTTCTGATTGTCAGTTAAACAATACAGCTTTTCAAAATAAATATTTTTAAGAAGAAGCTTAAAACTCAGCAATTAACTCTTTCTGGTGAGATTTTGTTTGTTAACTTTGAGGGCCAACCTGTGGTAATTTGTTACTTTACGTTATATTTATTTTTACAGTACCACTCATTTACTCTTAACAAATTTTGCATGAAAGATGTAAGAGCACAAGTACCTAAGGCAGCCTTCAGACTTCTCCTGCCTTATGTTTTATTGAGTTAATCAATTTGACTGCCATTCTGTATTCCTAAAATACAAAGATATACGACGATCCCACAGGCAGCTAAAAAGGCAGCATACGACCTCTAAGCCCCAGGATGAATCAAAGAAGAATTGACTCAAACCAAGAAGCCTCATATCCTTTAAGTCTTTTAAAGTCATAGGGTGACATTTCTCATAGTGTCAGGAGCCCTTAGAACATGCTGAATTAGCAGTACAATTTAATGAGGATTAAGCTAATTTGACAGAAGATGTAGGACACCTTCTCTATACCTCCTCACTTTAATTTCAATCTGATATCCAGTAGCTAAAGGTGAAAGAGTGAGTGACCTATGCCAGTAACTTTAAGACTCTAAGTTGACAGAGCAGAATTGCTCTTCTTCAGATGTCAGAGTAACCACGATTCATGATGTTGATAGAGGTCAGATTGCCTAAGATATATATTTTCATTCACCTTCTTAGAGATTGGATCTGACAAAACTGTAATAGCTTATTGAGTTCCAAATGACAATGACATACTGGGTATTTTCAAGCACTTTTATTTTTCTTACTTCCTGTGACCGGTTATAAAAGAAAGTTGTTATCCCACAAAATAATAATCCTTCAATATTTCAAAATAATTTTTCATATCACGTAATTTTATAATAGAGCTATGTGCTTCCTTCTATGTTGTATATGTATAGAATGCTGAAGCCAACAAATGTACAAATTTTATAGTCGCTTGTCCACAAGTTTAACTAGAATCTATCTGGAGCTTTTTCTAAATAAGCAAGCATCATGAATCTATATCAAGCGCTAGCAAACATCTTCTGTAAAGGACTATAAAGTGCACAGTTTAGCTTTACAGACCATAGGTTTCTGTTGCTGCTACTCAACTCTGCTCTTGGAGCGTGAAAGCAGCTATAGACATTATATAAACAAATAGGTGTGGCTATGTTCCTATAAAACTGTATTTATGGACACTAAAATTTGATTTTATATAATATTTATATGTCATGAATTATTCTTCTTTTGAATTTTTTCAACAATTTCAAAATGTGAAAACCATTCTTAGCTCACAGGCCATATAAAAACAAAAGAGGGCAGATTTGGTCTAAAAGTATAACCTAGAAATCAAGTTTTAAAAGATATTCTGAACTGTCATCTTATTGTTTCAAATTCGCCAAGCTTTAACCTCCTGGCACCCAGGGCCTGGAAGAATGCAAGGTATGTCTCAATTTAAATATGCATATGAATCGCCCAGGAGTCTCTTTAAAATGCAGATTCTGATTCTGTGAGTCTGGGGTAAGATCCAGATTCTGCATTTCTAACAAGTTCCTGAGTAATGCTCATGCTTTTGGTCTGTGATCCACACTTTGAGAGCAAAGCTTAGAACATATACAATTAAAATTCAACCAACATTCTAAGGTAAGGCAATTTATTCAAACAACGAGTATTTATTGAGGGTCTAGGATATGTCCACTTCTGTGTTAGGTGCCAAGGGAGAGTTAAAAAAATATATAAAATATAATACTCTCCCACAGGGAGCTTATAGTCAAGAAAAACACCCATGAAACAATTTTTTTTAAAGGGCTAAATTAAGGAGACTTTAAATGATAAAGGACATTAGAAAAACAGAATGATGAATGAAATTCAGGAAAGCACTTGAGAATAGATAAACCTTAATCTGAACCCAAAAAGTGAAAAATAAAAGAAAGAAGAAATACTTAAGACAACATCAGTAAATGTATGAAAGCAGAAAAGCAGTAGTGGCTTTAGAAAGTCTGGAAAGGAAGTAGGTGCAGAAAGCCATCTGATTAGAAGGAATAGCATCTGAAGTTATTACTTAGATGATATGTTTATTTGGAGTGGCTTGGGAAACTGTTAATGAAAATGGAGGAGAGATTCACAGAACCCCTTAGTAAGACATCTCTTGATGCCGCTCTACAGGTACCTCATATCAACTCCGAAAGGTTTGGCTTCTTTCAAAGAGTGTTTTTTAAAGAACACATTTAGTTATTCTATACTATTATGGTTGAGTCGGAACAGAAGCCAATAGCTTCAGTTTACCATGGGAAATGACATGCTTCAAGATTTCAGTGCTAATCATATTTATCAGGGTTGCCTTTCCTAATAAGAAAGATTTAACTATTACTCTCTATCACTTAAGCAAATTGTTGCCTAAAATCCCACTGAAACCCCATTTAAATGATAAATCAAATTATTTCAAAGAAATATGGGGCTTAAGCCTAGAGCTTTGGGCTCCACTGAGAGGCTATGATGAGCTAAGTTTACTCTCCTCAATCTTAAGGAGTTCTTTGGTGAAAACCTTTGAAAAATTTGGGATTGAGGTCCACCTTTGAGTACTACACAACAATTAAAAATGAAGGACTAGAATATTCATAATAATTTATCTGGATCATAAAAACATCCTGCAAGTAAAAGAGGCATGAAAACAAATGAGATCTAGTACACAGTATACCACTTATGTGTATTAAAATATACGCAAGTAAAATAAAAAAATATAATCTACAAGAATACAAACAGAAGGATACACATTAAATACATTAGAGCAGTTATTATTGGAGTGTGAGAAATGGAAATGTAAAAAGACTAAACAAACAAGTAAATGAGAGAGACCTTGCATGCATAATGATTTAAATATAATTAAATCAAATCTCTGTGCTTAGGGCTCAAGAAAGACTAGTGGGTTAAGTCACTACAGACTATAAAGCTTTTCATTTTAAATGAAGGTATCTTTGGATATCTGCCATTAAATCTTTATTAACATCTAGGTAAGGATTAATTATCAGAGCAAGTTGTGAGAATCTGACAAGATAGCAACAGAAGGGAAAAAGAAGAGAAAAAGAGAGAATAGGCAACAATATAACTAAAATTTATTTTGTACTTAAAATTTTCCAGGCATTTGAGCTAAGTTTTTCACAAGCATTATCTGAGGTAAATACTACTATTATACCTAGTTGACAGATGATGAAACTGAGGCTTGGAGAGGTCCAGGAGGGAAGCTGAAGGTCATTTGGCTTGTAAGAGGCAGATAGCTTCCGACTTCAATGTGTCTACCCTTTGACCCAAACTCCTAACCACTACCGTACATTGCTTAGCATGCTTATCTGAGGGTAGCATAAGGTCAGGATTCACTACAGTAGAGATACTGACCCAGTGTTGAAAGAGGATTGTCAAAGGAGGGGATAGAAGGGAGGTGGGAGAGACGTGGGGAGGCACTGAAAAACATTACACCCTTCACAACTGTGTCCTTAGCCAGCCTTAAAGTGTATGATTGTTTTTCAAGCTCAGCTATAACTAGATGCAGCTCCTTATGAACAACTAAACGTCATGATTTCTTCCATATATTTGTGCCAAACAGTTTTACAGCAATGTTTCAAAAAAAAAAAAGGTTGCATTTGAGAAAATTTAAGAAAAACTTCTACCATTTAATTCATTTAATTGAGAAAATAGTTTGTTTTGTTGTTTTCATGGGGACTTTTTAAGAGCATGTTCTTGAGCCTAACACTTGAAGATCCAAGTGCCTGGCCGATTGTTTTGTTGTTTACAATGACTCCTTAAGAAACCTTGAAAAATAGCTTAGTATCCACACTTTAGTGCCTTACAATTCTTAAAAAGGGAGGTAATAATTACTGAATAAGTTAGGGTAAGGATCAAGGAGTTAGTGTTTCTATGGTACTTTGACAAAGCAAATCTCTGTGTAAGTGTTAGCAATCTCTGCTGAGAGCTCCCACGGCATTTTTTCTCCTCCACTCTAATTACGCCAACTTCAACCTTTGACTTGGAATTTCAGTTCCTTATTCATGATGACAATTGCCTCCGTGGATCTACCTGAAAGACCATGACAAGGTCTGCTTCACTTTTCTGAGAGAATAAATAGTGTTTTCAATGCTTTTGGTGTAGTTGCAGCCACAGGGGGATGGCATGCTATTCAGCAGAGCATTTAATTGGTAAGTGATGCATGAGTTCCATATAAAATTCACTTTGTGGGTTTATGCTTTATTTATCTATGTTAATAATCATATGACTTGGTCCCTATAAAGAATTTTTATATTGAAATCTCTCCAGTATGCTCATCAAGGAATTTTGGCTTGTAGGTGGAAATTTTTGTCTTTCTCGTTTTGGTATTTTTTTTCTTTCTGCTTTTGTTTTTAATGAGCACTGTTTGATATCTAAAGTGCAATGTGTGGTTTTGTAATTCTTTTGAAAATAAATTTTAATGGCACATATTGCCTAGAATAAATGATATCGAACCCCTAAAGATTCAAGAACTGCTAGAAATATCTGACTTAGTAAGGCTAACTTTTTAAATGTAAAGAGGGACAATATCCTGTAAAGATCAAAGGAAGGGTAGCAAAATACTATTTTTTTTTACTTGTTTAAAATATTTATCACAAATTTTATAAAATCACATTTATTACTACTTTTATGCTAGAAAAAATACAATGAACATTTAAAATTCTTTAATTGATAATAACATTTTAATCATAGTATGTCTATGATTTACCTAAAGAAAAACAAACTTATTAAAGACATGGGTTAAAAGCCAGCATATATTTGAAAAAAAATAAGTTTTATTTTTGAATAATATTTATGGCCAAAAAATTTATGGATTGAATTACATAGAATAACAACATTCTGCATTTCGCAAGAAAAAAGATGGCAAGTTTTTTTTAATAGGCATTTCTGAAGCATGTGTTACTTCTGTCAAATGTGAAGTGAACAGGACTAATCATAATTAAATTTTCACATCTGACTAATCTGAGAACATCACTCTGAAATAATAATCAGTAGTTCATCTGTCTATCTCCTGCTTCCCCAATATTTTGTACTTCTCAACATCACAAGTGCTCCAAGTTAAGCAGAATGTTAAACTATTGGCACATACCGGCATTTATGAATTAAACATCTATACACATAAAATAATTCTCCCGTTATTTCTTTAGTGATTCAACCCCTCATATCAATTGCTCTCCTTTATTGCTTTTTTGTTTAGTTTCCCGGATTTTTTAAAGCTATTCATAATATGAAGCAATGTTTGGAAATGTTTGTCATCTTGAATAGCTCCTTTTTTCATTCGTTTAACACTTAAAAGCAGAAAGAAATTTCAATATACTAACTAAACACTGTGGTTTTTAATAGACTTAATTAAAAGGAATATTGCTTGGGGACTTACCCATGTACTCATCCATTCATCTATCAATCCATTAAACATATTTTTGAGCACTTACTATGACACTATACGAAGACAATAAAATATGATTCCTACCATTAAAAATTTCCAAATCTAGTAGAAAAAAAATTAAGTGAACAATAATTAAAATGAAGTCTGGGAACTATTGTAATAGATTTGCACAGAGCATAGGAAATGGGAATGAAAATCCCACCAGCGTAGGAAGGAATGGTTAAGAGATTTTTAGATGTAGGAACTCAACCTATATATGTAGTGTCTTTTTTCTTAGGGTAAAAAATTCTGTATTCTTTATTCTATCACTTAAATTTCAAATCTGACTTTGGAAAATTAGACTCCAGAAGAAAAAATTAAAAAGGCAGACCTCACAAAAAAAAACCTTCTCCCAAGAAGATTATTGCAAGTGATTATTCCATTTTACTTTTTTGAGAGTCCAAATAGTTTTTTGCATTAATTTGGAGATAAAGAAGACAGTTCTTACCTTTAAGAACCTCACAATTTAGCTGGAGAGAGATTCCTACACAACTAATCAGAATTACAAAATCAAAAAAAGTGCAAGGAAAAAAAATGATATTTTTTCAAGATGAAAAGGCAAAAGTGAGTAATCTGATAAAACCAGAATATAGATTACTTCAGGAGTGAAAACGTGAGATGAACCTAGAAACATAGATTGAGACCAAATATAGGATCTTAAACACCAGGGTAAGAGATTTTTATTTTATTCCATAGTCATTTAGGAACAATCAAATATTTTTAATTACTGCAGTGATGTCATGATTTGCTTTAAAAAAGTACTTTAGGTGAGTAGGTGGAGGATGAATTGAGGAATTAAGAGTCCAGTGTACAAAAATACAATAAAGAAGCTGTTTCATGAAGAACTTAATTAGATCAATGACAGTGAGAATGGAAGAGTGGAAATTTTGAGAAATATTTCTAATAAAGGGGGGATGTCTGGTAGTGTTTAAAGAAGTTAATGCATCCTTTTTAAGGATCAAGGATCAGGGTAACTGAGGTAGATCAGCAGTCTTTATAGAAGAGCATTCCTAGTTCTCACGAAATAAGATTAATTATAGGCAAAGCAAGAATGATGGAAATATGGTCTACATAAATGGTCTACTTCATGGTTTTGAGGAAGCATAGGAAAAATGATAGTAACAACTACTTTCCTGAATGCTTAGAATGTCCTGGATACTATGTTAAGTGCCTTATGTACATATCTCATGTAATGCTTATAACAACAGTAAAGAAGATATGAATCCCCCTCATTTTACCAATAAGGAAACCTAATCACAGATAAATGACCAGCTAAAATTCTATGACTAACATGCAGTACAGCGGGATTGGTAAAATTAGATTTGTCTGACTCTAACACAGGGGTAGGCCCGTGGGATAAATCTGGCCCACCACATAGTTTTGGAAATAAAGTTTTATAGAACCACAGCCATGCCCATTTATTTACATACTAAGTCTGCTTTCACACTACTTCAGCAGAATTGAATAATTGCAACAAAACCCACATGGCCCACAAAGCCTAAAATATTTACCATTCTGGCCCTTTATAGAAAATGTTTGCCCACCTCTGCTCTAAACCTTCACATGTAACCTTTAAACAAATATGTATTGAGTACCTGTTATGTTCCAGGCTCTGGACCAGGCTCTATTCTTATAGACATTCAGGGAAGTTATAGAAGTGACAACAATAGGAATGCTTCTCCAAACACTTGACATTTTAATAAATTGGCCATCTTGATACTCCTCTCATCTTGAATGGCACTACTAGGCAGACCAGGCCATAAACAGAAGAGAGAGCAGAGTTTTCACTGTTGTTGTTTCCGTGCTTAGCTCAAGATATACATATAGTAAGCCATTGAGATTTGCAACAAATGCCACCCAAGTCCTTAAATTGTCAAATACCGTATGTGCCAAAAATTAAATTACATCACATATAACTGAACATTTTAAATGATTACTTGAGGTCAATAATAATCCGATAATACAAGGTTAATAATGAATTCTACAAGTAAAATTAAATTAGTAAATTATATTCTTTTAAGTAGGATATTAAAATGAGGCTCTTGATTTCTATAGAAGTCCCAGTATTTAGACAGCAAAGTGAGTATGAGTAGACTCTGCTTAGTGGAATTTCCAAGATGTTCAGACCCTGTTTCCTGATTCTTATGTCATTCACTCATGAGCCCTGCACTCACTCCAGGAAAAGGGGCAAGAGAAAGAGGCTTCAGTGAGGGAGACTTCTTTAGGAATGACTGTGTTGTGAGTCCCACCCTCTTCTCACATCTTAGGAGTTGCCACTAGAAAGGATCTAAAGAGAGTCTCGAAATATGACTTGA
>NW_006442508.1:11751175-11834658 GCF_000325575.1 Pteropus alecto | reverse complement strand
GCTCAAAGTCCATAAAAGTTATATTTTAAGTAACAAGTACAAGTAAGAAAATTCCTGCCCTCTATTCTCATTATCTATTTCTATGCAAGAAGTCATTTCAAAATTAGTGACATAACACAACTTTATTATGCTCATGGATTCTGTGGGTCAGGAAGCCTAACAGAACACAGTGGGAATGGCTGATTTCTGTTCCACGTTATCTGGGCCCTCAGCTGGGAAGACTCAAATGACTGGAGGTATTTCAAAGACCACTTCTGCTACACTCTCTTGATCAAGAAAGTCACAAACCTACTAAGATCCTAAGGTATCGTATCTATACCTAACCTCTGAATGGGAAGAGTGGTGAATAATTTGTGGCCATGTTTTGAAACCACCACACCCTCTTTTTTCCTCCTCTCTCTTCATGCACCCATCCCGGAGGGAACTGAAACTCCTTTTACTCAGCTGAGGTAAAAAGAGAAAAAGAGAGAAGGGTTGCCTTACTCACCTACTGCAGATGACCTGCCTATGGGTCTGGCTGGGGAAGTGCAAAAGACTTGACTTTAAGCAAGTTCAGGCTTTTGATTATTATCGAGGGCAGGACATTCTAATTTCTGAAGTGAGTGCAGCTTAAAGAGTGTAAAACTGTATATTAGACACATAAGAAAAGTCATGGATCATGACCAAGTTTTCATCCAGAAAAAAACTTTAGGAGAGCAGTGAGAGACAAAAAAATAAATTCTTGCTTTGCTCATATTGCAGAATTGGGCTTTTTCATCAAACTGGTTATATAATATCATTACTATGGTAATATTAACCATAAGCATACCTGAAACTACAAAACCAGATTGGCAGTGATATATCATGATAGTTGTTGTTTAGTGCATGCAGTTTGTGTCTGAAGAAGACCATACTGGAATTTATCTACTCTTGTAGCAAGATGAAATAAGAAGATCGAAATTCAGCAAAGTGTGCCATTGGCATCAATACTGTTAAAGAAGCAGTAAAGCAAATGATACATAAGTTAAAGGAAACTTCCGAGAGGCAACAGTGTGAAGGACTAGCCAAGGGAATACTAGAGAAGAAAAGAACATGGTGACTGGCAACCATTTTTCCCCTGTATGTAAGTCTCTATGACCCACTGGAGTTTTTGAATGGAGAAGGTGACATGATCTGATTTATGTTTTAGAATTAGCATCTTGGTTGCTGTGTGGAAAATAATGAGGGTGAGGTTAGGGGTGGGGGGGATCAAGTCGTAGAGGTAATGAGCAAGGGTTAAAAAAATTAAGCTATGGGGATTGCTCAGGTGAAAGAGAATAGTAGTTCGGATTAGGGTGATTGCAATGGGCATATCGAGAAGTAATAACAAAGAAACAGTTCAAAGTAGGCAGAACGTGGATATGTTTCAGAGAAAGCTAAAGGACTTGCTGATTGATGAAATGAATGGCATGATGTTTGTGATACTCTTTAATTAATAAAGAATTCTATATGAGTGTCTAAGTAAGCATTAACATGTGAACATCCTTAGGTAGACTAGTTTAGTTAATAATAATATGCATAGCAATTAATATTTTCATAGTAATTTTATAGGTTAGATTCTATAAATGTTTTCACTTGATCTCTGAAATAACTCTGACTATGCTCATTACACTGATGCAAAATAAAATTTAGTCCCTGAAAGAGAATATAGAGGCAAAGAAGGAATTGGATAATGTTGCTTTCTCTCTGCCATCTCTCGACATTATATTATTTTCTGTGAGTTTGAATCTATCTCTTTCTTGTTTTTCACCTTGCTCCAAAGATAGCTTTCGGGAATTTGGTAGTTGTTAACATTTCTCACAAAGTTTTTCTGGACTTTAGCCTTCCCAACCCTTATCTTTAGATATGTGCCACTCTTTTGTGTTTGTTCACGGCACATGACTCTTTTGTACAGGATCTTTTATGTCTGAGCTCAAAGAGCTGTCTATTATAGACACATTGAACTCTTTCAATATTTTGTCAACTTCTTTCCTAAGATCATCTATGATTGTACAGTCAAAAAAATCTTGTTTTAGAATCCTTCTAATATTTTCTCCAACTTTTTATAAACTGCTTTAAAGTCGTAGAATATTTTTTAGTCTTACTTATTCATCATTGAATTAAGTAACATATTGTTAACTCTTCTCAGAATTATAGTTCTAATAAAAGACAACAAAAGCACCTCTATTAATTACACGAATATTGATTTTATTTGCTATTTCACTTTGTTATGGTTTCTAACAGGGGATTATGTTTGCTATAAAGGCCTATAATCGGATTTTAGTAATAACTGGTCAATCACTGTCAAATTATAAGTTTGCTAATAGTATTACCATAAATAATCTCTCACACACACGCACACACACACACACACACACACACACACACGTGAGTTAAAAGCAAAGACCTTAGAAAAATAGGACTGATTTTCCAAAACCAGCAACATGACTAATCAAGATAGCACTCAAATGTCTATAATATTTCTTCTCCTAGGTTTTCTTTCAATATAGCAATGCTTTGGTTTTGCTTTTGAAAGCATATTGAAATAATCATTCTACCCCTAACAGACTATTAACAAGGTGTCTGCCAGCATTTCAATCTCATTTCAACTAAAGTCAACTTTCACCAAACTAATTTAATACTAAATTTGTAAAGTTTATCGTTATCGGCTTTCATAACACAAGTCTCCAGAGATTCTGTAACCAATTTTAATAATAATGTCCTGAAGGTTATATTATACACCTCCATTTCCTTTATCTTCTACTCAAAAAAAAAACCACTTGACATTTTTATCACTAGGTAATATGTTGCCAGATTGTACCTCTTAGATTTGTTTTGTTTTTGTTTCTTTTTTTTTTTGTCTTGTTATTTTTAGACTTTAAGTCTTTCCGGTGCTCTGTAAGATTCATGTGTGCTGGTGCTCATCCTTTTTCTACAAATAAAAAATTTTCTAATTGAACTTTTGAGTTCAAGAGCTTGAGATGTCAAATCAATAAGGCAACAGAGATACATTAACTTTTCAAATCTTCCCTTTTTTATTTTCTCAAAAAATACAGAAAAAAAAGCCATTGTAAGTTTCTGTACTTTCCTCAAGCAGAGTGCCAAAAGAAAACAATACGATCTAAAATGTGTAATTTTCAAACTCACGGTCAGTATGCTATATTATACATATACATGTATATATACATATATCTAGCATATTGCAGCTTTGAGTTTCCAATACCTAGTAGTAACACATTTTGGCCAGATTTTTCTTTCATTTATTTTAAGGTACAGCAAAAATAATTTGACAGAGAAACTAAATGATGTTTTTTAAAATACCTTCTACTTTCACAGTTGCCTTCAAAATAGGCAGGTTATAGATAGGCAAAACTTAATAACCAATAACTCAGGATTTCTGCCCTCTTTCTGAAGCACAACTGTCATAAAAATATACTTTCCACTTAGTGTTACCATGAGTAATCAATTACAAATGACAAAGAAGAAAATGAATATATTCCCTAGCCAAACATTTTCATCATTAACAATAATAGAAATGTTGCTTCCAACAAGCACTTGGGTATTGCTAGCACTCAGAACCTGAAAATAATGGCTCATAGATGGGGCTGGCCTAGCAGGAAAGCCTCCAGGACCTTTTATTCATTTTTAAATTATTACATAAAATAATGGTTCAAATATTCCTCAATAAAACATTTGTGGAAAAGGCCAGGTATATTTCCTGTTCAGAGAAACTATCTCAGGAGATAAGCTGCTATTTCAGGGAAGGTGGCAGTTGGCTGGGCGGGGGAGGGGGGGCTGTGCAGGGTACACTACTCTGCAGTAGAAGTCCATGGTGTAAATTCTTTTGGACTGATAAGTATTCCCAAAAGGTGGTACCTTACACTTATTCATGGTAGCATATAAGCTATGGGTCAGCTACCTGATCATCTGACTTCCATCGAGTCAGTTTTTAATCTGAACCTACTCATCATCTCTGAAAGAAGAGAGAGTTAGGAGTGTGGAAATTACATGCTGAAAAATGATAAGGTGAGTTACCAGCAAGTTCTCTACCTGGAACCTTCCTCTGCTAAGCTATGGCACCTTACTGACCTTGAAACCAAGGGCAATAATGGCCACGTTTTTTCTCTTCTAAATGACAGCAAGAGTAACATAAAAGCCTGGAGTGGAACTATTGCTCTTACCTGACTGTAGTTTCTTCACATCATCTCTTCGTTCAGGATTTTTTATACTCTTAAAAACTATAATAAACCCATTGTATATCAATATAAATTACATATTTTATGAAAAATAACTAGATTTCCCCCTCTAAAAATAGAAGAGTAGCATTGGTTTACAGTTTTGAAAATTTCTTAATAAAAGATAGTTGGATCCTTAATATCTGCTTCTGCATTGCATCTGGAGTGATATCAAACTCTACTGTATACTCATCAGAGAATGAGAGTGAAAATAGAAAGCATCCTACGATAGATTGGCTAAAAAAGCTGTGGTACATATATGTAATGGAATATTACTCAGTCATAAAAAGAGATGAAATACTGCCATTTACAACAACATGGATGGAACTCGAGATAATCATGCTAAGCAAAATAAGACTGAAAAAGTTGAAAATCACACAATATCACTTATATGTGGGATATAAACCTAAAAGCAACAAATGAACAGGACAGAGACTCATGGACATGGACAATAGACTAGTGGTTACCAGAGGGTAGGGGGCTGGGAGAGGAGGGAAGAGGTAGACAGGGTAAAGGGGGGTCAAATATAAGGTTGTGGGGAGGGTGAAGTGGGTAAAAGGGATCGAATATATGATAGCTGAAGGAAATTGGACTCTGGGTGGTAATCACACAATAGAATATATAGATGCCAAATTATAATATACACCTTAAAATTATATTTAAAAAAAAATTTTTTAAATAGGCCAATAAGATCATAGTATTATTAAGATAGTTTTGACCTCACAAATTCTCTGCAGGGATCTTTGGGACCTCAAGGATCACTGAACCACAATTTGAGTACCACTGCTCTACACGAAGTTCAGTACCATGAAAATAAGATTGAGGACTCAAATTGACTATGGCAAAACAAGGAAGTCAGAGATAAGCATCTCTCAAGTTGATGGGTATGTGCAATTGAACTTCACTTAGTGGAGATTTTCTTTTAATTAACAAACACAAGTTTTCACAAGTTTATTGAGAAACCAGTTACTCAGGTTGTACAACATAAAAACATCCAACTTACAAAGGCCCAGAAAGGTCATCTTTTTTCATCTTTAATGTTTTCATTTTACATATGATAATATCGGGGCTTAATCAGACCGGAAACTTTAACAAGACAATAGAACTCAGGTTTCCTAGATTCCAATTAAATATTCTTTACTCTGTACCATGCTGCAAAACTGAAAAATAACATTTCAAATATGCCCAGCACTGGCTGATCTAATTGTTGTAACATTTGGAAGAAGGGTAGTTGGTGAACTCTTAAATATTTAATGAAATCTAAGACTTAATTTCACAGAAAAATGTTCACATGCACATATACATGGGTCCCTGAAGCCCAAGCATGAACTACCTAGGGCTCAGTACAGCCCCAGTTAAGAGCTTCCAGACAAGTTTTAAAATACACACATAATTCTGAGATCCATACATTTAGGAAATAAAAAATTAGAGAGCAGCATGTATTAAAGAATTATAAGAGCTAATGTTACTTATTTAACAGAACAAATTCTGTTAATTGAATTCAGGTTAATATAGCATCAAAATACCATATAATATTAAACTTCTCCTGAAGTAAGATTTATTCATTCTTTCACAAATATTTAGAGTGTCTACTGAAGGCCAGGCATTTTGCTAGGTCCTGAGGATGAAATGTAAGTGTCAATGAGACATTCTGTACTATGACAGAGTTTTCAGTCTAGAGAAAGACAAACATTAAATAAGCACACAACATATATCAAGAATAAAAGTATTAAACCTTTCCCACCTGAACTCTCAACTACTGCAACATCACCCAAGTTGCATCCTCAGAAGCTCAAACCACACCAGCATCACCTCAAACACCATCTTCCCCCATACCAGAAGCTGAGTAAGACACTGTTTAGCCACCATATTGTCGGTGATACAAAGAGAGTAAAATCTTTGTTCTTCCAAATGGAATGTTTTATTTTGCCATATAGCTCCTTCTTTAGAATGTCTCTCCTCAAAACAGGCTTATGGCTGCCTCCTTCATAATAAAAACCCTTACCAGAAGTCTTGGGGTGGGCAAGTTAAGCCTCATGTAAAGGAAGCTCATTTCTCTACTCTTCTTCTCTTCAGATTGGTCTCTCCATGCCTCATCTTGTTAGCAGAGTGGTAAGATCTTAAAGGCCAAGGTCAGGATGTGAATCTGGAACAATGCTGCACATTCTGTGATGATGGAAATGCCAGTACAGTAGTCACTGGACATATATGGCTATTAAACATTTTAAATGTGGCTAGTGTGACTGAAAAACTGAATTTTAAATTTATTTATTTTAAAAAATTAAATTAAAAAATTTAATTTTATCTAATTTTTAAAAATTTTAATTTTATTTAATTTTAAAAAAATTAAAAAGCCACCTGTGGCTAATGACAACCATATTGAACAGCACAAAAGAAGGGAAACACAGAGGCCTGCTTTTAGTCTGTTTTAGACTATAGACATAAAAGGAGTCTTTTGGGCTCACCATATTCCTTCCCAATTGGAAGACTGGAGCATTAACTCAGACCATACCCTGCACAATAAAATAATTCACAACGAAATTTAAAAATTAAAATAACACAAAGTATATTCTCTGACCATAGCATAATTGAACTAGTAATCAGTGACAGAAAAATATTTGGAAAATATCCAGATATTTGTCAAATTAAGCAATACACTACTAAATAACTCAGAGGTCATAGACAAATTAGACAATATTTTAAATTGAATAAAAATAAAAACAAGACATATACAAATGTATGGCATATAGCTAAAAATGGCATAGAGGGATATTTATAGCATTAAATGCTTATATTAAAAGGCTGGGCTTTTAAATTAATAAGTTAAGCTTCCGCTTTAAGAAGATAGAAAAAAGAAGGGTAAATTAAGCCCAAAGCATAAAAAAAGGAAGAAAATAATAAAGAACAAAAGTCATTAAAGTTCAAAACAAAAAAATAATTCAAAACAGAAAAGAGAGAAAATAAATAACACCAAAAATCTATTATATCTCCACACACACACCTCCAACATAATTCCCTTTGAAAATTATATATCATCATCAAATGTATCTCAGATACGATTTTCTCTACTGGTATCTAAATAAAGATATGGCTCTTCCATAAAAGTAGTTTTAAAATGATAATATTTCCCCTCTCCAAGATGCTAGAGAGGGAAGACTGATCTCATTTCCCATAGGTAAGAGGATGGATTATGCCCATCTAAAATTTTACTTCCTGACATTGAATCAGTATTTCAGAGTTTTTTCTTTCCTATGACTAACACGCGTCAATGATATGAGGTTTAGTCAGCATTTTTAGAAACCCTTGTGAGTTTACCAAGTAAAGAAGTGATAGATTAGAATCAAATCAAATCCCCAGTACAAGAAGCAATGGCAGAAAAATAATAAATCTCAAATAGGCAAATTTGGAATTCAGCAACAATAAACCATGCTCATGTATTTGCTCATTTCAAAAGGGGAAATATTGCAGGTGCTAAAAAAATTATTAACGAAGACAATTTAAGTGATAGAAACAAAGTTTATTTAACATTTTGTGAAGTAGACAGTCTCCTTTCAGACAGCTGCAAGATGGAGCATAAGGCAGAAAGCTTTTATGGGATAAAGAATAAAGAACAAGAAGAGAAAAATAAAAATATATTTGATCAGGTGGGGCCACATGGTCAACCTTGTCTGGGTGAGAGGAACAAGGAATTTAAGTATAGAGCCAAAAAGAGCTGATTTTGTGTCTAGGGACTGACTGACTGGATATACTGTATTTCTGATCAAACAGAGCATTTATAGGGATACTGGTTATCTACGTTTCAGTTTGCTGACATGGCACCCCAGGCAAGAGCAGTTCCATCTTGGGCCTACCAAGTTATTTCAATACCTTTCCCCCTTTTGATCATCCTCTTGACCATTAAAGAAGTTCAATCGAAAATATCAGTCTTAGTGCGACTCTCAGTTACCACTGCCTCTTTTGGTCTCAGTGTAGTATCCGTAAGAAACAATGTCAGGCTCCTATTCTTGGAGCTGGTTACATCCTTGTCGCTCCAGTCAGAGAGGGACTATCTATTGGCTGGTCAATGGCTGCCCAGATGCATTAAAACTTTTGAGAGAACGCAATGTGTTAAGGAAACAATAACTATTAGCAACAAACAACACCCATGGTTTGAAAGCTCTCCTGAGCCAGAGTCCCCCATGATCCAGATAGAAACAAGTAAGTCAAGAAATGATCCCAAAGAGGTGGATATTTCTTTAAACCAGTTGGCCTCTCTATGTATTTAATGTATCTGTACCTCTAATTCCCCAGAAGCGTTTATTCAGCAAGCAAGTTTCAGAAAACCTGAGGTATTGGAAATCAGGGCAAAGTTTGTAATGAGAAGAAAAAACTATGGGATCACCAGTATCATGGAAAAGTTAACATGTTTGTTGGAGGTTGATTACCTTCCTTTGCAATGGCCTGAGATATGAAGACAATAACATTATCTTTTCAGGTCAAGTAAAGGGGGAAAAAAGTGAACAAAAGAAGACCTTCATAGGATAAAGAGGGTCAAATATAAGGTGACAGAAGGAAATATAACGTTGGGTGGTGAGTATCCAATGCAATATACAAATGATTATATGTATTATTGAACTGTACATTTGAAACATATAACATTTTATTAACTAATGTCACCTCCAATAAATTTAATTAAAAAAAGAATTCAGAAGAGCATGGTCAGATTAGGAAGAAAGAATGGAAAAAAATGTTCCTGGTGTCTTGAGAGAAAGCAGCCTGCCCTGATGTTGTCTACTTCTCTTCCTAGCCAGTTTGATTTTGAGGTCTCTAGCATTTACATAGGACCAGATGTCAGGGGGAGTCTTCTTCATTATGAAATATACACCCAAGTTTTGAAAACTTGTAATTTCACAGTGGTGTTCAGTGGTCAAGAGTAGTTGGTAGGGTCCTATCCATGAATCTCACTTTTGCAAAAGCATCAGGATAAAACACTGATCGTATGTAAATGATGAAAGACTTAAAAATGTCCAAGGTAAAGATCTGATGAGAGTTCAGCGTAATGGAATTGACAAGAAAATTTGGTTATTTCTGTGACATACAACATTTCATTATAATAATTGGAAATATGATTGATAACGTTATACCAGGACATATCAGACTTTTAGGAATTTCACACAATTTCTGGAACACTGATTTTAATAACATGTATTCATACAAATACAACCGAACGAGGTTTAGCATCACTTCTTATTTGATAATGCTTCCCATGTAATTTAACATATCAAATAGACCTAATTATTTTAATATCTTACCAGGCTAGAGAGAGATCCTTCGAGATTTTCCAGGGATCCGTGAAAAACATCTCAAAGTTAGTTTGAAGTCATAAAGACTCCCTTTAGAATTTGATTTTGGGAAAATGTCAAAAGGTTTGGACGTTTAATTAAACAGGATCACAGATCATTATGAAATATTACTTATGTATTTAACCAAAATAACAACAGTTTTCAAAGGAAAATCCAGAATGTTACATAATTGTGAACAAAAAATTTAGCTCTTTTAATACTAAGAAGACTAGGTTTCTAAAGTAATCAAAAACCTGATAATGATGTGAAGTACAGTAAATTATTTTGGAAAAAGACACAAAATCTTTACCGGTAGATTACCCAAAAGGTTAAAAAAAATATTTCACAATCTCTTATCAAGAACAGACCAAGAGTTTAAGAAAACTTTGTCCTTTTAACAGATAGAAAAACAAATTCTAATTTTGCACCAGAATACTTTTGATGTTAAAACTTTTCTTTAAAAAACCTTAAAGGAATCCATTCAAATCTTAGCCAGCTTGACCACATATAAAATTCCTTTCCCAAGAAATTCCTTTTCGCAAACTTTCTGTGACTATTTTATATCTATTCAGATTTTGTCCTATCTTTTTTAAATCTTTCTCATTCTGGAATAATCAGTTGCTTTACTTTAGGATAAAATTACTCTTTTTTTCCATTAACAAAAGCACATCTCCATACCTCATACCTTTTCTTACCAAAAATACATTTTACTTTTCTTGCAGAGAGATGTTTTCCTTATTATTTCTAGCAGTTTTGGTTATATATATTAATTAGATTCTTAACACTTAGAATCCTTAATTCCTAATGGAAACAAGGACGTAAGAAATTTTGGACTGTCACACTAGTATTCTGTGGATTGGCAAACTTATAAATACAATTTATAATTTCTAGAAGTACATTCTACCTCATAATAAACTTTTTAATGTTGCACAAAATATGTTTTCTAACAGATTCACATATCTTCAGTTTCTTTGTAAAAGGAAGTCAAAATGGCTAAACTTAAGTTGGGTAATAAATATTTCAGTATTTTCTTATTCAGAATGATCTAAATATTCAATAAATATCTATCATTTAACTTATCTCAGTATAACTTTAAGGTTTCAAGTTAACAAAAAGATTTTAGAAACTGTCTCTAAGTAGAAATACCATAAAGCATAATTATTGTTGAAAGTTCATTTGTAAATTTTATCTTATATCTATTTAATTTACTTGTTCTTAACAATTATGATTATATTATTCATGAAAAAACTTTTGAGACATTAAACAGCTAACCATCAGCTTATCTTTCTTGCTGACAAGTTCTATAACAGAGATAACATGAGCTTATGTGACTTTTAGCAAAACTAGGTAGAATAAAAATATTATATTTAATTTTTATCCTAGATCACATGAACTGAAAAAAATTTGGGTTAATTTCTATATTTCTGAGAATATATTTAATATAATTGCTTAATTTTATACTATATATATATTTTTTATTTTTTAATGAAGTTGGTTTGGATCAGAGAGCTTCACATAAGGAAACAAAGCTCAAATCCAAGAGTGACTTACCCACAGCGCTTGGTAACGATGAGAGAAACAGTGAATTCAAAGCTTCAGCAGACACCTGAACTGTGTATCTCTTCATCCTGCAGACTGTTAGCAGTCAGCTTCAGACCTCATTCTTCTTCACCAAAAACTGTTAAAAATCAATTAAAGAAAACAATTTAATGATACAAGCAAACTTTATTTAACACTTCATAAAATGAATAGTCTCCATTCAGAGAACTGCAAAATTGGATGGAAGGCAAGAATCTTTTATAAAATAAAGAATAAAGAACAAGAAAGAGAAAAATAGAAAATACCTGATTGGTAGAGGCTACATAGTGGTAAAAAGGAACAAGCAAATCAGTATAGAGCCGAACTGGCTTGGAAATTGGGAACTGGGTGGCTGGATATACTGCATTTCTGCTCAAGCAGAGCGTTTACAGGGACACAAAAGTTATCTGAGTTTCTATTTACTGATGTAGCACCCCAGGTGGAAGCAGCTCCATCTTGGGCCTATTAAGTTATTTTAACTCAGGCAAATTCCACTAACGTATAATAGCTATGTAAGATAATGAAAGAATAATAGTCTAGACAGATGATGGTTTTAACTGCAGCAACACCATCCACTGAATGCATTCCCTCTATTTCAAAGTAATTCAATTCAGTAGACGTTTATTGAGTCTACATTGAGTATAAGCTGCACACTCCAGTGAAAAAACTCATTTAAGATGAGATGTCATCTAATCTAACCTCTCTTTTTTAGATAAGGAAACAGAAACAAGTATGTTTAGCAATGTTTTGCATGAGGTCAGCCTAATTTACTAAAACTTGGTGGCAACACTGAAAAGAGAACTAGGCCAAGTGTTCTGACCATGGTGCATGCTCTCCAATATTTTTCACCCTTTCTGGGAATCCTTCCATGACTGTTCGAGTAAATCTGATCATTTATCTTTTGTGCCACAATCGGGCCAAGTACATAGATCTATTATTATAATTAATCATAGTATTACAATTATTTACATCCATCTCCATTTATCTGGTGTAGAGATTAAGCACATAACCACTGGAGCTCCAATTCCAACCACTGACAAGCTGTATGTTACAGGGGAGAAGTTTCTTTACCTCTCCATGCTTGTTTCCTGATCTGCAATAAGGGAATAATGTTAGCCAACACAGAGGCTTATTAATGAGATTTAAATGAGAAATTCATTTTAATGTTTAGTACAATGCCTGTCACAGAGTAAGTGCTGAAAAAAATACTAGCTGTTGTTATTTTTATTATTATTTTTAAAAAGTATTTATTGAGTGCCAATAATATTTCTAGTGCCAGAGATACCTTGGTTATTCAATCAAAGGTTTTACTGAGTATCTAATATATTCCGAGTGCTACTGCCAACCACTGGGCTTTTAAATATTAGTAAAATACAGTAATCGGTATGATTATAATTGAAACAGATTAAAGTCATAATGGTAAACATAAATGAAAGAGTGGTTAGATGCAGCTAGGAGCATAGTGGAGGGTGAAGGCAAACTCCATTTCCTGCAATACCTCCCTTTCTTCATTTCTTTTTATTGTGTCAGGGAAAACTAAAATTTCCCTATACCTCTATGAAAACTGGAGAGAAATCTGAGGCAAAGAAAAGCTACGTGGGCATAATGGCATGTGTTGTCAGCTAAAGTATATGAGCTTGGTAATGTAATCCTAAGCAAGATGGGGCAAATACACTATTAACATAAGGCCAGGAACAGTGTTTCATTAAGTAAAGGGGTCTAGGTCAGGTAGTCAGAACACAAATTACTCACGTAGATGAGAGAGAATGGTCTTAGGGGAAAATATTATTACCCCCACTAATCACTTGTGCCCTATTTCAGGAGGAAACTAAATAAAATCCACTGATAAGGCCCACCATTTTCCTACTCTCCACACACACCTATTTCAGATCAGAACTCTCCCCCTTCTTTTGGCCCAGATACTTCTCCCAGAGCAATTAGACAGTACTATCATAGGTATATTTTCCCTCAGTCACCTGGTCACATTAATATTAAAATATAACTTCTATGATATACTGAAATTTTGTTAGATTTATGAACTTTTGTTAGATGTATAATTATGTCCCAAAAAACAATAGTAGAAACTATTAGAAATAATTGCATGACAATATAAACATCACACTAGTCATCAATGGTCACATCCAAACATAAGTCACATGGAATTTTTAATCAATATACTTGAAACCTGAACATTGGAAAAAGTACAGTGGTGGATTTTATACGTATATCTGCTTGGTTGAAGGTGAGAAAATGCAATTAACTCCTATTTATAGACCAGTGTATTATTCCCATGATCATTACTTAGCTAAGCTACTTAAGGATAACTGTCCTTTAGAGAAAGGACTCTAATTCTCATTAACTAGATTTCTGACCCATAGAGGAGTTTTAGCATTCATTTTCAGGTGCTTCAATTTTTTTTTTTCAATTAAGCACTCCATCAAAATTTTAAGTAGTAGTGTGATTTAATATTGTTTTGTCAAAGGTCTTTATTTAATAAATCTAATCGAATTATTGGCTTAAGTCCAAAAAATAAAGGTCAAATTTCTTGGCATAACGATTCTTGATAAATTTATAGCTATAAAGATTATTAGCTAAGATATTCTCCAAAGTAGATCTGCTTTGAAAAAAGTTTCACTTTGAAATTTAGAAAACCAAAATAACTAATAATCATTCTTCTAGCCTCTGAGAGATAAGCAAAAAAAAAAATCAGTTGAAGTCATATATGCATGTCACAGAGGCAGTTAATAATCCAGTGTGAAAGAAAACTGTGATAGAGCAAACATCAATTATCCTAGGTAATGGAACCAAGGGTACTGTATTTGAGATACTCAAAGCATGGGTTAATAAGGAAAACCTGGCATTTACATACTCTGTTCCTTCAAAGAGAATTGTGGTAATTGGAATTTTACAAAAACCCTTAATAGAGTAACATTAAGATTTATTAGTATGATATTTTCAAAATAAAAATACAGATTTGAAGCATGTCTCATATTTTTTCTATAACTTAAAAGAATCTAATAAACAAATTCTGTATTTTTATAGCTTTTCCATAATTACTTTAAAATTTATTATCAGCTGTAAACTTTAAATGTTATTACTTCAGGGGATTGAATCCCCACATTCACATCAAAAGGAAGAGTATATGGTAGGAAAAGCATGAGGAGGAAAATGGTTTCTTGTGTATATTCTTTAGAAATGAGAATGCTGTGAGTTATGGCATTTTGCCTTTTTCCCCTGATTTTCATGTCTTAAGTTATGAAGTCACTACTAAGTTCCTGTCAAAGCAGGAAGAAAAAGATCAGGGAAACATTTGCAAGGGCCCAGAGGTAAGAGAGGCAGAGCGTAACCATGTTCACAGAATATGCTGATCAAAATGCAGGAAGAGTTTCTTGAAAAGAGTAGCAACAGGAGGTGAGATTGAGAAGCCACATGCTTAAAGAGTGTCCTGTGCTGCCTCTGAAGCCTGGACCTCATCCTAAAGCAATCAAGAGCCATTTAAGAGTTTTCATTAAGGGAATAATACTACCAGCTCTGTGCTCTAGAAAGATCCCTCAGGCTGTAGAGTAGACAACAAGGTAGAAGGAGCAATACTGGAGGAAGAAAGACCAATAGCAGAAGATGAAGTTGTTACTAACAAAATTTATGGCAGTGAGGATGGAGAAAAGCAGCTGGCTGTGAGAGATAATAGGGAGGTAGAACCTGCCAGACTTGGTGATTGGGCAGCAATGAGGCTGAGGCACTAGAATAATAGGCAAATTTCACCCTCGGGTATCAGGATAAACAGTAGTGCCTGAGTTTTCTTTGACCACCAGGATGAGAGCCACTAAGCAGACTGATGTACAGGGCAGGAGCTCCACAGAATGATCTTGGTTGGAGATAGAGACCCCTATGGAAAATGTATTTCTTCTGCACTTCCATAGCAAGCTATATCTATATCTATCATCATATCAATCACACTATTGAAATTATATGTTTACTTTCTGTCTCCTCTACGAGGCTGTACATTCACTGAGTGCAGGCATCACTTATATTCATCTTTCTATCTTTAGTGCTCAATGAGTAATTATAAGTATATTCACCAGGCACTGTTTTTACATGTATAAATTAATTTAATTCTTACAACAACTCTATAAGGTAGTAGTATTATTATCCCCATATTACAGATGAGGAAATTCAGGCTAAGAATCAGTAAATAAATTTACCCAAATCCTGCTGCTAGTGAAACAGATACTGAACATGGATTGGCACATAGTAGGCACATAGTAGGTTCTTAATATCTAATTTAATATCAGTTTAAATAAATTGACCTGGGGACTGGATAGAAAATGTGTTACCTAAGGAAATGGAAGAAAAGGGATAGGGGAGCATGAAGCCCCTAACAAAAAAGAAAGGTGATGAGAAAAGATGTTAGGTAAGATGACATCTCTACTGCTCTCTAATGTGACGTTGGTCAGGACAGCTAGGTTGCTTGGGGCGACTCACTTGCCTTACTTAGCAAGCCGCTACCTGCAGGTCAGAGGGAATGAGCACTAGTTAGAGCTTCTCCACTCACCTCTGTGGGGAAGAGGGGCTTTGCCAGCTTTGTTTACCTGCAGCAGTCAGGGCCCTCCCCGCCCAGTGCCCACTGTCACAAGGGAGCTCTGGCTCACGCTGCCTGTACATCAGCCCTATCCCCAGTTTCCAGTTTCCTTTCAGTCACTTTAAATGAATTCTGTCATCTGTGAGTGACATAACAGTGATGCACTCCTAGCCATTTCTAAAAAGGAGCAATCTTTCCTTACCTGATTATTTCTCTTCCCACTATCCCAAACCTTTATCTACTGGGTAATCAGAGCCATCTTTCTTAAATACAAATCTAACCACATCGGTCCTTTAAATCCTTCAGTGAGTGGGTCATTACTACTCTTGGAACAAGGATCAAAAGCTTCAAAAAGGTCTACAAAATTCTGCATAATCTGACACCTGTCCGATCTTCCCATCACACCGTAGGCCATCCTGCCCTTGTTTTAGGTACTTTAACGCACTAATTTGCCTTCAGTTCCCTGAATGCACAGTGACCCCTTTAACTACCGTGCTTTTACACATGCTGTTTCCTCTACCTAAGTGGTTCTTCAACCTTTTTTTACCTAGTTAATGCCAATTCATCCTTCAGGTACCAGTTAAAATACTACCTATTGATAAAATCTTCTCTAGTCTCCCTTGACAAAATCAAATTCCTTTTATAAGCCCCCAGATATTTTCCTTTACAGCAGTTTGTAATTGCATATTTCTTTATTTCTCTCTTTTTCTCTTACTGTGTTCTCTATATGTTCCATAAAAACGAGAACAGTAATTTTTTCATATTTGTACCCCTAGCACCAAGAAGAAGGTCTGGTGCATGGAAAGTCCTCAAAAACAAATTCTGTCAGAATTCTGCTCAGTCTTCTTTCTTGGTTAGGCCACATCAGTTATGTTACAGCAAAATTTCTCAACCTTGGCACTATTGACATTTTGGACTGGATTATTCTTTGTTGTTGGGGACTATCCTGTGTATTATAGGATATTTAGCAGCACTGCTGACCTCCACCTACTAGAAGCCAGTAGCGCTGATCCCTCAAATCATGACAATCAAAAATGTCCCCAGATATTGCCAGACCTAAATTGCCCTAGGTGGGAGGCTAAATTACCCTGAGAAAACGACTATCTCAGGAGCTGAAGTGAGAGAGAGGGCAAAGATAGGAAAGAAGATTCATCTTAGGAAGGAAAGAATTCTCTTTCGATGACTCCTGATATCTAGGCCATTCTCAAATTGGTAATTGGTTATCTTCTTTGACCTCAAATCCTCTTGAATCTTTTTTTTTAGATGTATATGTGTTTCCATTTCTCCCGTGCCAAGCCAAGCCTTTAACTTTTCTCAGTGTTTACACTTGAACCTCAAATTGTATTCTCTTATACCAAATTATATATTGATCCAGTATCAATTTCTCCCTTTCTCTCTCTCTCTCTCTCTCTCTCTCTCTCTCTCTCCCCCCCCCCTCGCTCTTTCTCTGTCTCTCTCTTTCTCTCAATCTCTCTCTCCCCACACTCTCTTCCTCCAAGTTACTGGTTACTAACATTAGCTAGGGTCTTCTTGTTGAATCTGTAATTCCTCATTTTAATTAGCTAGAGTCACATAATTGCCACATAAACCACACAAAAACTCAGCGGCTGAAAAGAGCAATCATTTGTTTTCATGGATCTAAGGATCAATAGAGGGTTGGCTACTCCGGGCTGGGCTTGTCAGGAGTCATTTGGCCCTGATTTTATCTGTTTCTCATCTTCCCAGGACTATAGGACTGCCCAAGACATGTTCTAATGGTGAAGGCAGAGTAGAGCAAGCACTGTTGAGCGAATACTTTTCAAGTCTTCTATTAGGTCACACTGCTAAGACACTATTCACCAAAGTCGCCTAAGGGCGAGAAGAAACTTCAGAGTCACAAGGCAAAGGGTGTGGTTACAAAGAGGAATAAGGAACTGGAGCCATTGTAATCTACTATATGCCCCTTTTGAATCCTCATTATTTCCAATCTTTTTATCAATTCCCTGAGTCTCATAGATGTGCTTTTAAGAGTAGGCCTGCTTTTGCCAGCAAATATGATAATACAATAATGGTCCAGTGCTCAGACACTAAGCCTTACTTATTAATATTCAATGCAGGTGCTATCAGCCTACCTATCAACTTTCAATTTATAAACAGGACAGATTTGTCCCCCGACACCACTGTGTAATTTCACTCAATTTTCAGAATAGATAGTACTTTACTCCTACACAAGAAGAATAATTATCACCATTTTTTAAAGCTTTGATTGCACATTTTTCCTTCTCAAATTAGTCACTTCCTACAAATAGGAAGACTAGGAATGGTCAGAATATATAACACTAATCAAATACATAAAGACCAGAGTATTTCATCTACAATGTTCTTTTATTATATACAGGAGGTTTGCAATATATATGGTAAGGAATGGGAGCAGAAAATGATAAGAAATCCCTTTTGGAAGACTGATAAGACAAAGTTATGCCATATAATCATGGGTGTGACACCCATGTGCCTAAATATTAAGAACATTAAGTCAAAATGGCTTACTTCTTTCCTGATTAGGCTCTTGTGCTATTGGAATTCTGGATTATCCAAGTTAAAATTTTCATCCATTGTCCTGAGTTTTGAAGTTAGAAAAAAACAGCTGGTTAGGCCCATTTCCAGTCTAGTGGTCACTGTGAGCAATCAGGCATACACCTATTAATACAGGCGACCTCTACCCAAGCAAGAGCAATGAAAGAAATCATCAACCGACAGGGCTCCATCCCTCCTCGTGGATGCTTGGTTTTTCTTAGGCTTTATCAAGTTCATCAAGCTATCCAAGCAATAGTACTGGCTCTATGGCAACCTGGAACATTATAGAGTTAATCTATACACAAATCCTCTTCCTTAACAACTTCACTTCCATTTATCCCAGGAACAAAAAATTGATCGTCTTTGAACCAAACTTATAAACTTCCCAGTAAATTTGCTCTTCCTTCTGTGTTGTTTATTTTAATAAACAGGTCTCATACCATCCAGGTGCTCGAGAGTAACCCCTTTTCCCTTAACCCCTGCCTACATCCAAGCTATTTCCAAATACATTTGATTACATTTTCTAAATATTTCTTTATCATTCTTTTCTCTCCATCCCATGGCCATCGCTTTAGTCCAAATCAATATAAATTCTCATTGGGAAACTACAATACCTTCTATCTTTTTTCTTTGTATTAAATCTTGTCCATTCTCCATTCTATAGGCTGAAAAGAGAATGGACAAGGATATTGTTCAAAATCTTCCATCTAAACTTTACATTTATTTTACAATGTAACTGTGGAGATAGTGAAATAAAGAAGTTTATTAGAGAAATTAATGGTGGCATAAATGGCTTAATTGGTCCCTCATATCAATCAGAAGCTCCCTATCCCAAGTTGTTCACCTCTCCTCAGAGGAAAAGGTCGCTTTTTAGGCTATCTTCCCAACAGGTGCTGATTGGCAAAAAAAGCATTTGGAGTTCCCCACAATTCTGCATAAGACAGATACTCAAATCCACCTCCCATTACAGTGCCTGAAACATAATCAGTATCCAATAAATATTTGTTTAATTAATTAAAAGTGCTATAACAAATTAAGGTCAGTTAAAAGACCGGTCCAAGGCTAAAGATCTTGCATATGGCTGAGCCAGGTTTGTATCCTGCTCTGTCTGTCTGCAGGTCTAAGACAGCAACTGCAGGGTTCAGTGAACCTATACAAACATGCATCCTCCAGCTTCTGTCTCCTTTACAATGCCCCAGAGAAAGCTGGAGGACAGAATCAGCAAGAGAGTTGTATTTAGATATCATGGAGCTAATCGTATTTGAAGTTAGAGAATATTGGGAGATTTAAAAAGCAACTTCAAAGATGCAAGTTGGAAGATATTCCAATTCAATTCAATAAACATTGGCTAGAAGCTGGGAATACCAAGTTGAGGAAGACAGTGGTGTTGGCCCTCAAGAGCTCACTCTACTAGAGAAGATAAGAATGTAAACAAATGACTATGATAAAGTACCATGAGGCAGTAAGTAATAAAAAGAACAAACATATAACCCACACCTCCATCCTCTAGGGATTGGGAGAATTTTAAAAATCTGACCAAAAAATATCATAAATTTTATACCTTTTTTAGGTGATAATGTCTTTTGCCCAAACTAAACCAATCTTGGGTATGCTGTGAGATGTTAAAGAGCCATCAATAATTACCTCATGACTCCCATTTCAATTTGGCAAGATAACATGGTAATTCAGCAAATGGGTTCTGTTTTACTATTTACTAGATACACAGCTTAGAATAAGGGACACTTTTTAAGCCTCAGCTTTCTTATCTGTTAATAATGGTTAAAAATAAAGATAAATAACAAATTTTTTTTAGAATTAAACCATAATAATAGTTAACTTTTATAGAGCTTTCACAGTGTGCTAGGCAGTTTTTGGTACAATACTTCTATTACCTCATTTAACCTTTGCAAAAACCCTATGTGTTAAATACTATTATTAGACCCATTTCGCAGATGAGAAAAATGAGGAACAGTGAATTAAGTGATTTGCCCAAAGTTATGTGACTAGTAGGTGGCATGGCCAAGATTTGAACATAAGCCTGCATTCTTTATCTATTCATTTTTAATTTAGCTCTCAAATTAGATGATGTCTCTAAAGCTTTTGGCATAGGTTTTGTCGCATGAGTTGAACCAGCTTACCTTTATAATAGAAATTATATATAAAGTATTGAGCCCATATATCTTTCACCCTCCTCCTGCAGCCATTTGGCCATCAGATGGCGGGAAGAGGAGAGAGTGAAAAGCCTACTGGAAGCAAAAGGCAAATTCTCTCCTGAACAGAAGAGGAAGTTAATATAAGTGGAACAGGAGAGACAAAGGTGGGAACAAAAACCACTTACCCACTCCAAGGCAAAACTCAGGTTGGGAAGGGCAAGGAAAGTATTAGAGAGTTTGAGTCAAAGGCTGAAAAATAGCACCTCTGTCTGAAACTCTGGGGTGAGCATATCACTGGGCAGAATAGAAATGGCTAATGGGTCTGGTTAGGCTGAGAGAGAGTCCAAATTCATGTTCTGAGCCTGCCTTGTCTTCTACATGGTGTGAAAGAAATCCTATGTTCCACATGCTTCATGGGCAAGTGAAATTCAAAATTAACCAGGCCGTCTATATTTTATCTGGCAACACTAGTTTCCACGTAAATTTTTTTGTGGGGGGCCGGGGCGATGAGGCGGTTAGGAGAGACTATTCCTTGTACAAAGCAAGTTACACCTCTATAATGGAATCTCTTAAGCAAAAATAATTCTCTATGGAATCTTTTGTATTTTCAAACATGAAGACAAAATATAGGACAAGAAACAGTCAGTAACTTTAGATTAGGAAGGGAAATGGTTAGATCAACCATGCTGTACTATTTTAAAAGATTATAAACAAGTATAAATATACGACAAACACTCAGAAAACTTTCAAATCAAAATCACAGCCTCCTTAGCAAAGTAAAAGATAAAAAAAGAAATATGACAATATAAAAGACTACATAAACTTTTTAAAGCAAAAAGTCAAAAATCCTTAGATAAGTTATGTGGGCGTTGCTTCTATTACTATTATTTTCCATAAAAGCCAGGTACTCAGTAATAGGATTTCCTTTAATTTATTATCCTAAAGCACAAATAAATTACTGTTAATGCACACAATATTAAAGGCAATATAATACAATGATTAAGAGCACAGATTTTGAAGTCAGACTTGATTATCTTGGTTATTCCATGTTGCCATATGCTTTCTGGAAAACTCTTGAAAATTTTCAAACTCGATTTTGAAATTGGATTAAACAATTTCTCATTTACATGGTTATTTGGAGGAATAACTCCAAATATTTGGTTACTGTAGGTACACCATAGGTATACTGACATATATAGTAAGTGCTCAATAAATAATGGCTCTATCTAGATATAGATATAAATGTAAATGAAAATGTAGATATATAGATATATAGATATGTATGTATGTGTGTGTATAATTTTTACATATATGTGATCATTTTGTAAGGGTCAATTGTTGATTGTTTGTTTTGGCCACCTCACTGACCAATTAAAGAGAGGGATCAGTCCAGGAAGGAGTGTTAAATGAGATCAAGGGAAAAGATAATGAACAGCTCTAAAACATATTATCCTTAGAAAATACCTGAAGCTCTGCATAATGGGTGAGTAAATTGGTCTGAGCCTTCCCCATCCAGAGAAGAGTTTGTTCTTACCTAAACGCAAAGGATTAACTGTGCTCATCTCTATTTCAGTCTTTCTCTTTCATCTTAATACTTCAGTCATTGGGATTTTGTCACACAGAATAATAGAGGTGAGAAAGTCCAGAGAGGACCCTATTATTGACCCTCACTTCCAGAGATAAGACAACTAACAACCAGAATGGAATGGAGTCCCTCCTCTAGGTCTCGTAGGGAAGATATTAATTGCACAAAAACAAGATCTCAGTGTTTTGAAGCCAATCTACTGCCTTTTCCACCATATCCTGCTACTTCCCCAAAGGTACAGGGTCAGTGTGAAAAATGACCTGTGTGACACGTCTACACTCAAGTGATCGTGGCCATTCACTATTGTAGTTCCCAGTGCTTGATCTCACTCCACACATTCTCAACAAGAACGTTCACTATCCCTCATCTCTATAGTGATAGCTCCCAAACCATTGTCTCTGGTTAGATCTTCCTACTGAGCTATACACTGATATATCCACTGGGATGTACCACGGGCAAAAAAAACTACTCAGAGTGAAAATAATAATCTTCCTTCACACTCCTGTTTCTCTCCCTTTGTTTCCTACCTTGGTGGCAGCAGCATTCACCCAGTGAGGCATTATTTTGACATCACCCATTCTAAAACTATATTGACTCCTTCTAAAATTCAAATTGATTACATTACCTGTGAGAGAAAAAAAAAAATTCTTTGATGATTCCCTTTTACTTCAATATGTATTCCAGACTCCTTAGAATCCTTCAGCTCTCCTTTCACCACCACTGCCGTACCCTAGATAGTTCCCTCTGATTGCTCCCATTGTCTTTTTTACATAGCTTTACCACATGATTCTGTGGCCATCTACATAGCTGGCAACTCCTTTAGTGCCAGGAATAGTGCTTGGCACATATTTAATGATAAAACTTATTAGCTGAATGAATGAATGAATGAATGAAAGTCAAAGTTTTAGGATCACTGTTTACTGGCTGTAAAATCTTGGACGATGTAATCATTTAACCATTCTTTGCCTTAAGTTCTTCATCTCTAAAATGACAATTTATATCCATCCTGCCAAGCCATTGTGAGCTTTAAAGAAGGTCATATATGTGAATGGACTTTGTAACAAATAAAGTACAATATAGTATCATTTATTTTAATTTTGGTACTTTATAAGCAATTTTAATACTGGTAAAAAGAAATTTTCCCAGAATCTATTTAACTTCAAGAATAAGCCCTTGAAAATATCTTATTGAACTAAATGTTAAGACAGAGTCGTAAGCACCAGTGCCATCAGTATCCTTAATTATGGAGGTGTAAGAAGTGGATGAATTGTCAAGGTTATAAGAGCCAATTTCTCCCCACTCCACCACTCCACTTACATAGTAGAGCTCTCATGTACTTGCAGTTTGGTAGGGGGAGAGAAGTGGGAAATGATACAAGGTATTATAACAAAGTCCACTCTTAAATAATTATAACAAGTTAATTACATTGACATTTCTCAGCAAGGATTAAGTAAATCAGAGGGGAGAAAAGGGCATATGAAAATAAAAAGCAAGGGTTGGACTACAAGAGCATCTCTTTTGTCTTTCATTCAGGAGTGTAATTAAATTAAGTAGGATTGATTGAGTGTCAAACATCTGTGGGAGTCATTTCCTAACTTCATTAATGCTATTGTGCCTAAAGAAGCCTCAGTGGTAATTTCTCTCACAAGTATCTAATGAGAGTCTAGTGATGTGATATGAAAGCATTACATGGAGCTGCTGTGCCCTATGCCGCTGCTTGTCAGTATGTGAGGAATTTATTTGAAATGCTGGCCTGGCAACAGCAAAGCTACATTATCCACCTAAGCAGTGGGAGTGGGACAGCAGGCAACAGCGAGCTGGGATAATGGACTCATAAAGCTGAGAGTTGAGACAGCAAGCATAACAGAATAAAAACAGGACTGCTAAGGAGAACTAAATGGTCATAAAATAGATCATATATAATGAGGTACAGCAGATAATGAGGTGCATTTATATGGAAAACACTAAATAAAAATTATGACCATTTCCCCTTTAACCTCATAACTATCAGAGATTCTCCTAGCAGCTGGATTTGCAAGGTAAACTAGGGAAAGTGAATTAATTGGAAGAAATATAGATAGATAGATATACATAGATATTAGCCAGCTTAGTTCATCATTATAGGCATCGCTGATTGTACAGTGGGCCCCAGTAGAATACTTGGCTCTAGGCAAAACATTACAAAAGAGCTTTAATTCCTATCTTTTTTGTAAGATTATGGTTTAAAAAGTTATAATACTGTTATAGTTATAAAATAATTAAATGAGGACAAATATAAAGTTAGTTCTGTTGTATTCATTTTATCATTGTGATTAGAAGTTGCCTACTCCCAAACTTTGTTTTTTCACTCATTTATCAGTTAATGAGCATTTACTGTGCCTTGGGAGTTCTGGCCAGCTCTAAGGATGCCAAACTGCATAAGAACGGTCTCTGTCTTTGAGGGGTTTTAGTCTGGTGCAGAAAACTTACAATCAAATCATCAAAATAAAAATTGTAATGGAAAAATAGAAATAAGTACTGAGTCCCATGGGAACACAGAAGAGCACTTGACAGGGCTCAGAGTAGTAAAATATGAATAGGAATCAGGTTGATTTGGGGTGCCAAGGTAAATAAAGGAGAGGAGAAGGGAGGATGATAAAGTTTCAATTTGGACAAACTGCATTTACAAAGATACTCAGGTCTGAGATGACAAGACAAATTTTTAAAAAGAACTAGGAAAAGAAGGCTGATATGAAGGAGAGGTTGGGCTTTGGGCCATGACGTGGGGCCAAGATCTTGTCCTGTACGTCAGCAATGGGAGTCACTGAGGACAGTTGTGTAGAGCTGTGCTCATTCATTACTGCCGCAAGCACAACATTTAAAGATAACTTTCCACTACTGAATACTCTCTCCCCTATGATTCAGTGGGGTCTCTTTGAGAAAACTAAGTCTGGGAGAGATGATATATAATTTAATGAAATGACTTAAATTTACACAGCTGATTTCTCATCGCACATGATGCCCACCTCTCAACATATAATATGCCTCTGGCAAAGTAATCCATACTTGACAGGACTAAGACTGAAAACTTGTCAATTTCACTGAATTCTCAGTAATCTCTAGAAATTAAATCCCATTTGAAAGCTTCTCTATAATGTAATGATATATGATGCTAAAATGAACGAAGCTGTTCTGGACTTTATTATAAAGTTATCTTCATTTACCATTTCACCTGACTTATAAATGGGAGGTTTTACCCAATCAAAAGGCATATTATAATATGAAATTAATTTATCCTCATATAATTATCCAAAGAGAATTTAATAATCATATTAACATTTTAAAGCACCTTGAAAATTTAGTGGCATTATATCTCTTATGTTGGGAGACAGTGTTTCTATCTCTGTATCTCTATATTGCTGTATGTAACGTTTTCACTGTAAGTAGCTGTTAGCATCTGGGGACTTGGTATGAGCTATGATATAACCAACCCTGTTGATTAATAATCCATTTTGTAACAGAGCTCTACTGGGAGGCTCTGTCCTGGCATAGTAGCTCAGCAAAATTTACCATCTTAGAAAACTAACATGTGGTCAACTTAACAAGACTGAACATTTTGAGGAGAGAAATCATCACATTCATCTTTGTCTGGCTTGATAGAGGCTCAGCAAAAATGTCAGAGTGTTGCCAACTTGACGTCATTGTCATCTCCATCTATATTATCCTCTACATTGCAGGGGTGTGGGTGCTGAAACTACATTTCCCAGAATTCATTTTCCCCATATTGTTCTAGGCCAAAATATGCCAGTGAAAGGAATCTTCATATATCTTGGCAAACTAAGAGGAAGGAGAAGTCATTCTTCTGGTAGCTGTGAGGAACTTGCTTGAGAATCTACTTCTCTGGTATAGACACCAGGGGCACTGTCTTCCCTGACTTTTATACCTCCAGCCCATCCAATAACTGTGAAAGCCTCTACTGTCCTGTATTAAAATACTTCCTACTTGGAATATATAAAGCAGCTTCTGTTTTCCTCATCTCAGTCTGACTGTAATGAGCATTTTAGTGGAAAGAAAAAAGAAGACAGGAAATAAAGGAGAAAAGAAGGAGAAAGTGAGAAAGAAAGAGAGTTATGAAATTGCCTGCTTGCTTTTAGCTAAGTAGAACCAGGAGTAAGCCTCATTCTTAATTCTGTGTGCACTCTACCTCCTCAGAATAGGAGTGTGAGTTCTTCCGTACTTTGGAAATATTAAAATATCAGGAACTGTGACTAAAGCCAGTCTTCCTCAGCATCCATGGATGCCAATAATGCAAATCACTGAAGATGGACATCACAAGAAATTGTTACTAATTCTCTAAAGTAGAAAATTTGAACATGTTGGCAGATTATTAATCAGAGCTGACAGAATAATTGAGTCACTCAGAGGAAAGACTGGTAGAGCAGTGAAAACATCTGTATAATCACACAGGTAACTTAAGACAAATGGCATGGAACAGTCAAAAACAAAAGCTTTTGAATTTTTTCTATTCAGAAAAAGAATAAGGGCTACAAGTCAGCAAACTGAAGCAATGAGATTTTTGTCAATCAAATCTCTAAATTCTTTGTTTTACTATTTATAAACCAAATGTTAGGGGATTAAAGAGCAGAATATGTTTGAGGCATATGCTAAACAAAGGTGTTAAACATGGATTTTGACATATTTAAATCTGAACAAAACAATTACCGCTTATAATATATACATTTGATTTCTGGAACTACTAAATTCAATATGACAATTTCTCTGTGTGCGTGTATTTATTCTCCATAACGTCTTAAAAATTTTTAACTATTCAAACACTTCTACTGATCTACAAAAATGTAATCAATCCTCCCTATAGTAACTATTGTCAATCAAGTGACAAAGCACAATACAAACAACTGTTAGTAATTTAAGTTATATAGTAACTGTTTTTTAAATCATCTTTAGACAGTGTTTACTAAGAGCAATTAATTTTTAGCTGAATCTCTTGGAACTCGAGTCTGTTAGCCTATGCTTATTTATTTGGCTGTGTGCATGTTTCTCAACCCAAACTTCTTTTCAAAAACCAACTCCTCATGACTCCCTATTACCATTCTTTCAGTCAACTGGGCTTGGAAACTTTGAGTTCTCTTTGATTCTTTATTTTCCACATTCAGTCTGAAGCAAAAGAATGTGGAATTTTTTCAGCATCCTTTCCACTTCTCATTCCTGCAATACTTTATAAACTGGCTTTCCTCTTCATTCTACTAAATGGAGAAATTATTTAACAAACCTCTAAATAGTGTCTGACATAGAGTTCATTAATGTTAGTTCCCTTATTCTGTTTTTCTTTCATCTTTATGGTCTAAATTTTACACCACCTAAAGCACAAATCTGATCAGAATATCTCACTGCTCAAAACCTCTATTTCTTAAAGTATAACTCACTCAGCTCAACATTCAAAGTCTCTGGTTCCCATTTGCCTCTTCAATTTTCTTTCACTACTGACTTATATACAACCATTATACCTAGCCAAACTAAACCGTCACCCAACAGCACACACAAATACATCTGAGCTCTAGCCCCAAACCAGGTAAGTGTACATCAGAAATAATTAAATAACTAGTTAATTGCAAAAAACAATTGAGATTGAACCTAGTTATCTTAAAATTGAGTGTATAGGCTTGTATATTTTACTTACCTCTAAGAGAAAAATATCAACAATGAATATGTTACATACTCATACTTCAATAAGCCAGAGTACTTATCATCTATACTGTGGATCAGCAAATTATAGCCCATAGACCAAATATGGACCATGCTGTTTTTGTGTAGCCTGCAAGCTATGAGTGAGTTTTACGTATTTAAATTGTTGAAAACTGATGTATAATATGTCATGGTAAATGAACATTATATAAATTTCAAATTCCGGTGATCATAAATAAAGTTTCATTGGAACATAGCCCTGTTTGTTCATTTACAAAGCTGCTTTTATGCTACAACAATAGAGCTGAGTAGTTGCAAAAGAGACCATATGGCCCACAAAACCTAAAATATTTACTACCTGGTCTTTAAAAAAAAAGCATTTGTTGACCTTTGATCTATACTAAAAATTAGGTACTTAACTCATATTACTTGCTATTAATATTTGTGCTTTATATTTCCTATTTCCCCAGCTTCTTAAAGCCTCTCAAGAAAAGAAAATTTTCTGCTGCTTTCTAATGCTCTGGCCTAGCATAGCTGACTTTTTACATAGCTGATACTCAGTAGGTGCTTGTTAATGATTCTGGTGTTACTTCCATAAATAAGTATAGATGAGACCATAGATATTCCTGAACCAACTGGGGAAATAAATAGCATGCTATATTAACTACAGTCTTATTGTAAAAAAAAAAAAATCGTTTGTTCTCTCATTTTAAAAATAGTTGGCCATATGCTAATACTTATTCAAGTATTTCCCAGAAGGGTTTTTCCATCTCCCTTGTACCCTCGCACTTAAGATATCACAATGACCTTATGACATTTTGGCTTCTATTAGCATCACTTTTACTAAATTTGCTTAACCACCCCTAACAAAAACTGAAAATCTGGGAAACAGCTCTTTAAATGGTGAAATTATCAAACTCAATTTCATGAAAAAGAATATTATGTTCCTAGATGACACCAAAGTAACTGGCCAATTATGTTGGGTCAGTCAAAAATAGCATGGTGATTCTGTTGGGTATCCAAATACTGTACATGGTAGCACTGTGTAGAAAGTATACATCCTGATTATTCAAATGTTAATGCCCTTTTATCAATATATGTATAATACCCTTTTATACAATATATGTATAAATGTGTATCCTACTTAAGGTGACCAAATAAAGAACAATGTTTAATCTAAAACATCATCATGAAATATATGACATACTCTTGGACCCATGTATATTTTGCCAATGGTTTTTTATTCTTTCTTCCCTCTGAATCTCTAAGACCTGTTTGATCTGTCAAGAATGCTATTCCACTTGTTTACATAATAGATTTCACTCACAGGAGATAAAAGCCTGATCTAGTACACAGAGAAGCTGAGAAAAAAAAAAAAAAATGGGTGAAACTCTGACAGTTAAGATTTTATTTAAAGTAAAAAAAACCCAAAGAATAAATAGGATGTGAGCAGAATCTACAATTTCTTTTCTTTTTGTTTTTCTTTCTTTTTTGTTTGTTGCTGTTGTTGTTGTTTTGCTGTAGGCTTGCATTAAGAAATAAATAATATCACAGTGTTCCTCAGGTATAATAAAAAATTTAATAGCAGGATTCTCCAGATAAGACAAAATCAATACATAAAGATTGTATAACTTCAGCATCTAATGTAATTTCCCTTTGTTTCCTTCACTGCTTTCTCTTGTTCTTTCTGTATTTCTGAAATTATGCCAACAATTTTTAATTTCTTAAGACCATATGTAGTCAATCAAAATATTTCAAGTTTCAAATGATCTCTGTTATCTTTTCGTGTTAGTTGTAAAGTGAGTTATACACACGCTTTTCCAACAGTTGTTCCAAATACATCATATACATGATGTTTGATAGTTGTGTTGTCATTAGTAAATCTAATATAGAGTTGCACTGTGCGGTATAGTATATGAGAACATTTTTAGAAGTTTCCAAATGAGAAGAAAGTTGCCAGAAGCTGTTCTTCATTATATCACTTCATTACTCAGTTACCTTGGTCTTGGAAAATATTAAGTATCTCTCTAAACATACTTTTAGGATAAAGTACTACAGAGTCAAAGTAGACAATTATTGTTTCTGAATATCCAGAATCTATTTATCCTACTTTACCAGCAGCACTCTAATCTTCATATGGATACTCACCCTTCCTTCATTCACAGACTACATGGTTGAAGCTAAGTTCGCTTCCAGTTTCTGGGATGACATGATCTTAGCCTCATCAATCAGATCATCTTCTTCCCCTGGTGACAGAGATGAGTTCAGTTATGAACATATGGTTTAAGTTGAGTCAATCAGGTCCAAGCAGGGCTATCTTCAGAACCTTAGCCTGAATGATGGTGATGGCATACTTGAATTGACACTTGAATTTAGTTAAGTATGAGGCTGGTGTTGCATCATAAATGCAGAGCCTGTTAGTGAATGAAGCCAGTACCAAAATGTTGTGTGAAGAAATGAAGAGAAGGAATCTTATTCTGATGTAAATCATTTGAGCCCTGTCTAGGCCAAAGCAACCATATTCCCAGACTTTTCATTTTTATGAGTTAAATACTCTTTAAGTCAGGTCGAGTTGGGAATTCTTTCACTCGTTATTTAAAAAGATCCGTTACAAAAATTGGTGATTCTTGCTTTCCTATTTCCCTTACACATAGAAAGGGTAAAACTCTTATGTTTTCTTAAATCACCACCAGGAATCTCAAGTCTCCATTCTCTTGGTATAGGAAGCTTCTAAGAATACAGGCTAAAGCAGAGATGCTCATTCCTGAAAAATTTCTGACCATTTTTCTTCCATCACTTTCCTTTAGGTTCATCAACCTTCGGGAAGTTATAAGGAATGTTGCTGGTTTTCTCAAAAGACTTACATAGCAGATCCTCAAATAACGTTTGTGGAACTTAACTCTTGTTTATATCAATTAGCCTATGGTAAAGTTGGTTACATGATACATTGATTCGCTTAAAGTCCTCAAATCAGCCATTGTGTTGGGGGAATGGAAATTCATGAGAAGACACTAAAACGTTAAGTCATTTCTCACATGTGGATATTCAGCCTGTAGTGTCAGTGTGGAAGGAACTACACGCTTGGTGGAAGATTTTGAAGGAGATGGTGAATTTCTCTGCATAAGGTGACTGGTGGCAGAATTGGTTCACTTACTCATAATTATAAGAAACACTGGACTGGTCTGGGCTTGGTGAGCAGACTTTGAAAAATGTTTAAAATGAAAGAATCTAGTCTTTAAAAATACTACTCAGAAGTTTGACTTCATTTTGGTGAGCAAGTCTAAAACATATTCATTACTGCTTTAAAATAAAAATCAATACATATCTAAGATCAGATTTAGAGATCATAATTTAGAAGTATGTTCCATGGGTCAATAATGTCAAATCCCAGCTCCACAATTTTCTTAATCTTTTTAGGTTTATTCTGTATTCAACTTCTCCACCAGCCACCCTTCCTCAAACTTTGAAAAAATTTCTCTACTAGAAGCTCAACTTCCCTCCTGAGTTCCTCTAACTCCAGCATCTAAATGTGAGATTTTCAAGCCCAGAATCTCAATTTTGTATATTTCCCAACATTTTATGAAAGAAAAACTCTTTTCTGAAAAGCTCAACAGAAAGATTTTGAAATTGGAGTTTGGGAACATGTGTGCTGAAAGCAAACTTTCTGAGCTGAGCAGTGAAGCACTGGTGGCTGACCTCTCTCCATTCATGGAGTCTCAGCATAGCTCCTAAAAGAAAGCAGAGCACCTGGTGCTGAGGAAGGACTTTGACAACCAGCTGAAGTGAAGAGACAGCCAGCAGCCACTGTATGTCATGTAGGTGCCACTGAAACTCTGAGACCACTTAAATGTCCCTTCAGCACAAGCATGAAAACCCTTATAAAGAGATTCAAAGAGAAGTCTATTTCCAATCACACTTAAGTTCTCATCCTGCTTTACAGAAGCCTGTCTGTTAAAATCACACTTAATTTCAAAGAGTTACTACACTCAAATATGCTTTTGAAAGCTGTGGATTTAATTTGAAAAACACTTTTCCTGCCCACGTGACCACCGAATAAACAGAAGATGAAATATAGTTTCTGGTGATTCGGTGTGGTCGAAGATGAAGACCTCTTTTGCCCACACGTTGGCTATGCACTCCAGTATCTGCCTAATCCACAGACAGCAGGTCTAATATATGAAACACTTCATTGTTAAAAATATTTTGACTTGCTCACTTTTGAACCAAATTTTCCTCAGCTACATGTATTAGTATTTTAATATTGTTGGGTTAATTTTTTTTAAAGGAGCATTCTTTACAATTTCCAATTCTAAATAGATTAACTCCCTCCTTTCATACATTACACCTAAATATATACTATTTTTATTAAGCTATGAATATGAAGTTGTAAAAGTTATGTCTAAAGAAAGTAAAATATTTTCATTAGTGATAGAAATCTCAAGCATGTAAACACCAACATAACATGCACATTTAATTTAAATCTTAAGGCCATTTGAAAGTAGTTTTTAAATGGAGTAAAATAACCACAGTTTTCCATATTTTGAATAAAAATAAGTTAGCATATTAAAAGGTATTGAAGTCCACTAAATTGGGAGATTAAACTTGAAAAAGATGCAGATATTATAGAAATATATGTGTATATAAAAGGTGCATAAGATGTATTCTAGATGAAATCAATCTGACAAGATTCTTTAAGACAGGAAATTACATTTTACATTCACTATATATTTCTCATTTTTAAAAAGTCTTGTCAGCACTATTAAAAACATAGAACAGTTACAAGCCAAAAACAAAAACCAGCCAGTTAGTGCTCATTGCATATCAATCGTTATGAGAGAGAAACTTTGGTCCCATCACATCGCATGATCCAGTGGCACTTAAGACAACTTCTCAACAAATTCCAGCTCTCAAAAGTCTTGTACTCCCAAGCTGAGAGAGGCTATTAGAACCTCTGGGGTGTTTCACTAAGTACCAAGTCTCATGGCAAACTCCCTTCTTGTATTTCTAGATCTGAAATGCCAGTGCTCAAGATTAATGCTGCAGAAGGAAGACTGAGAATTAGAAACATGGACCCAAGGAACATAAAACCTATTCACTATCTCTCTTTTGTACATTGTTTTATATCCAGAGGCAAAATCAAACAAAAACATTATGTAGCCTGAGATTGCCCAAGATTAAAATTTCTGGAGAGTGTTTCAAATATTCTTTCTTCCCATTATTTTCCTTCTTTGAAGCAGTCCTAATTTTTCATTATTATATTTCAAATGTAAGTTTTAGAAAATTATACACTGGTCTTTTTATCTATCATCTCATTAAAACGTTCCCCTTCTCTTTTCCCACTGCCTCCATCTCATCTCCCCTCAAAATACTGTTTCACTGCCATTTCCAAGTTCTCTCAGGATTCTGTTTTCAAGTTTTAAGTTATTTTCAATTGCTCTCTTCACTCTTCTTCACAGAACTAACTACAAACACTGAAATTATGTCATTTTAATATATTCTTTCCTCCCCACTCCTATAGCCACACAGTCCAGGGTCCTTATCAGCTAATGTCTGGGTTACTGTGATGGTTTCTGAGTAGGTCTCTGCCTCCAGTCTCTTTTCTTCCAATCTCATCTACTCACAGACACACCAGTGATTTCCCTCTAACTTCATTTTCTTCAGGTTCTTTTCCTGCTCAGCAATTTCCAGTGCTTCAGTGTCACTAATTTACACACATCCCAAGTCCTCACTGGCCTTCAGGGCTTTTGACTAATATTACACCTCCCAGGATCCCATCCCACCTTTATTTCTTATTACCTCTCACCACAGCCTTTCCACTCCCACCAGCAATATCTGTCTGCCATGCCCTGTATGTGATTTGCTCATTTTCATCTCTGTATCTTTCCTCATGAAAACCCCCCACCCACTGACCTACAAATTCATTTCTGCTCTCACCAACAATATCTTGCTTCTATCCAAAATTCTGCTCATCACCCATCTCTTCAGAAACTCTTTATTCAATTGCAACTAAATACAGGATTCCTTTTGTCTTTTAACAGAGCAATGCTCTAGAGTGGTTGAGTGTGGGGGCTTAGGCGTATAAAGAGATTCAGGGCAATGCATGTAGGCTGGGAGCCAAATTCACCAACAGTTTGATCTAAATTAATAACAAAGAAAATATCTTGCAAATAAAAACAATGATGAAAGGTCCAAACAAAGATCCCTTACTCATTTTATAAGTGAAATATCCATATATAATAATAGCTACCATTTATTAAAAGCCTTATTTTATTTCTGCAAAGAACTTTATAAACACTAATTCATTTCTTTTATAAGCAAGATAAGTATTGTCACAGTCATGTTCCAGAGAAGAGAATTGATTGTCTGAGAATTAAAATAAGTTGTCTAAGGTCACACAGCTAAAAGAATTTAAACCCAGGTTTGTCCTTACTCCAAAATCTATGTCCTAAACTACCAAGCTACTGTCACAAATTTCTAAAAGCATTTATAGCATTCTGTTCTAGTAGTTTCAAAAAAAAAAAAAAAAATCACACCTGAACTGACCGATTTCATTTTATCAATTGGCATTTAATATGGCCACATTTTTTCTCTCTTCCCATACAATTCCTCTTCTTTCCTTCACATTATTTCCTGCTTCTTACTGCAACTAGAAAATTGTAATCATTACATGCAAATCCTTTCTATTCCCACAACTCATTCTAAAACCTGATTGAATTTGACCCTTCTCTTCTCTCCAATTGCAGTGTCCCTCTCCCAATAAGAGGCCATCCGCTCCATGTGCTTCGGTACCAAACCCCTCTTCTCAAAGCCTTTATTCATTATTTAACTTCCAATCTCCTGCATCATCAATCTTTTTCTTTCTGCTGTTGTATTTCTATTATTTCCAAATATGCTATGGTAGCTGCCACATTTTTTAAATAAATAATTTATAATAATTTGTTTTTTAAAATTCCCATAACCCCATATATTGGTTTAGATATGGCCTCATTTCTTTGCTCACCTCCATGGTCAAACTCTTAATGAGTGTCTTCACGGCATTTCCCACCTCCTAATTTACTTTTCATCATGAAGTCCTCTACAGACTGGTTCCTTCCTCTCATTCCACGGGAAGGAACTATTCCAGTCAAGTCTCCAAGGATCTCCATGGAAGTCAAATCCATCTTGCCAAATTCAATGAAAACGTTCTTTCTTTACTTCACTTGATTTCTCAGATTTCAGAAAGGTTAACCACTCCTCTCTGAAAACACCCTTTTTTCCCCTCAACCTCAGTAACATCACTGGTTCTCCACCCATCTTTACTGTTCCCTCTCCATCTTTTTGTTTGACTTATGCTCTTCCAATATCTACATGTTGAAGTCTCTTGGGAGTGGGTTTTGTGCTTATTTTCTTCTCTCTGTACTTTACGTGATCTTATTAAATGCCTTGGGTTTAAATAGAATTGTCTGTGATTCCCAAATTCATGTTACCTGCCCAGACCTCTCCTCTGAGTTCTAAACTCCTAGATTTGACTTCTTCCTTGACATCACAAACTCATATATGCAAAGGAAACATTTTTTCTTCAAATACTTGGTCCTACATGATCTTATCCCTGTGTGCTCTTATAACTACATTTGTACTATTCTTCCCCTGAGTCATGTTGTCTTGGCCACAATGATCTTCAATTCATATGCCTATGCATATACTACTCTTACAGCCCAGAATTCTCTTCTAAACCTTATCCTTCACTTAACTATGAGTTTCATCTTAAATGTCACTTCTTTAAGGAGGATTTTCCTGACTACTCCATATAAAATAAGTGTACCACCTCATCATCATTTTTTATTCTCAGCCCTTTACTTGTTTTTCCCATAAAAATTATACACTAACAATCATTATACTTATTTATCTCTTTACTTATTCATGTCTATTTTTTCTACTAGAATGTATGTTCTATAAAGACAATGGTCTATATAAGTTTTGTAATCACTTTATCTTCCTCGCTTAATGTGCCAGTCTGGCACATAACAGTTGTTGCTTAGTAAATATTTCTTAAAAGGAAAATGAGGAGAATCAAACACAAATTTCTCTATCTAGTCACCAAAAAAATACAAGTTGATTGAAGTACTGATCTCCAATTTTTTTATTATACACACTTCAAGAGCAGAAAAAAAATTTCTTTACAAGTAATACATATATAGTACTAGCACATTATAGTATAAAACATCTACCAAAATATCATTAGTTAAAAAATAATACTAGCTGCTAATGTGTGTGTTTACATGTGTGTGTGTGTGTGTGTGTGTGTGAGAGAGAGAGAGAGAGAGAGAGAGAGAGAGAGAGAGAGAGAGAGAGAGAGAGAGAAGAGAATATGAGACAGGAAAGAAAAAAGGAACAGAAGTTTATTTAATCCTCATATAAATTCTAAAAGCAATATTACTGATCTGTAGCGACTTTTTCACAAGCGGCTCCACCATCACAATGCTTATATAATCAAACTAACAGAAAGAGAAAGAGCATTTATGGTTTCATATGTGAGATTTTAGGTCAGGCCTGGACATAGAATATATCACTCAGCTCACACACTGTTAGCTGGAATTTAGTCACATAGATGCTAACTGCAAGGAAGTTTGGGAAATGTAGTCTAGTGTCAGGAAAAAAATTTTGTGCAGCCACTGAATGAAACACAGCCCACTTTGGAAATCACTAGGCTAGAATATTATATGACCAATGTAGCATCTCTAAATGGTCTTCTGACTGAGAGACAATGTTCACTAAGGAACTGAAGTTAATACTTCACCAAATGGCAATTCCTTAAGGGTGACCATCAGCCAACAAAGAAACCTGTACTATTTGCCTTATCCTCCAGATAGTCTGTCCTCAGCCTGAATTCACATTATTCAGTGTTATTTAGTGCTCAAATGAATTTGACACTTTCAACCACTGTTGAACTCCTTCCCCAAAAATTATGGCTAACATGGGTACCATTTTGCTTAGCAGTCCTGAAAACAGAAAAAAATTACAATAATATTTGAGTTGAAGAGGTGACCATATTCTTATTGAAAATGATTTCTTAACAAACTTTTTTCTAAAAAGAGATTGTCAAAAACACTACGGTATCAAATTTAGTCCTTCCTTAAGTTATAATTAATCAACATTTTTTTTCATTTCCTGGAAACAATGCTTCTGCTACAGACTGAAAGTTTGTGTCTCCTCAAAATTCATATGTTGAAGCCCTAACTCTCAATCTGATGGAATTTGAAGGCAGGGCCACTGGAAGGAGATTAGGTCATGAAGATGGAGACCTCACAAATAGGATTAGTGTTCTTATAAGAAGAGACATAAGAGAGATGACCTCTCTCTTCACTATGTGAGGATACAGGCTTGAAGACAGCCCTCTGGAACAGAGCCCTGAAAGAATCGACAGTTTCTTTCATCTTGGATTTCACATCCTCCAGAATTGTGAAAAATAAATGTTGTTGATTTGGATGTTTTTCATTCCTGTGCTAATGTAATGTCTTTGCTTAATTTCATGTATCTCAGATTGCAGCCCTGGGTCTAGAACATGTCCTTATCTTCTATTTCTGTGCATACACCCTCTCTCTCTTACTTATATCAACAGGTGTTGCAAAATTTAGCACCTTCTCAAGCTTCTTTAAGAAATAACTCAATACACATTTGTGGGAGATCATAAGGATTAGCCATAGCATGCAACGCATGACCTATTTTCTGGAAGCAGTACAAATTATCCTTCCTATCTCATTCTCAGAAAATTAAGGACCAGTATTTATTATTTGTACATACCCTTGGGGTGTCATTATGTACCACAATTTTTTTTTAATCAAAGTATTTCAGACAATGCTCATCCCAAGAAAAATTTTTAAAAATAAATTTTCTTCAAATTCTTATGTGTCAATGAAACTATATTTGAGTTTTCATTTTGTCCTTACTATTTGGACTTCTCCATCACTACGGAAGATAAAACTATCCCCCCATTATGTTTATTAACAGAGCAGTTTGTTTCAAACAAGCCTACATTTTAACCAGCATGAGCATAGACAGGTATTGACAGTTCTATAAAGCAATTATAGTTGTTAAGAGATTAAAAGTAAACTTTTACGGATGTTTTTAAATGAATACCTAATGAGAGTCTGAGAAATAACATGTATTTAATGATAAAGGTAAATTTAGTATTTCTGAAGTAGCTAGTGTGATGTTTCTGGAAGAGAGATGGGGACAGGGGGAAGGAAGAGAAAGCAAAAGGGAGGGAGAGAGGAAGGGAGGGAAGCAGAGAGAAATTAAAAGTTTAGAAAATGATTCTAAAATTCACAAGAATTTGGTTTTCCTAATAAAACAACTCTAATATTCTTGAAATAGAATAGTCCAAATATTCCAGAAGGAAGTGCCTTTCAAATGTCTATTAAGAAAGGTTACACTGCTTATTTACACTTCAGTGATTATATCTTTAAATATAAAGCACTAATCAATTAATGTTAAAGATTTATGAAGGGACAAGTTAATAATTTTCCACTCAATTCCTTCCTACTAATTAAAGATTTTTCACCATTAATCTTTGTCCTTTAGCATTTAATCTGAAGTAATGTTTGTCCTTTAGCTTTAGAATTAATTTTAAATAACATCTTTAATTTTTATATAGAGAACTATTTTCACAATTGCCTGTCAGATTAAATTAAGAAATCTCTAAAAGTCTTCTACTTAATTTTATGTTTTAAAATGTCATTTGCATTAATCTGATGATTTTAAACTACACATTTGGTCCACACTGTCTAATTTATTTGGCAAGAGAATTATGGAAATAATAAAATTACTTCCAAATTTCAAGGAACACTTCATTTTTAAATGCCTAATTAAATATATCTTTGTAATAAAAGAAATCATACTGAAAAATGTAACAGTATTTTAATTTTCAGATAATAAGTAGGCTGAATGTTAATTTTTCCTATATTTGGCATCCACAGGGGACAAAAGCATTGTCTCCTCAATGTCAAAACAAGCAATATGTTCACACAACATGAAAAATAAAATAAAATTGAAGTTGTTTGGCAAATAATACAAAGGAATGAGTTGAAAAACTGAGCGCATCATTAAAAAAAAAAACAACCTAACTGGCATAGCATGATTAATTTTAGTTTTTTTTATTTCAGTAAAGAGCCGTGAAGAACAGGGGTATTAAAAAGATCAAAGTTTAGTTACTTGTTTCCTCATTTATTTATTTTGTGATGCTGCTTCTTTCTGATGGGTTCTACTTAAAGACTAGCCCAAAAATGTTCTAACTCTTCTATGTTAGCAGTGAAGTTGGATAAAGAAAAAAAGTTGAAAACTGGACAGCCACATGCAAAAGAATGAAACTAGGTATAAGAATGAAACTATCTTACAACATACACAAAAATTAACTCAAAATAGATTAAAGACTCAAATGTAAGACCCGAAATGATAAAACTCCCAGAAGAAAACAGATGGTAAGCTCCTTGACATCAGTCTTGGCGATGATTTTTGGATCTGACTCTGAAACATAGGCACTAAAAGCAAAAATAAACAAATGGGACTACGTAAAACTAAAAAGCTCTGCACAACAAAGGAGACTGTCAACAAAGAAAAAGGTAACCTACTAAATAGGAGAAAATATTTTCAAATCATACATCTGCTAATATCCAAAATATATAAAGAACTCTTACAACTCAATAGCAAAAAAAAAAAAAAAAATCCAATTAAAAAATAGGCAGATGATCTGAATAGGCATTTATCCAAAGAAGACATACATGAAAAGATGACAGACACATGAAAAGATGCTCAGCATCACTAATCATGAGGGTGATGTAAATCAAAACCACAATGAGATATCACACACACTAGAATGGCTATTGTCAAGTGTGGGTGAGGATGTGGAGAAAGGGAACCATTGTGCTCTGTTGGTGGGAATGTAAATTGGTGGAGTCGCTATGCAAAACAGTCTGAAGTTTCCTCAAAAAATTAAAAATAGAACTACCATATGACACAGAGATTCTACTTCTGGATATTTATCCAAAGAAAAAGAAATCATAATTTGAAAAGACATGCACCCCCAAATCACTGTAGCACTATTTGCAATAACTAAGATATGGAAACAAACTAAGAATACACATACACACAAACACACACGCACACACATACACACACTGGAATATTATTCAGCCATAAAAAAAGAATAAAATCTTGCCATTTGCAACATGGATGGACCTTCAGGGCATTATGTTAAGTAAAATAAGTCAGACAGAGAAAGTACCATATGATCTCACTTATATATGGAATCTAAAAAACAAAACGGAGCATTTGAGATCTTGCTCCCCAGCATATGTCATCAGTTTGGCTCAAATAAACTGTTACAAAAATTCTCTAAGAAAAATAAATGAAAAATAAAAATAAAAAACAAACAAGCAAAAACAAGCTCATAAGTACAGAGAATAAGTTGGTGGTTGCCAGAGGGGAGGTGGAGTGGGGAGTGGACAAAATGGGTGAAGGGGTCAAAAGGTGCAAACTTCCAGTTATGAAATAAGTCATAGGGATGTAACGTACAGCATGGTGACTATAGTTAAAAACACTGGATTGCATATTTGAAAGTTAAGAAAATAAATTTTAAACGTTTTTATCACAAGAAAAAAGAGAAAAAATATTTTGTGACTATGTATGTTAACAAATGAAACTAGTCCTGCTGTGGTGATCATTTCACAATATATACAAATATTGAATTGTTATGCTGTACACCTGAAACTAATATATTATATTTCAATTATACCTCAGTAAAAAATAAATAAATATTATATCAAATGTTTTTGCCAATCGATATAAATGAATAACTTTAATTATAGACACTTATCTGTATATGTATATGCTGTTAGAGCAAATGCCCATTAACTGACTAAAGTTCATTAATAATCCTTTAATCAATATGTGTGCATCTGACACATCTGCTTACAACTTCTGGTAGCCTATTCCTTGTTTAACTTTTATTCATACAAATACTTAATACAACAAGGAAAAGTCATCCCACTGCTCTTCAAGCATTTTTACAGCTCTCCTGCCTGCTCTTGTTTTCCTTTTTATTTCAAATAGGAAAATTAATTTATACCCTAATTTCTCTAGTGAATGGTCCATAATCATCCCATTTTCTTCTTTCTCTAATTATGTGATTTTACACTCCCCATATTTTTATTAAAGTCAGTCCAAAATCATCTAATTTTCCTTTTCTCTAACTTTCAAACTCAGTGGTATTTAGAAACTACACCAACAATGAAGCCGCACCATAAAAATAAGAAAATTGTAGGAATTTGTAATATTTCTAACCATTAAATATATCTTTAAAAACCAGAAATGTAATTTCAGTACCAATGGGGTCAAAGCTAGATACTAATGGATTAAGGCTAGGACAGATCTCCATATTAGTAAATATTACAATAATTCCAAAGCATATGGAGATTATTAGAATAAAAGTCAATATATAAGTATACTAAATAAATGCACCCTTAAGTCTTAAGTTTATTCTGGACATTATTCGTCTTCATAATTTTCTAATGAACTTAAGATATCCATAAGCAGAAGCCATGAATCATATTTTTGGTAGCCCAGAAAAACTATTTTTTTTCTGATCTGCTGTTTTTTCCTACTAGATATTTAGAAACAAATTATCTAAAAGTCATTATTCCTTGCCATATTTTACATTAACATATAAAGACCTTGTGTTTCACATGTCGTCCTTCTTTAGAACCAGAAAGGAAACATGCAAAACCCTGAAACAGAATCAAACCATGTCATTTAGAAATATCCTCATCTTTGTGCCTTATCAGTGGACTGCATTCCCCCTGCCTTGCCATGCCAGAGAAGCTCTGAGTATCATTGGTTAATAATAGGTTTCAGACTCCTGCAGTTTCCAAGTAAATGAAAGGTCAATAATGCATGCTACCTGCTGGTTCCAGGCTGGCAGCTTCGCTGACCCATTCAGCATTGCCTATGGTACCACTGCTGTACTTACAGTGACTATCCCAAAGGTACTTATAGCTCGTTCCCTATTCATTCTAGCATAATTCTCTCACTTGCTGACCATTAGCAGTGTAATTAATGGGCATTTTCTGATCGATGTACCCTTGCAGATAAGTGTGATAATAAAGGATGATTACAGTAGAGAATAATATAGTTGAAAATCAGTACCTAGTCATCACCACTCATTGGCAGTACTGTAACAGAAACAGACAGTGAGGCCAGACTGCATAGAAATTATATCAAATAAAGTAATTATTTCAATTTATTGCACTTTTAATTATGCTATCTTTAATTTAAAGAACTACCTTGCACCATACAATGTAGTCTCCAAGCTAAAGGAAATTAATCTAAGGCTAACTAATATTCACTCCCTCAGCACATTTGAAATCAATTTTACCTTAAGCAAAATGTTTTATGAGACTTAAGTTTACCCTGGGCATTATGCATCTTTATAATTTTCTAATGAGCTTAAGATATCCATGAGCGGAAGCCATAAATCATATTTTTGGTAGGCCAGGAAAACAATTTTTTTTCCAATCTGTTGTAAATTAAAAGAGATATGAGAAAATGAGAATAAAATCTCATTACCACTGACAACTTCACCCTCAATATACCTGTTTTAAATCTTATTCAAGGGTCAGTTATTTGTCATTTTGACTAAACTTCATCATCACAGCCAATACCATGCCATCTGATACTTCTTTAAAAGACTAGGGTCTAGAGGGAACGCAAAGAGCTGGGACCATGAAAATCATCCCTGAGAGTGGGTGTAAGGAAACTGGAGCTCTGTCGAGAGGTTTTAATTTAAATATTGACATGCACTGAGCTGTGGTATTATTACACATAAATGTCAGAGAAAAAGGTCCAAAGAAAAGTCCTGAGAAGACCTTGCCTCTCACTGGGATTTTGTGATAATCAGAATCAGAGGGGACATGATGGTCATTTCCCAGATAAGCCACAAGAAACACATAACCCAGATGAGTCTTAAGTATTGCTTAATGGATACATAAAGATAAAAGGGAAAATCAGATCCCAGGTAGCTATAAGCTTTATGTATAACCAATTTCCTACATTTAATTAAACTCATTATGAATTCTCCTAGGCTGAATTTTAATAACAGATCAACTTCCATTATTGGACAATAGATTCTGCAACTGACTTCTTTCTCTTGTCCTGGGTGGATATATTCATGAGAAGACAGAGAATTTTAACACAATCTAAATAAACTGGATGAAAGAGACATATATGCTACCAAAATTAAAGTTAACAAACAACTCCTCCAGTATTTCAAACAAAATACAAGTGATTTTTCAAAATTCTGTGATTGTTTAGCCATAACCATTCTATTCCATTTGGTAAGTAATGAAGGTGATCATAAATAGAGAGCCTCTTGCTTTAAAATCTAGATATTGATTTCTGCTTATGATAAAATAGTTTGTGCCCTACTGACAAGGATTAAATGGAGAAAATTAAATGAAGAAAGTTCTATGTCCTAGAAGGAATGTCAAGGGATATTCTTTGGTTTGTAACTGCATAGGCAGAACTCCCCATAGAATTGCTATACAAGGACTACTCACTTCTACTGTTTAGTTTTGCCCCCTTGTCAGAACATCTGATATAGCCTACCTTATCCTCATCTAAAATTCATAGGTTCAAAATAAGAGGAAAGAGGTTAATAAAAAAATCAAAGTCACCAACCACTTACGATTTTACTTACACTCCATTAGAGATAATTATCAATTCTCCTAACAGCTTGCTACTCTTAATTTTACTCATTTTGGGAATGTTGATCATAGCTTGAGTTTATCCTTAGTTATTTCAAATAATTTATAATAAAACTTCTCATCCTGATGTAGCTTACATCTGAGGACACTGTGATGTCAATGAAATTCACTATAGATCCATCTGCGCTGATTTCCATGAGATATTATGCATCAGTCTGCTCAGGCTGCCACAGACTGGGTGGCTAAAACAACAGAAATTTATTTTCTCACAGTTCTAAAGGCTGATCTAGAGATCAGGGTGCCAGTATAATCACTTTCTGGTGAGGTCAGTATTCCTGGCTTGGAAAAGGCCACCTTCTTACTATGTTCTCACGTGGCAGAGAGAGAGCATGCTAGTGTTTCTTCCTCCTCTTCTAAGGGCACTAGCCTTATCGGATTAGGGTCCCACTCTGTGGTCTCATTTAACTTTTATCACCTCCTCACAGGCCCTATCCCCAAATATAGTCATATTGGGAGTCTGGCTTCAACATATAGATTTTGGAGAGACACAATTCAGTCATTAGCACTTTATATGACAAAAATGTCAAATTTCTTTTATTATGTAATTTAAGATTATCTTTATAGGACATGAAAATAACTAGCTGATACAAAGAAGAGTTAAACAGGATGTTTTTAATAATATATGCAAAAGATACACTAATCAAGCTATAATTTTATTTTCTTCTATTAATATTTGTTTCCATTTCTGTCTGGTGGCATGAGGGTAAATACAGTCACTTCAAGGATTTTTCCCTCCCCTCCATTACTATGGAGCAGCATGAACATTCTGTCAAATTCAGGCAGGGTTAAGGCATCGGGGAGTCTGGGTAAGGGCATCAGATTCCTGGTCAGTATAACCAATCACAAGTCCTCATCTTCATCGTCTCAGGTTTTCAGCAGACACAATTCAGTCATTAGCACTTTATATGACAAAAGTCCTCATCTTCATCGTCTCAGGTTTTCAGCCCTAATGCAAATTCATCTTAGACTCTGGCTTGAAGAAAAAAGTGGGAAAAGAAAAAATGTAGGAAAAACACCATGTAATATATCAGAGTATCTTATGAAGCAGTGGCGATATTTGACTCTTTTTATCCATCAAATGTCAGAGTTGCAATAGCTCATAGTACTTTCCATAATTTTGTAGATGATGACACTGAAATCCAGAGAGGCAACAACTCATGCCAAGTCACATAACAACTTAATGGTGGTTCACAAACTAGAAGTCAGGTATTTTCATGATCCCTTGCTGCCTATTAGGAACATAATTCAATTCAACCAATACCACATGCATGCCTACTAAGTGGAAAAAACTATGCAAGGCCTATAAGTACCCTGAGGAAAGTAAAAAAATGGTATATAAAGTTTGAAACAGCCCCTGGGGCTCAATGAAAGGGAGCTTCAGATGTTGTTGTTGATTCTTGCTGCCCTATTCTCAGAAATATATACTGAGGAGCAAAATAGAAGGACTTTGGTATCCCAAAAATACCCTAAAAAGCTTTTTTGTTTGAAACATTTTGATTAATAGAAAAATATGTGGTTTTTTTCTTCCTTGTTTTAAGTCACCTGGGGTAAAAAAAAGCATGTCTGGACACTGTGATAAAATCTTTTTAAACACTCTGTTCTGTCAGCTGTGCTAATATTAGGCAAGCCTAAGGATCAGAGAAACTTTGAAGGGAAAGGAGAAGGATCTCATTTTAATGGGAAAATTCTCCATTTTGAATTCTCCCTTCTCTGATGTTTTTTAATTAAACAAAATAATTAATACATAAACATAGACTAAGTACTTTGTAACAAAAACCTTATTAATTCTCCCAGTCAATTAACTCTTACAAAAACAGGGATAATATGATTCCACTATAGTGAGAAATGTCACATTTTATCTCAGCCATAGTAGAAGATAGTCACTAATTTGTAAGTTACACAATCCCATAAGATGTCAAATTATTTCGACAAAAGAAAACTCTCTAATTATGGTAATTTTCAAATATTTAGATATAATGTGAATGTAAAAATGAACCCCATGATACCGTTTCAACAACTATCAACTAATAGCTATTTTGTTTTTTTCTATACCCTTACCTACTACCCCTCCACACACAAATGATAATGCAACAAATTGCAGACATTATTTATCATATACATTTCAGTATGTTTCTCTGTAAGAACTCTTTTAAAATATAAATCAAATCAACACCATTGCATTTAAAATGTTAAAGATTATTCTGTAATTTTGTCAAATATTTTCAACTGTCATCATGTTACTTTGTTTTGCTTTTTATAGTTTATGTTCTTCCTGCTGTTGTTTTACAATTAACAATCCAAGTAAGGCCCATTTATTGTACTTGGTCTGTATGTCTCTGAAGTTTCTAATTTCTAGTTACTTCTGCCACCTCTTTTATTTTTATAGTTTATTTATTGAAAAATATAAATCATTTGCCCTGTAGTTTTTCACATTCTGGATTTTTTTAACTTTATACTTATAGTTTCCTTTAACATTTTCCTTGACCCTCGAATTTTCTGTAAATTGGTAGTTAGATCTAGAAGATTCATCAGGTTCACAGATTTTTTTTTAAAGTTTTAGGGTATCTTTTTATATGTAATTTTACATTATATAGAAAAAATATATGGGTGGTGTTATTTCAGTCAAGAAACATTTGTTTGTTTTTCTTTTTTGGTATTAGCAAACATCAATAAATATTATTTATATCCATTATATCATTAGGGGCTGTAAAAGGATGACATTTTAATTCTATGCTATCCCTTTTTATATATTAGATGAAAGCCTTCCACAAAAAGCTTTCTCTCACCAACTATTTGGCTATCTTTAGGTATAATGAAAGGAAATCTTTCATTTTCTTATTGTTCATTCCTTGTGTTTTGTTTCTTGTAAGATATTCTCTCCATGAGTCTGCTATAGTAATGCACTTATATCCCACTACTTGACTTGCTCCCCATTCTTTGGTCCCCTCTACCCCATGTTGTTTCAGGATAGCCCTTGTTAAGGCAGTCAAGTTCATGGATGTCCCATTCAAGGGTGCGATATAGCAAATTGGTACAGTGTTGAAGTTTGGAATTAAAAATAACTTTTCAACCTGGAGACTCCAACTTCCTGAAATCATTTTTTTTTCATCTATAGCAAGGGAATAATAACAACACTTTCCTGTGCCAGTTATCATTTTATTGTTTCAAATTCATCTTTCTTTGCCATGTTTGTGACACTATAATGACACATGTAAACATTTCTCCTTTGCCAAGCTGGCACGATGTTAGCTTTTTCAATAGAGGACGCTAGAAGGGCATTGCAAAAGAAAGGAGCTTCCATTCCTAATTCCAGTATGGGCTTCCTCTCCCTGTGTTACAGTTACCAGTAGTGTCTAGTAGGCCCCAGAGGCACTCACTCTCCAGCAAGTTTTACCTGTATCCCAGGAACAACTTTCTGGAAATCAGCTCTGGCCTATTGAAACTCCAGAAAATTCTGTAAATATTTCCCATAGATAAATTCCAGCCTACTCATACCTTTTACTAGGTCTCTTGACTACTCTGCAGACTTCTCCTTCAGACCAACTCTGCTCACCCCCTCTATCAAGTTTGTCTGCCTCCAGCAGCCTACATGTTCCTGTGGCAGCCATGCCCTGAGGCAGGGGGATCTTCATGGACATGCATACAACCTGTGTAGTCACTCTGATACTACCATCTTGAAATTCTCAATAATTTTTTAATAAGGTGCCCTGAATTTTCACTTTGCACTGGTCCCCACAAATTGTGTAGTCGGTTCTGCTCTGGGTTCTGAATCTTAGCCTTGGTGTGGGGCTCTCTTCCACATTTTTAGTTCTTTCTTGTTCACTCTCCCTCAGAGGCCACTTTCTGAATTTGCTTTCCCTATATTTTTAGAGTCCTCTTTTTCTCTCTTTAGTAGTTAACCACTTTTTACTAGTTTAATAATTCTTTATATTAAATTACTGGTGAGATTTCTGTCTCCTGATTGGAACCTCATTTATATAATACCTCAGAGATTTCTGGGAAACAATTGATATATTTCATGCAATAACACAAATAATACTAATGCCTGGCACTTAGTAAATATTAATTAATCAAGGTGTTATTAATTATGATTATTTCTCTACACACTCACAAGTGGAAGTCCCTAGTTGGTTCTCCTATAAAGTTATGTCACAGTAAGAAAAATTAGGAATAAATATGGATTGCTCTCAATTCTACTACTCTCCCTAGAAATAATCTCAAAAATATCTCTTTTGAACACAAAGGTCAGCAGAATGTTATAGTGAAGGGAGAATTGTATTTAGAGTCACAAGATCCAGGTTTGAAAAGAAGAACCAATTCTATGGATCCATGACCAAAGCCACTTTATTCACCTCATCTCTGGTTTTTTCCTCTGCAACAAAGTAATAAATATATCTATCTCAGTATTTTCTAAAGCTTAAATGACAAAACACATGAAAAAACATTATAAATCCTGAATCATTTTATTAGCACTATTTATTAACAGAGATATTTGTTGCTGCCTTTGTGCCTATAGTGTCATCAATGTCTTATACAATGCAAACAAATATTTATTATTATTTTATAATTACCATTCAGCAGCATATTATGTGTAGGTCTTTGTAAATTATTTCATTAACAATCACAGCCTCACTGTAAAAAAAAAAAAGGTATGATTTTCTTTGGAATCATCCTTGACTACAATTAATCTCACACCCAACATTTAATTCAACAATGAATCACCTAGATTTTACTTTCAAAATGTGGTCAAACTCTGACCACTTCTCAGCACCTCAACTTTACCACCACGGTCTAAGAGACCCTATTATCTTCCTAATTGGCTTTCTAATTGGCTTTCCAGGCTCTGGTATTCCTCAACCTGCCATTAGAATGCACTCCATCTAATCTATACTCAAAATAATAACCATATTGTTCCTTAAAAATGTAAGTCAGGTTATGTCACTTCTCTACTCGTAACTCTTCAATGGTCTCCCCTCTAACTTAGAGTAAAGCCAAAATCTTTACAATGGCTCCAAGACCCTTTATAATCTACCTACCTCACATGACCTTTCTGACCTTATCTCCTACTCTCCCTCTGTGCCCTATAGTCTAGTCATGCTGGCCTCCTTCTTGTTCCTGGAACATACCAGGCAGAAGCCTGCCTCAGGGCCTTTGCATTTGCTCTTATTCCTGACAAGAACACTCTTCTTCCAGATGGCCTTATGGCTTATGCTTTTGCCCCCTCAGGTCTTTGTTTAAAGGTTGTAAACAGCCTGACTTTAATTATTATTCAGCACCCTCACTGCAATACTCTCTCCCTCTTTCTATATTTTCCTCTGTATTACTGTGTTACTACTGACAGATATGTTAGATATGAAATACTTATTATACACTTATAAGATTCTTTATTTTGCAAGTAATAAAAGCACAACTCAAATTGGATTTAAAAAAAAAAAAAAAAGGAATCTAGAGAGTTCCAGTAAAAATGGCAGAGTATATGAAAGCTGTGCTTGCCTCCTCCCATGACCATATTAAAATTACAACTAAATTAGGAAAAACTAAATTACAACCTAAACTCAGGTAAACCATCTGAAGACTAACTGAACAGAAGTCCTATAACTAAGTGTGTACATAGGAAACCACACCAAGACTGGTTGGAGGGGCAGAGATGAAAAATGGGCTGGCCCTAAATACATGTGGGGCAGTTGAGAATCTGGAGGGATATCTCAGCTGCAGAGGTTCCCCCTGAGGAGTAAGGGGTCCCAGCCCCACACTGGGCTCCCCAGACCAGAGCACCAGTGCTGGGAAGAGGGACCCCCACATCATCTGGCTGTGAAAATCAGAGGGGATTCTGACTGCTCTGGTGAGTCAAAAGACAGTTGGTAACTCACACATCCCCTTAAAGGGCCCACACACAGATTCACTTGCTAAAAGGCATTCACCTTGGGCTCTGGCGGAGGGACAGCAACCCAGGAGATTCCAGAAATGTACAGAGAAAAGCTGAGTTGTATGGTTTCATGGCAAGTGCTGGAGAGACAGCCACCATTATCTCTGTGTTGAGCCCTACTCCCGTGTAGCCTACAGGCTGGCACCATATTTCCTTTGTTGATACCTCCCCCTTTACAGTCAAAACTGAATCTGTACTGGCCAGGTGAATTCCGCTCACTCTACCTCGTGACTCCCTAAGACTCTGCCCTACCCAATTAGCAAAATGTTGGTGGAAATTTTGTGGCTGGACAACCACCCCTACATCATGCTCTCAAAAAGAGGCTCCTTTAGTAGCAATCAATGGGCCTCAGCTTGAGGATCTAGTAGACACTTTCAGTGAAAGACAAACAGCCCCAGCCTAAGCTGCAATATTGAACAAATCTCAGGGGTCAGCAGTCCTAAGGCAGGTGGCAGTGGGCCTTGGTGTGACCTGAGACTTTTGTGAGTGTCCATAGGCTCAGCCTTGGATCCAAATCAGAATCTGCACTATCCTAAGGAACACAACTTGCCCCACCCTAGTGACTCCCTGAGAAGCCACCTCATCTAACTCCTGTACCACCCAAGCTTCATTCAGTTGCTGAGACTTGGTTTGCTGTGCAGCCTCTCCCATGTGTCTACAGGTTCAGCACAGGCAGCAAGCAACCACAGAGCTTTGTAGCTCCTACCAGATAGCCCCAGGCGGTTACAAACAGAGGCTGACCTTGGCCTGTATGGCAGTCCCTCCCAAGGGGTACAGAACAAACAAACCTGGAAGTAGGCATTAGACCTCAACAAAGCATCACCTTGTTAGCCACACAATAACATCATACTCAATGGAGAAAAGCAAAAAGTCTTTTACCTAAGATCAGGAACAAGACAAGAATGTCCACTTTCACCACATTTATTCAACATAGTATTGGAAGTCCTAGCCACAGCAATCAGACAAGAAAAAGAAATAAAAAGCATCCAAATTGGAAAGGAATAAGTAAAACTCATTATTTGCAGATGACATGCTATACAGAAAAAACCCTAAAGTTTCCACCAAATAAATTAGTTGCATTTTTATACACCGTTAATGAACTATCAGAAAGGAAAATTAAGAAAATAATCCAATTTACAATATCATCGAAAAATAAAATAAAATATTTAGGAATGAATTTAAAGGAGATGAAAGACCTGTAATCATAAAATTGTAAGTTATTGGAGAAAGAAATTGAGAAGAAATAAATAAATGGAAGCATATACTGTGCTCATGAATAAAAAGAATTAACATCATTAAAATGTCCATATTACCCAAAGCAATCTATAGATTCACTTCAATCTCTATCAAAATACCAATGGCATTTTTCACAGAACTAGAATAAATAATCCTAAAATTTATATGGAGCCATAAAGGACCTTAAGCAGCCACAGCAATCTTGAGGAAAAAAAGTTAGAGGTATCACACTACCTGATATCAAACTATTCTACAAGACTACAGTAATCAAAACAGCATCATACTGACATGAAAACAGACACATAGATCAATGGAACAGAACAGAGAGCCCAGAAATAAATCCATGCCTATATAGTTAATTAATCTATGACAAAGGAAGCAAGAATATACAATGGGGTAAAGACAGCCTATTCAATAAATGGTGCTTGGAAATGTGGATGAATACATGCAAAACAATGAAACTGGACCACCTTCTTACTCTATATACAAGAATAAACTCAAAACGGATTAAAGACTTAAATGTAAGTCCTAAACCATAAAACTCTTAGAAGAAAACATAGGCAGTAAACTTTCTGACATTACTCTTAGTAATATATTTTCCGATATGTCTCCTTGAGCAAGGGAAATAAAAGAAAAAGTAAACAAATGAGTCTACATCAAACTAAAAAGATTTTGCACAGCAAAGGAAACCATCGACAAAGCAAAAAGACAACCTACTAAATGGGATAAAATATTAGCCAGTGATACATCCTGTTAGGGGTTAATATCTAAAATTTATAAAGAATTCATACAACTCAACAGCAAAAAACAAACAACTCAATTCAAAAATGGGCAGAGGACATGAATAGACACTTTTCCAAAGAGGACATACAGATGGTAAATAGAAATATCAAAAGATGCTCAGTGTCACTAATTATCAGAGATATGTAAATTAAAACAACAATGAGATTATCACCTAACACCTCTCAGAATGGCTATCATAAGTAAATCAACAAACAACAAGTATGGGTGAGGACGTGGAGAAAAGGGACCCCTTGCGCACTGTTGGTAGAATTGCAAATTGATGCAGTATCTATGAGAAACAATTTGGAGGTTCCCCAAAAAATTAAAAATAGAGCTACCTTATGACCCAGCAATCCATGTCTGGATATTTATCTGAAGAAATGAAAAATACTAATTTAAAAGATATATGCACCTCTATGTTCACTGCAGCATTATTCACAATAGCCAAGATATGGAAGCAACCTAAGTGTCCATAAATAAACAATTGGATAAAGAAGAAGTGGTATATATATATATACAATGGAATATTACTCAGCCATAAAAAAAGAATAAAATATTGCCATCTTCAACAACATAGATTCACCTGATAGGTATTATGCTAAGTGGAAGAAGTCAGACAAAAAAAACAAATATCATGTGATCTCACATATATGTGAAATCTAAAGAACAAACTAAATGAAGAAACAAAACAGAAACAGACTCATAGAGAACAAACTGAATGTTGTCAGATGGGAAGGGGCTTGGGAGCTGAGTAAAAAGGGTAAAGGGATTTAAGAAGTACAAATTGGTAGTTACAAAATAGTCTCAGGGATGTAAAATACAGCAATATAGGGAATATAGACAATAATATGGTAATAAGTATATAAAGTGCCAGGTGAGTACTAAGCTAATGGAGGATCACTTCATAAGTTATATAAATGTCTGACAGCTATGCTGTACACCTGAAAGTAATATAAAATAATTTTGAATATCAACTATAATTGATAAATAAATAAATAAATAAATAAATATTTTAAAAAGGGAATCTCTTTACCTAGGATACTAGAAATTCCAGAGGTAGGACAAACTTTAGAAGGATATAGTCAAATTTATCTGTTTCCTGGCAGTCACTTTGCTCTTTCCTCCTCTGTATACTAGCTTTATCTATAGACGGCCATCTTCTATGACAGTAAAAAGGTTGCTACAGATTCCCAGATTTTTCACCTATGCACCACACCACTCAGAGCAAAGGACAGTGTGTGTCTCTTGTGCAAAGAACTTGCACTTCAATCTGATTGGACCAATTTTAACCAATCACAGAGGCCAGTACAATGCTATGCATTGACTGGCTTAGGCACAGATTGTTGCTCATCTCTGAACCAACCTTTGTGGCAAGGGTTACAATTGCCTTATATCAAATAGAACCTATGCACAAAGCTGGGCGTGATATCAAGCCTACTCCTAGGGGGTGGAATAAACGCTAAAGAAGCAAGCGCAATGTCTATTTCAGCCACTCTGCTATACCGTGTCTGTCTATATAATTATAGAAAACTAAATCTTAAAAATCAGGGTCATATAGCCAGTAAGTGGTAGAGCCTATACTCAAAACAAGGTCTGCCTGAATCTGAAGCCATCCTATATCTCAGCTTCTACACAGCATCATAAACTCCTTTTAATCCCTAATTTCTCTCTCTATGATAGAGGTCAGTCATTTAAATAAGTTAATCAAACTAAGTGTTCAGGAATGGACATATTAAAGGCATTCATAAGGGTGTAAGAATGGAAAGATAAGATCCCTTTCCTTCTTACACTTTTTATTCCTTTTTCTCCTCCTCAGTGAAAGACTCCTCTTTAGTGAGTCTTTTGGCAAAGGAACACACCAAAGTCATTCTATGAAAGTACAATTTACTTGACTTGTCTCATACAAGTGCATCTGATTAAAGCTGAAAAACTTAAAGCTGCTAGGTGAGATCTATCTCTGTCTTCCTAGGATAATCTTAAACTGAGGCCTTCTGCCAGGAGGGAGTCAGAACCTAGAAATGAAATCAAAGAGGTAAAAAACAGTGGAAGCAAACAAAATAAGATGAATACCTTGTACCTGAGACTGCTTCTGTCTGAACTGATGGATACCTCAAAGTATCATCCTCGGAACTCCATATGTGTTCCTGACCCACTAGTAATAATTTGGTTTTCCTTCTGGCACCTGCACTTCTTTTCAGCATCACAAAAGACATTAATGGGCTAATGCTTGCCATTTAGGCCACCTAAAATTCTTTTATAAACAGCATCATGAACAGGTACTACTTGTTTATCTGAAAATTTTTTCCCTTAAGTCTTTCTTTATGTGAAATAATCAGATCAGCTTTAAAAATGGAAGTATTGTCTTTCCAGGTTCATTTTTATAACCTGATTGGCTTTAGGACTGACAAAGTCATCAGGTTGAGGTAGTCAGGGTAGTTGGCAATCACAATCATTATCCAAAGGGAGAACTGAAATATCAGACCTCATCAGGCTATAGATAGAGTTTTTATCTATTTTTGTTCTGTTTTCATGTCAGTGCCTTACTATTTTGATCACTATAGCTTTGTAATATAGTCTGAAATGTTCTTGAATTTATTTTATTTATTTATTTATTTATTTATTTATATTAGTTTCAAGTATACAGTACATTGGTTAGACATTTATATAGTTTATAAATGACCCCCTAATTGCTCATTCTCTCCTCTGGTTTTTCACCTAGACAATATATTGATGCTAACTGCATTCCCTATGCTGTGCTCCCCATCCTCATGACCATCTATCAACTACAAAAATTAAAAATGGATATACCTTTGACCCAGCAATTGCACTGCTGAGCTTTTATTCAAAGAAAACCAAAACAATAATTTGTAAAGATCTATGCATCCCAATATTCATGGCAGTACAATTTACAATAGCCAAGATATGGAAGCAACCTAAATGCCTATCAACAGACAATTGGATAAAGAAGTTATGGTTCATATATACAATGGAATATTACTTAGCCATTAAAAAATGAAATCCTATTATTTGCAATGACATGGATGGACCTAGAGGTTATTATGCTGAGTGAAATAAGTCAGACAGAGAAAGATAAATACCATATGATTTCATTTATATGCAAAATTTAAGGAACAAAAAACCAAACTAATCAAAAACTGACTCACAAACATAGAGAACAATTTGATGACAGACAGAGGGAATAGGAGAATGGGGTGAAGGGTTAAAGAAGTACAAATTAGCTTTTACCTATTTTTTTAATGACAATACCCCATTCAGACACAAACATCAGGATTATCTACTACCTCTATTTTGACTCATACAGCTTTACAAGAATTTTTTTTTTTTTTGGTTTACTCCAATAATCTCACCATTTGACCACCTGAGGAACATACTGTCAGAAGCAAAACCCAGATATAATACCCTATACTTCCTTCCCTGGAACCATATGACTATCACCTCTGCATTAGAAGGAGACCATTTATTATTATTGCTTTTAAGCAGATATCTATTGAAAGGGAAAGGCATTTTGTGATTTGTATTCGAAAATATAGACAAAATAAATGCATATTTACTTCTGGTCAATTTAGGTCTTTCTAGTATCTTTCTAGGTTTTGTATATTTCTAGACAAATTTTTGAAGGAAGAGTTCATAAAGGAAATTCAACTTCAAGAGCTTCTTGAAGAAAATAAGGGAAAACAAAGATTCAAAAATTAGTAAACTAAAATTTATTCCAGGCATTTTGTTTTTTGCTTTAAATGTATTATTTAATTTGACAACAATACTATGAGGTAAATACTCCCCAAAAGAGGAGTCTGGCTCATAAACAACAAATGTGACCTAAAATTCTAACCAGGTCCAAATGGGCTTAAAAGTCAATGGGTACTGATAAGTATTTCCCAAAGTATGTTTCAAGAAATAACAGTGCTACAGAAACTTTAGAACCAATATTTTTTAAATTGGACAAATAAGTTTAGAAAAAATTCTGGACTAACAAAGTTAGTTTTTCTTTTCTTTTAATTGCAAGATGGTTTGGAGAAGTTCATGTTCAAATTATGGTATGAATCTTTAAGACGAGATGTATTAATACAACATTTCCACAATTTCCACAACTAATTTGACCACTGAAACGCTTTGTATAAGCATCTTGGGATACTAATGTGTGTGTCATTGAATGCTCTTCAAGAAACAGCATGACTCTCTGCACTAGCACCCACAAATAGAATAAATATTAAGATTAGAAGCTCAGATAAGTTTTATGTTTACAAGTTTGCAATGAGCTTTGTGTCTAGATCAATGAGATTCAAATGCATCAACAAAAAACACATTAGGCCATGTTCTTGCTGTCTTTCACACAATACAGCATACCCTTTATGCCAAATAGGTAAACGATTCACTTATCAAAATAAATGAGAATATGCACCAGCGGTTTATAACATAGCAAAGTGAAATAAAGTTTTTGCAACCGACCTTTGCAAAAGAAAACAAGAGAAGGAACATGTGATCCTGGCAAATGGCTCTATCAATGAGCTTTTAAGGAAGGAATTTAATGAATTTTCTAGTGTAAATAAAGTGCAATAAGGCAGGCTATTTGACTTTCCCCCACTGATTTTAGTTGAAAACCTGTAATCTTGGGGGATAATGTTGAGGGCAAATTGTCCATCCAGATATTGGTATTCATTATATTCACCACTGTGTGCCTGGGGCCTGAATAGATCATGACTTACACAAAGCAAATCCTACAGCTCCCTTTCCTGGAACAAAAGCTAGCTGGTTTCAAACCAGAATGGCAGAAGGTATAGTAAAAACTTCAATTTTGAGATATAAGGATAGTTTACAATTCAGTTTTCTCAAGTAAATTGTTATGTGTGTAAAATATGTGTCTATATACACATACACATACATATATAGTACACACACACACACACACACACATACACACATACACATTCTTCTCTCTTTCTCTCCCGTCCTTCTTTTAATCTGAAGTTCCTATAAGACTTCAAGCTGGCTCTTATAGATGGAAACTACTTTTTTCAATTGTTCATACATTTCTCATCTTGAATGAGATTATTTTAAATGATTCCTCATAGATTCTGCACCATAGCAGTTAAGAGCACTTTCAGATTTTACAGATGTGGATTTGACTCCAGTCACAAAAAATGAAAATAGTTGTGAGACTTCATTCATGTGATTCAACTTTTTAAGACTCAGTTTCCTCTTCTATGAAATAGACTTGCTGTGAATATCAAAATTATATGTTATTGTAAAGCATGTAGCAAGTTTGGGGCATAAAAGAAAGGTTCAAAAATGGTAGCTATTACTAAATCCTGACATTATGAACATTGGCAAAGAAAATAAACAGTACTATGTCTTCTCAAATGTTTCCACAGAGGTATCTTTAACAACAAAGAATAACTTATGTCCCACCATTTACATGTCCCAAGACATGTAAGTCCATAGGCCTAATACCCAAAGAAATGAAGCCATTTCTTTAGAATGAGTTTTCATCTTCTAAAACCATGTATATTTTGCTTATAGTCAATAATATATCCCTGTTTATTTTAATATAAAAATGCTTTTAAATTACCTATCACTAAGGGAAATTAATAGTTGAGGAAGACACCATGCAGCAAATAAAAAACCAAGTTTGAGAAGCACAAGTTTGACAAGCCTGTATTAGGTAGTATAATCAGTGTGTAGTTAACCCCCATTCACTATGAGCTTAGAATATTACTGCTCAGGGTGTGTTCTGTAATTTCTTAATCATAAATATTTACTGAATGCCACTTTGGTCCTGTTCACGGGCTTGGGTAAACCCAGAGGGATCCCTTCTCATTAAGGGTTTTGGCAAGGATGGAGTAGGAGAGTACAGGTTGAAATAGCATTACTAGAGGCAGGATACAAACCATAGTCAAGAATGGGGAAAAGAGTCAAATTAGAGCCTTGCGTCAAGTCCAAAATAATTAGGTGAAAAGAGAAGTTAAGAGCACCAAGAAATATATCATGGTAAGCAAGTCCGGAAGGAAACTGTGAATGGCAGGTCCCGATATTGGTTGTGTGGTATGGAAACAGATAAGCCAGGACCATGCTTATTGTGAACATCAGATTGTGAGAGGTGTCACAATCTATGCAGCCAAAAAGGTAAGGTCTTCATCCCTCAAAAATCTAAAAATTTTAAATTAGATGATAAAGACAAACATGAATCTTTTTATCTTTTTTCTTTCTTAGAACACAATATTAAAATAGCTAACACATACAGAACCAATATCAGGTGTCAGGCTCTTTTCTACATACTTTACATTCATTAATTCATTTACTCTACAAAACTGGATACAATTAACTATCTCATTTTACTGATATAGAAGTAAACTCAAAAATAGTTAAATAATTTGCCCAAGGTTATATAGTTCATATGTAGAAGAGCCAAGATTCAAGCTCATGGAGTCTATTTTAGCATCTTTATGCTTAAATACCAAACCATCATGCAATTACAAAGTGGAACAGGGCCCAGTAAATGGAATGAGGTCAGCGGGGTTAGTGATCTAAACATCTTAGACAAGAGTGATGTATTTGTCAAAACACTTTCAGGTATAAGGAAAAGAAACCAACTAAAAATAGTTTAACCAAAAAAGAAAAAGAAGAAGAAGGAAAAGGAGAAGGAGAATGAAAGGATGAATTAAATCACGTAATAATAAGTTTAGAGGTTGCTAGATTCAGACAGAACTGGATCAAGTAATGCAAATCAGGTCATTAAGCCCCCACCTCTCTCTCTCACACATCTGTCCTATCTCTCAGTTTTGATTTTCTCTGTACTATTTTAATTCTTATTACAAAATTATCCATGGATTTCCTCAGTGCAGGCAAGGAAAATAGCCAGAGGCAACTCAAATAGCCCATCAAATGTCCTTAGTGCCCCATTTCAAAAACCTATAGAAAGAATATCTCTCTCCAACATCCATATATACATCTCAGGGAAGGATTATGATTGGCTCTGCTTGGATCCCCTCAAATTATGTTGACCAGAATAACGAAGAGATAGAAAATGTTAAAACGGAGAAAAGAAGAAAAAAAAAAAACATAAAAAGGAACCAGTGGGAAATGAAGAATACAATAACTGAAAGGAAGAATATATTAGAGGAAATCAACAGTAGATTAGATGAAGCAGAGGATCGAATCAGAGATTTGGAAGCTAAGGTAGCAGAAAACACCCAATCAGAACAGCAGGAAGAACAAAGAATCAAAAAAAAAAAAAAAAAAATGAGAATAGTTTAAGGGAACTCTGGGACAACAACAAGTGTGCCAACATTCTCATTACAGGGATATCAGAAGGAGAAAAAAGAGAGCAAGGAATTGAAACCTATTTAAAGAAATAATGTCCAAAAACATCCCTAACCTGGTAAAGGAAATAGACATACAAGTCCAGGAAACACAGAGAGTCTCAAACAAGATGAACCCAAAGAGGCCCACACCAAGGCATATCATAATTAAAATGCCAAAGCTTAAAGACAAAGAGAATCTTAAAAGCAGCAAGAAAAAAAGCAATTAATAACCTATAAGGGAGCTCTCATAAGACTGTCAGCTGATTTTTCAACAGAAAGTTTGCAGGCCAGAAAGCATTGGCATGAAATATTCAAAGTGATGAAAACCCAGGACCTACAACCAAAATTCCTCTACCCAGAAAGGCTGTCATTTAGAATTGAAGGACAGATAAAGAACTTCCAAGAAAAGAAAAAGTTAAGTGTTCATCACCACCAAACCATTATTATAGGAAATGTTAGAGGGATGAGGAGGAGGAGGAGAAGAAGAAGGAGAAGAAAAGGGAGAGGGAGGAGGAGAATGAGGAGGAGGAGAAGAAAAAGAAGAGGAAGAAGGAGATTAAAAATTTGAATAACAAAATGGCAATCACTACAAATTTATCAACAATTACTTCAAGTGTAAATAGATAAGTTCTACAATCAAAAGACATAGGGTGCCTGAATGGATAAGAAGAAAATAAGACCATTACATATGCTGCCTAAAAGAGACTCACTTCAGTTCAAAAGACACACAAAAGGAAAGTAAAGGGATGGAAAAAAATATCTCATGAAAATGGAAACAAACAAAAAGTTGGAATAGCAATACTTATACCATACAAAATGGACTTTAAAATAAAGGCTATAACAAGAGACAAAGAAGGACCTAGTAATCCCACTTCTGGATATTTATTTGAACAAACCCAAAACAGTACTTCAAAGGGACATGTGAATCTATAGAGTTAGTGTGCATCTACAATGGAATATTACTCAGCCATAAAAAAGAATGAAATCTTGCCATCTGCAACAACATGTATGGACCTAGAGGGTATTGTGCTGAGTGAAGTCAGACAGAGAAAGACAAATGCCATATGATTTCACTTACATGTGGAATTTAAAGAACAAAATAAATAAACAAAACAGAAATAAAATCACAGATACAGTGAACATTTTGATGGTTGACAGATGGAAGGTAAGGGTGGGTGGGGTAGGTGAAAAGGGGGAGGAAATTAAGTATAAATTGGTAGTTACAAAATAGTCATGGGGATATAAAGAATAGCATAAAGAATATAGTTAATAATAATGTAGTAACTATGTATAGTGTCAAATGGGTAGATTTATTGGGGTGATCACTTTGCAAGTTATATAAATGTCTAATCACCATGCTGTATACCTGAAACAAATATAATATTGTATGTCAACTGTAACTGAAAAATACAAAAATTATTATAAACTGAAAAAAAAGAAGGAAAGGGGAGCTAGAAACAATAGCTACTAGATTCCATTATGAATGGCAAATGAATTGGTTTGTCCTGATTCATGGGACAATATGGCAGACTTAAGGGTCTGGCTAAGCTGAGACAAGCATTAAATTGACTTTCGAACTGATCTTAATAACAATCACAGTAATTTTAAGAGTAAACAATTGTGCACCACTTTACATTCCAAAAACCATCTTCTACATATTGGTTTCTTTATGATTCTTTCCTTTCACTCTTGCACTTGCTATCAGCTCTTCAAAGATTTACTCTAAAAAATATTGATTAGAATGTCTAATGTTTTGCTTCTCAAAACCAGCTTCACAGGCTATGGATAACACTCTAAAGCTGTACAGTTTAGCCTTGATCTCAGCAAATGCCCTTTAATACAATACTCTAGACCTCTCACATCTAAAGCTACTCTTACAGAGCCATTGGTCAACATCTGAGAATCCACTGGGGCAAGGCTCTAGGGATAAAGCTTAAGTACAATTATTGGCTGTCTCAAATGGGCCTCATTAGTCCCAGCATATAAACTCATGCATGCTATAAATATAAGGTCGAGACTATAAAAAAATAGTGATGTCAAAACTGTTTTAAATTTATGTTCATGTGAAATATTTCAACACAGAAAATTAAAATAAATTACGGGCATTGATACCAACAAACTGTTTTGGGATGTTTTGGGTAGTTAACACCATTTAACAACATCAGTAAAATATTATATTTAATTAGTTCAATAACAAATATTTTGAGTGCCTACCATGGACCAGGCACTGTGCTTGTCACTGGGCATAGAAATATAAATGATATAATCTCTGTAATTGAGGCACTTAATATTTAGAGGAGAAAAACTACAGATACACATAATGGCAACATAATATGGTATTTGCTGAGCTAGAGGTGCACTCGAAGTACCAAGGGAGAGAGAAAAGGAAATTGATCTAGTTCAGAGATTAAGCATATATGTCCTAGATATAATGCCTGAATTGAGTTCCAAAAGATGGGTAAGAATATCCATGTGATATTCAAGGCAGAAGAAAAAAAATGGAAAAAAAAATGTATAGTAGTATGGAACAGTATGAGATATATTGAGACAAATACACACTTCCAAATTTCCAAATTTCCTAAGTATAAATTGTAAGGCATGAGAAGGCATAAAGTTGGGGGAGATGAAGCTGAAGAGGTAGTGTTATGGACTGAACGATGTGTCACACCAAAATTCATACATTGACATCCTAACTCCCAATATTATGGCATTAGGAGGAGGAAGCTTTCACAGGTAATTAGGTTCAGATGGGGTCATGAGAGTAGAAGCTGATGTGATTAGTGACTGTATAAAAAGAGGAAGAGACACCAGAGCTTCCTCTCTTTACCATATGAGAGCACAGCAAAAATGTGGCCATCTGCAAGCCAAGAAGAGGGCTTTCACCAGGAATCAAATCTGCTGGCACCCTGATCTGGGAATTCCCAGCCTCCAGAATTGTGAGAAATAAATATCTGTTGTTTAAGTCACCCAGTCTATGGTATTTTGTTATAGTAGCACAAGCAGACTAAGAAGGGAAATAGAAATAAGTTCATGAAAGGCTCCAAATGCCTTATTTGAGAGCCTTCCATTTTACTTTGTAAGTCACTGAGGATTGTAAACAGAAACCAAGGTCAGAGTTTTATTTAGATGAATAACAACTTTGCTAAGAGTGAGCACAAATCATGTAGCAGTCACCCATGAGGAGACTATTGCACTTTGTCAAGGAAAGATATGTTTACAGCTTGTAGTGGTATAAACAAGAAGAGACAAAAATTCAGCAAATATGTAGAAAGAGATAAAAAATAATCAGATTGTGGTGATAACTGTGTATGAAATGAAAGAGTTAGAGAGGAGTGAAACCTGAGGATTAGACGTAGAGCAATGGGTAGATGGCTATAAAAAAAGAGGGGAAGGGATCAGGAATACAGGAAGAGGAGCAGAATGGGAAGCAAAGAGGAGAGGAAGAAGACACGTCTTTGACATTTAATGTTTAACCTGCATGTATGGCCAGCAAACATTCTCCTCATTCTCAGGTGAGAGTAGAAAATGCAACTTTGTATAACATGAGAGACAAAGGGATTTCATAAGCTTCTAGAGAAGAAAGAAGAACGGTCATATGTAAACAATTAGTAATAACAATGACTTTAGACCTCTTAAAAATAACACTGAAAATTTGAAAACAATGAATGAATCTTAAGGCTGCGGTCCCACACAAGCATGATGTGCTAGTACTTGTAATTAAATCTAGGGGCAGAGGCAGGTCTTAAAAATAATTATGGGTGTAGATTTTGTCACGTGGATTAAAATAGAAACAAATACATGAAAATCCAATTGAGTGTTTGTGAATGCTGAATTGACCAGATACCCAAACCTTAGACTACAGAAGAGTGAGACTATTCAAGCTGTAGAAATACCTCAGGAGTCCAACTTTTTAAAGACAGGAAGCAGGCTGAAAAGGCTGTTCAGGCACCAAAAATGACATATTTTAATGCTCTCTTCAGAGATGGAAAAGGAAGGATGACTCAGAAAGCCTAGAAAATTTTATAGAAGTAGAATCAAAAAGAGAGAGATAAAATATTAGGAAATAAAATAACAGGTAGACTGTAATGGGAGTTACAAAAAAGGGAAATTGGAAAAAAAATGGAGAAAAATCATCAAATAAATAGTTCAAGAATATTTCTTAGAACTCAAGGATATGAGACTCCAGACTTAAAGGGCCCATCATATACACAGACTCGCATTGAGGTACATCATTATGCAATTTCAGAACCTGAGGGAAAGAAAAGATTCTACAAGCTTTGAGAGGAAAAACAGCTTATATGAAAAGGCTAGAAATCAGAATGCCTCAGAATTCTCACAGTAACCCTGGTAACTAGAAAATAGTGGGAAAATATTTTCAAGATTATGAAAGAAAATTATTTCCAATTTATAGTGCTATACCTAGGCAAACTATCAATCAAATGTGAGAGTAAAATAAGATTATTTTTAGATATTCGAGGTCTGAAAAATATTTGCTGCTCATGCACCATTTCTCAGAAAGCTACTAGAGGATGCCCCATCGAACTGGGGAAGTAATCCAAGAAAAAGGAAGCTATGGTACAACTCAACACCAAAGAGAGACAAAGAGAATCTCAGGATAATGGAGAACAAAGACTTCAGAAACACATTGGCATACAAGCTGTATAGAGGCAACTCATCCAAGCCTGAGGAATGTATTCCAATGTTGTGCTATCATTACCAAGATGGCTTGACTGGACCATGTTCTAAGGATACTACTGCACCCTCAAAGAAGTTCTGCTTTTGCAAACTTCTGAGAACTGGAGGCTGGCTAAGGTGAACATGGAATCAGAAAATACAGAGCAGCCCACCATCTCTGATTATACTCCTACTAAATAACCAGTATTTGGCTGAATATAATCTACTTAATAGCCCACTGTGGTAAGCCTTACATCTCCTAAGACTATTTCATGGTTTGCCCATTTACCTTCCCAGGAGTATCTATAAATTCTCAGAAGCAGAAGCCAGACTATTAGCTAGAAACTCCAGTCAGCTTTTTTTTTTTTTTTTTCTGAAAGCCCATATCTATCGGTGGCAGCATTATCCTCTCATTCACAGTTAGGTTTGTACTCATTACTGTTTTTCTATTATCACCTTTCACATTCTTTTTATACGGAAATAATTACTGAGAATAAAAAAGGAAAACATCTATAGGGATATAGATCAATTGGATGGTAGTGGTATGATTTGAGTCTAGTCAGCAAAATAGCAAACCAATTTATTACATTGCAAACAGAGGAGTTATTTAACACAAGAGTTAGAAGGCTAAGAAAATAAAGAGGAAATACTAAGGGAAATCAGAGCTAATAACGGCTGGAAAGACCTACCATTCTCAGTCTGGGAAAGCAAGAAAGAGACAGGATTATAAGAATTCAGACACATAAAGGAAGGGCCTGAAGAAGTGTGCTCAGATACTTGTAGGGAGCCCCATCTGTCTCACTGTACTTCTGAGGAGTCCCTGAGGCTGGTTCCAGAGTTGCCAAAAGAACATAGAGGCTGGTGCAAATTGCCACTGGTGGGACTAATAATACTGAATGGAACAGGAAAATATTGAGAAGTCCCTTCTCCATCCTACCACCCCCTATTGATAAAAGCTTCCAGGAAGCCATCTGGTAAAACACTTTGGGATATATCACTGGCAGAGTCCAGCTGCAGCATCACAAACAGAGTAGGGGAAGGCAAATCAGTTGTTAAAGAATTGAGATAACAACTAGCTCAGTCCTGGAGATAGGACTAAAAATGGAAGAGAGCTTTGCTCTTTCTATGTCATTTGAATCTTTTACAAGAATATACCCACATTTTACTTGAAATTTTATAATTGAAAAGTTAAGGAAAGCTTTAGTTTGATTATCAAATGAAGCATATTTATATTCATCCAATACATTCATGAAAGAAATACAATGGTTCCTTAAGAAAGATAATATTTTCTTTCACATTATGCAGTGCCTAGCACAGTGTTGTATAGCATGAAAAAAAATTCTAAATAATTCTAATTCAAAACAGAAACTTTTATATTCAAATATGTTTTACAGTAAATAACTAAAAATAGAAAGTGCAAAGTCCCCATTGTAGAACTTTGGCAAAGGACTGGAAATTTGCTATACACTTGGTCATGAGGAGATGAGGCCACAACACTGAGCCAAAAAAACCTGGCCCTGAAATTCAGCTCCAGCATTTACTAACTGGGTAAGTTGCTTCATATTTCAAAAATTCAGTTTCCTCATCTATAAAATGAGAGAAAGATATCCAGATGGAAATATGGCAGCATCTTAAGTGAGAATAAATTAAATGGTTATCATTAAAAAGAGCACAAAATATCAGGATTTTAGGAAAAAAAGTTGAAAAGGATTGAAAATTATTCAAACAGAAAAAATTTTCACCTAAGATGTAGGTTTCTCTAGATCTGGGTTGATGTTATAGCCTTTCCTAAGTTGAATACACAAGTTGTTGCAATATAGCATTTGTTCATTAGAGATTTGATGCTATTACTTGAATTTATCTAATTTATGGAAAGTATAATATGCTGGATGCTCTGCTAACCGCTATCTGAGAAAAGCTTAGCTGGCAAACAGGCATAAACCCAAGACACCACTGACACACACATAGCAAAGTGTGTTCTTGGTTTTGGGGCTGCCATTGCTATTAGCAGAGGCTAGTGATGTTTGCCTGACTCCAAGAAAACAGGAATTACTTCAGTCTCTTTTCGAATTTCATCTTGAATTGCAGTACGTAAATCAAGTTTTCTGGTTTGCTGACATTGTTTTCCAGCCTCATACGACTCTGTCATGTCACTCTGTCATGTCGTTTGAGGCTGTGTTTCCGTTTTGTTATCACATTTTCTCTTCCACTTTGCAGCAACTTTAATGCCTCACTTAGGGTATATTCTTAAATATCACTAGAAATGTCGGTAAACCTAGGACTCGTTCATCCATTCATTCTTTAATTGAAACATTTTTCCTCTTCCTCCTCATCTTTCTCCTCCTCCTTTTCTTCTTCTTCTTCTTTTTTTTTTTTTTTTTTGAGTTCCATGCTTGATGCTGTAGATATAAAAATAAAAGCAAGATACTTGCCCTAAAAGATGTCTAGAAAAGGAACCGAAACAGGAAAATAAAATACGATGAAAAAGGTTTTAAAGCAAAGAGGATTCAGAGAGGTAAGGAAAAGAGATAGATCTGAAGGAGCTCAATTTTACATTCATAACAAATCTAGTAATTTTAGCAGTATAAATGTTAGATGCTATCTATTCCAGGATCTAAAGATATTTCTAGTTAATGTCACGTTCTCCTAAAAACCTCATGCAAACCCCAGTGGCTTTTGTGTGTGTGGCTATGTGTTTATGTGAGTATAGGTATCTACATGTGAGTTGTTGTTGTCGTGACATTATTGATGTTGTTGTGTTGTTTGTTAATATTTTTCTTTTTGTTCTTTGCTACATAGATACCTGAACTTGGTAACAGCTCTTTACCTTGTAATGCCAAAGAAATCCTAGATTACATGAAAGGTTCCCCTTGAATCAGACCTTTGTCTCCATTTTACAATCAACATCTTATTACTAACTCAGTGAACAATACAAATCACAATACTTTTTTGAGATAAATAGTTTAAAAATAAACTGAATCCAAAACATGAAGAGGTTTAATGACCTAGTTCAGGGTTTCTCAAACTCAGCACCAGTGACATTTTGGGCCAGGTAAATTTTTGTTGTAGGAGGCTGTCCTGTGCATTGTAGGATATTTAGCAGCATCTCTGGCTTCTACCACTGGATGCCAGTAGCACCTTGTCCCACAAGTTGTGACTATCAAAAAACATCTCCAGACACTGATAAAGAGATATATATATATATCGGTGACTCTCAAAACAACTGCGACCTACAGATTGTAGAGATATTTGAATAGTTATGGCATTATTTGCTAGGACTTTTTGATTCTTGATAAGATTCCCAATCATGAATAGATCTGATATTAGGATACATACAAATAACAAATAATTATAGATGAAAGCGATATGAAATTTGGCAGGAAGAGCAGCAGCTGGTTGACATGATAGTAGTATACTCTGAGCAATTACTAGGTGTCCAGTAAACAAGTGCTTTACATTCATTATCTCATTTAATTCTCACTAAAACCCTACAATGTAAATTCTATCTTTATTCCAGTGTTGCAGATAAGGAAACTGAGGTTTAGAAATGTTAAATTGAAACTTCTAGTCGAAATGGTAGGTGAACTGACATAGAAAACCAATACCATCTACTACTACATAAACATAGAAATGCTAGGTTTTGGGGGGAAAAATCAGTTTTTAATTTAACGGTAAAGATTCAAAGTATGAAGCGTAATTCTGCGAGTACCAGAAATGAAAAGGGAACACATAGTTGTAACAGGATATTGAAATCAGATGGGTGCAATGGAATCACTGGGTTCTGAGGTATAAATACTCTAACAGGAAACTAAAATTGGAGACTCTGAATAAAGTCAGAAATCAGGAAAATCCCTTTGGCAAAGCTCCACCTACTAAGAATGTGATATAAATATGAGCCATCTACCCTGAACCTTGAATGAAAAAAGTCAATCTCAAGAAATAAGATTCCCCAGCCTGCATCTAGCAAATGTGTAAGCTCCAAATTCTTTCTTTACTTACACAGAGGTCTTGAGCTAAAAAAATAGCATAAAACATACCAAGAATGAATGAACATATTGGACTACATCAGAGGCAACGATGAAATTATCAATAGGATCACTTCCATAAATCAAAGAAAACATGAAATCCTAACAATATTTAGTTCCATCAAAAGTGAGCTGACAAAAATTATAAAGTGCATAAAAAAAATACATTGCCATGAGTAGTCAGCAGAGGCTAAAGAATCATCAGTATCAGAACAAAAAAGAGACTAAAATAATATAATTGCCATTTTATAATATCCAATAAAGGGAAAAAAGAAACAAAACCATAAAGAAAAGAAAATATTATTAAAGACAAATGTGGAAAACAGAATTTTTTTAAATAAAAATTATAGTCAGTGAAATTAATAAAGAAGAAGGAAAAGAACTCAGTAGCTAAGATAAAAGATTTCCCTGAGAAGAGACTCCTTGAATGGAAAATAACTCTGCAAGAATCATCCAGAACATTGTATAAGAGGAAATAGAGAGAAAAATATGAGATGAAGAGACGTGGAAGATCCAAAAAGAAAAATCAGCATACATTTAAAAGGCACACTAGAGGGAGAAAAATTAGAGAATATGAGAGAGTAAATATTTGAAAAGTTGTTGGCTGAGAGATTTTCAGAACTGAAAAAAGTATGGGTCATCAGAGAAACTAAATGACTAAATCTGAATCTAAACTATGCTATATACCACATTCTCACAAAAACATATATAACTACCATTCATGTATCACCTACTATTAGCAGGTCACTTTACATCAATGCTACTCAAATGGTGATGAGTTTGACACCAAGGAGACATTTGGCAATGTCTGCAGACAGTTTTTGGTTGTCACAAGTTGGGGATGAGGGTGGTTGGAGAAGGAATTGCTACTGTCATCAATGGGTAGAAGCCATGGATATTATCACGCATTGGACAGCCTTCATAACAAAGAATTATCTGGTGCAAAATGTCAACAGTGCTGAGCCTGAAAAACCTTGCTTTACATATATTTGCACTTATACTAACAATCCATCAGTAGATATTTTTCCTGAAGAAACTAGGATAAAAGAGTTTAAGTAAATTGCCCAAGCACATGCAGCTAGTAAAGAGTAGAGCTGGGATTCAAATCTATGTTGGTCTCACTCCAAAACCCATGGCCTTCAAATTGTATTTTTTTACAGAGTCCAAATCTATAGAGACTGTTACTGTGAATGTGTAAAACAGATGCCACAACATAGAATGCACAGGAACTGACCACTCTGGTCCAACAACTGCTCTCCTGACATGATAGTCCTGTGGATTAGCCAGCCCACCAGACTTGCTTCTCATATGTCCCATCCTGCTCCAGCTTTGTGTGTATTTATATCCCACAATGAGAGAGGGGTAGAGGTAGTTTTGTACTCCTTTAAAATACCAATGAATGATCACTACCACTTCAATGCCTCCTGCTAGTACGCTTACTGCTGGTGACCTAAAATTTTAAATAAATTGTTTTTAAGAACTTTCTGGGCCACCTAGACTTAAATTCACTTCTCGAAGAAATAACATGGGATTGTGAACATTTTGTACTCACATTCTTCCATCAAAAGTGCCCTCCAGATGGTCTATTTTTTGTTGGCTCAGCCCAAACACACATGCATAAATCAGCAGCAAATTCGGTAATAGGACACAACATTTGGAATCAAAATGATCCACTAACATGACCATGCTGTGTTTCCTGGCCACACTTTGATCTCTTAAATCATAGTGAAACTCAAAAATAAAAACAAGTCTAAATATGCCATTCCAATCATATTCTAAACATTAGATTCATAAACACTTTTCAATCAAACAAGTATTTTATTATTCTGTGTAGAAAGTGCATGTGTTATTGTCATTATGGATAGCTCATAATTCTCACAAGGAATATAAGTTCATTCTAATATGATTCTTTTAAAATTAGAAATGTTCTTCTTAATTGATGGGCTGCTGTAATCATTTCAAAATCTTTTTAAATCTAGTTTATCTTATTCCATAATTTTTATTACTGTTTTAGATATGAATTTCCTCGGAAACTGGACTTCTAATGGATTTTAGCCACAGATACACTAGGAAAAAAAAATGCCTTTATTCATTTATCATTTCATTGTAATTAAATCTTCTATATGATGTGGCCCGTTCTCATGTATGATATCCTGTTTCCATGGTAACTGAGATTTTCTACTATCCATAGTTTGAAATGCCTTCACAGTATTTCTTGATTAACTCATAAACCAAAAATTGCATTTTTTAAACTTACATGTAGTGAAACTTATAAAGAAAAAGCTGCGAAAAATTACGTTTCCTCTTTCTTTGAGATTTGCTTTTGTTTTTATAATTCTTTTTCCTAATACGCTGCCCTCCTAGAGCAACATAATTTTGTGCCGCTAGGAAAAGCAAAATCCATGACTAAATTTAGTAAATCTGATCATTTTTGTGGTTGGATTGCCATCTACAGTTCTTAAGACCTAGTGGCTAAAAGATCAACTATGACATTTCCATAAAATGGGGAAAGCAGAAAAGATTTGAGCAGCAATTTTCATTCTTTCTTTGCTAATATTTTTAATTTATTTATACTGCTAATCTACCAACAAAGGAAATATCGCACCTGTAGTTTTTACTGTCAACACAGGCCTTCATTCATTTTAAGAATTTCAGGACAATTTAGAAGAGCTGTAGGTGCTGATCATATTCAGAATAGTAGAGTAAAACTGAGTATCTGTTAATTCCACTGTTGTGTTAATGGTATCATTAACAAAGCACTTATTCTTGCTAAAGAGTACTGATAAATAATAATGAACTATACTTATAACAATTCAATTGTTCAATAAATATTTATTAGTCACCCACCATAGCCAATACTATCTTAATCCAGGCTCCCGCCTATCTTAAATCCTAATAGCATCCAATTTGACAAGCACATGGTTTTAAAGATTCTCTTAGCCTGGGGTGTTGTAAGAGCTAAGCTCAAGTAATACCTACATGGAAAAGTTATTTCTGAAACCACTGACTGAAGTAATTCAAAACTAAGCATATAAAAAAATGGATGGACAAGAACCTGACTAGAATTTTACCGTCCTATTAAGCCCCATTTATGATTATATAACAGAACTCAAGACACAGAGGATTATGTGCAAGTTTTGCATGCCTTCCCTTATTCTCTGAATATGTATGTAACTAACATGTGCTTCAGAGTCATTAATAAAATTAGAAAATTCCAAGAGTTCTAACTATGTAGCTAGATTGGGAGGAACCGAACTACTTAAAGAAGACATATTCTTTGAGAGAGACCCTTAATCTCTTTGTCTCAGTTTCATAACAGTAAAAAAAAAAAAAAGGATAATAGGCTTATAATACTTTACAAAGCTGCCCTAATAAATGAGAAAAAATAGGGAGATGGATTTTTATAAACTATAAAAGTGTAATACAAACATTCAGTATTAATATTCTTGAGGTTATTGGTGATACATGGGGCAACAAGGATTTGAAGCTCCCTGGTATTTAATATAGGGAGCCATGAGTTCTGCACTGAGGTCTGAGGGAAGTCAAAATTCAGTGGCAAATAAGCCTTGCCCCTGACCTCTGTAACTCCACTGCTCCTGTTATCAGTGTATCTCATTCTTTGGTAGAAGCCCAGGGAGATGCATGAAATCACCACAACAAAGGCCCGCTAATTCAATACTGTTCTTTCACTTCATTCTCTCCTCTGTGAATCCAAAGGAAAAGTTAGTGGAAATGGATCCCTCTCCAGAGACTAAACAATAACATAAACTATGTGAATGAGAAAAATCTCCACTGATGGGCAAATGGAAAACAGTGCTATCCTTTCAATGTATATACAAGTAATATTTCAGGAATCCTTAGGAAAAAAAACAAATCTTCTCTCTATTGCTTAATAAGGGACAGTAAGAAATATTCAGACCTAGAGACGTGTTCAGAAAGAACTAATAAGTAACAAAACTCACAATGCTCATTGGCCATTTTCTACCCTATCCTTCAGGGGAAAAAATCTGAAAAAGAATTTTTAAAGATAGAGCAATTCTGTAATGACAAAAAATAGAAGGGAAAATAACAAAAATTTTAAACATTCGATCATTTTCATTTAAAAAAATGATCATTTCTGTGACTCTACTGCAGAGATGGGGATGGACCTGCAAACTGGAATGGGGTGAGGAATCCTTTCTGAGAGTGAGAAATAGTCTATATTTTGATCAGGGTGGGAGTGAGGTTGCGAAAATTCAACAGGCTGCACATCTAAGATTAGACTTTATCTAAGTCATATATCATTTTTTCAAAAATGAAAAAATTGATTTTCCCATACAGAAACATAGGACATAAAACTGATCATGTTGAATCCATAATTTGTCTCAACAATTTGTTTCAAGAAGCGGTGAAATGTCTTATATTTCTAAGAGAAAAAAATGTGCTAGAAATCTGCAACATGATAACCTTTGATTTCCCACAACACAATTGAGTGAACTACTCAGTTAGATCAAACCCATACAGAGATACTTCATTACTGAGCTGATGTGTTTATCTTTCACTAGAACAATCATTTGGCTCTTCTCTCTAGAGATAATTTTTTTTTAAAAAAAAATCAATGTGTATGACTGTCCATGTCTATAATTAAAACCAGAAAACAACCGTAAAGCCCCAAAATCCTAGACTTTGCAGCAACAACAACAATAAGGGTTGGGGTAGTAGAAATGGATCTGAATAAAAGAGGTTCAGTAGTTGATAAACATAGGTGGAAAATAAAGCCGGGGGTTGGGGTGGGAGGGGTAGGGAGAAAGGAGTTTACTGAAAAGGAAAGCCACTAAGTTCAAATGCTATTGATGGTAATACCAACATGATTTAAATATAGTTTATGGTCTTTATTGAGCATGGCTTGACCCTAAAGAATTTTCTATTGGCATAAACTAGATTAATAATGTTAGGCTGCTTTTAATATCAATAATCCATGCCTTAGACCTTAAAATAAAAAAATAAAAAACCCAGAAATGTGTGCAAATGTAAAGTACTAGAGAGAATATGTGTAAAGGCAAGTGGATTCCCAGAAAATGTCAGCACCTTGTATGATGAGCTCTGGCAGCCATCTCAGTGTTGACAATATGCTAGAGAGGCTCAAAACATAAATCAATCTACATTTGTTCTCACAGGGACTGGGAGCTGGAATTACTGTTTCTAAAACTTGCGCCAATATTGTCACAGCAATATAAATGACAGAAACTTTGCCACTGTAGTTTGCTTCACCCATCGCATGAAACTTCTGGCAAACAGTACCCTGGAATTTCATTAATTAGTCCTAACTATGATTGGCACTGCCAGAGAGAACAATAAAACAACCACAGTGTTTTTATGAACATATGGGTGGCAGAGTCTCTAACTGAGTAAGACAAGATTGGTTTCCAACTTATTAAAGCTTATTTATACTGCATATAATTTACCTAATTTTGCCTTTTTAAGCTAATTTATTATAATTTTTATTTCCACAGATTAAATTATTGGAGTATAAGCTGCTTAACTAGTAGAAGTTATTATAATCTTCATCGCAGTGAAAAACATGTGATTTTAGGTTGGGAGAGACCCTTTGAAATTATCTAAATCAACACCTTAATTTACAAATGAAGAAACTCAGTCTCAGAAAAGTTAAATGACTTTCTCGACCTTATAAAGTCAATAGTACAATTAAATCTGAAACCTAGGTATTCTGAATCCAGAGTTTACTTTGCCATATCACCTTGTCTCTTGAGTGATCATTGTTTTCACTACATTGACATTGAGTTGACATGTGTTTTGGGTTGACATTTAGCTGCTTCCTTTATGCCTTTTAACTAAACAAATTACATGAAGTTTTTCATTTTCATACAACATTCTTCAAATAAGTTATTACTATAGATTTCTTCACTCCAATCTACCCTGTTTCTCACAGTTGGGAAGACAATTTGGATTTTTTCTTATTTAATTCATCTTTCTATTGGGGAAATCATTACCAGGGAAAAGCTCTATTTTTCCTCTCTCCATGTCAGTAAGTAAAATGGAGTTTAGTGAACCTTTCTGGACAAGGTTCATAAAAGTTTCCTCTCAGACACTTATTTATCCTATTTCAGAAAAATAAAAATAAATCATAAATTCCCAGACTCATAAAATCAGGAGTTTTGGAGAAGTCAGATAGTTGTCTGAATCATGCCCACTCTTTATATATTTCATTAAAAAGAAAAAACATATACTAAAATTAGAATAACTCAAGCTTCTTTCTCTAGCAATTTCATGCCATATCAGCTATATCTACCCTTCTTATTAAAAAGAAATGAATCCCATTACTTGTTTAAGCCTCTAAAGGTCATAACCACAAGTAATATCTTCTGATGAGTCTTTCCCACCCCAGCCCCTCTTCCTTGGACATACAGAGATATGGATTTGGTATTCTGTTTGGACAGAGAGGAAATCAGTAGGAGGACATTTCAGTTATTATTTTTTAATTTTAGAGTTTACAAAAAGAAAGAAAGAAAAAAGAAAAGTCCTATTCTGAGTCACATTTACCTAAAACACTTTCGGATTCCATTGTACATAGCCAACGGAATCTCTCAAGTTGATGTCTATCTTAACTGAAACCAGATACTTAAGAGCCTGTACTGGCATTTATATGATAATGCCAAACAAATAGTAAAATATTAAATGTTCCAGACATTCAGAACAACATAGATCCTGATACTTAACATAGAACTAGGTATTTAGCTCAAGCAACCATCAAGGAGTTACAAATTCAGAACACTTCGTTTTTATTCTACCTTAAAATTGCTTTTAGTGAACAATACTTTGTCTTTATAACTTCAGACCACATTAAGGGACCCTTTAGGAAACAGCTCTACAATTTAGTCAAGGTGGACATGTCCTCAGAGTAGTTGTCTACTATCTCACACAATATCTCCTTATAAAGATTGATTAGAGACATTTTTCCAGGTCTCAGCTCAAGTAAATCAGTTGCCCAGAAGCAACAGAAGGTGTATGGTTAAGAAGAGTTCATTTGTTTAAGGTTAATTAGCCTCAGGTTCCTCATCTGTAAAATGGAGGAAATAGTAATCTACTTTATAAAATTGTTGCTCAAATAAGCCAATATATATATACTTGGAAGAATACCTAAAGCATAGAAAATATTCAACAGTTTGTCATCTCTGCCTCAGCCCCATCTTCTCAAGGAATGGGATATGGGGCTAAATTTAATTCAGCAAAATTACTAAATATCTATTGGTATCAAGAATAGTAGGTGATAAAAAGATAAAAATGAATCAATGCCTGTTCTTGAGTTATTCTCAGTCTAGTAAATAAATAATTGCACTGCATATGTTAATACCAAAAACAGTAATACATGCATCCAGATCTCCAGGTTCTATAGAATAAGCATCAAAAACTGTGATGAAGAACTCCTGGAAAATTCCTTGTATGTTTTTGGATACTTGGCATCTCTCCCTCAAGGCTAGAAGGGCCAGACCTGAAGGCAACTTCCTCCCGCCCCATTCTGGCCATAGAAAATGGCCATCTATCTTTACCCCTCCAGGAACTGTGGTATGTGAGATTGGGCAGAGAAGGAAGGATGAGAGACAGGGTTGTCTAAGACTCAGAAGATTAAGATTAAGATTAAGATTAGACAATCTTAATCTTCTATAGTAATAACATATTTTCCTATGTAGAAAATATGAAACCAAATGAGTGATAGTAGCAAAGCCAGCACATGCATTAACCATATCTAGGAACAACATATTAGGATTCACCAAAAAGAAGAACCCTGAGCTTTCATGGCTGTCTCTTCCCGCTCTAAGTGCTTGAAGGTCAAGTCTGTGTACTTCACTCTAATGAGAGTCTCTTAAGAGATTTCTTCCATTGTGATGTCCAAAGCAACCATACTTACACGGCAACTTAGATAGGTGGTATCCTAACTTTAAACTGTCTTAATCCCAAAGAAATATGTGAGTGTATGTAAGTATGTAGTATGTACATGACCAGGAAGATTTGGTTTAGCTAGACTTGATGGTTGGTATTTAAAATCTTGTGTTATATTAAATAGTTCTAAAATATAAGTAATTTGAAAAGGCTACCTCTAGTCCATTTTTGCTTAGTAAGTCAAAGCCAATGGAGTAAAGACGATACAGTTAACAGTAGGCCTTTACGACCCTTTCTGATCAGCCTAGCTTTGAAAAAGGTTGTATTTCTGGAAAGGCTTTCCTCCAGCTCTCTTCCCAACCCCAGTTCACCCCTTGCCTCTCTAAAGTGCTGGCTCCTAACACCCAACCATGGCTCACACCTTATTTAGCCAAATCTATCCATTTCCTCCACACTAAGGACAAAAGAAAGGAGCTTCTGTTGTATACAGAGGTACACAACAATAGAGAACAACATTAAATTCTGTATCAGAACCATCTTTATTAGTTATGCCACTGAGTATTAGAGAACACAAGTAAGGGAATGATTGAGGTCTTTGACACTTCTTTTGCTGTTTTGTCATTGGAACTTTCACTTTTAACACCTCAGAAGCAGAGAGGGACAAAGAATCTTAAATAATATTTTATTCGAATGTAAAAATATGTTTATATTCTTTCTTTCCATCTCATATCAATACATTATTCAGTTGTGTGCCTTCTTGAAAGACAAAATATGCTCAAGGCTTTCAGCTCTCCCAAAAAAACTAAAGATCGCATTTAAAGATCTTGACTGAGGAGGAATTGCAAAGTAGTATTCAAAGTCTTCAGGTATCAAGTCAATGGGTTAGAGCATAATGTTGATGAAATACCAAGTCTTCCCAACAATCAACTTCAGGATTATTGCAGATTTTCTTACAGTTGGGACATTTTGGTCAAAGAGTCTAATTGAGCTATAATACTCTCCAAAGAGAAATGCACAGGATTCTCACTCTCAGTTTTGCCACTCAGGGGAACGCAATTAAAATGTGTGCACCTTTGGACTGGTTATCCTTCTACATAGCAATAAAACGTCTAATTCCTCATGAAACCATCCACTATCCTAGATGTCATTTTTAAATTCATGTTTTTTTCTATCATTGCCTTTCTCTAGTCTATTTTGATTATAGCCAAACAAAACAGCCAGAGTAAGAATTTTTAGTTACCCAAAGAGTGGTTAAGTTATAAATTGAACCATTCATATAGAAAAAAAGTTATTTTTTCTGCTTTTTCTGTTTCAGCCAACAGCTGACATCTATAACATCAGGTTATACTACCTTTTTCCAACCTCATCATTTACCAAACCCCTTCCCATATTCACTCCCACTCCTTAAGGATCAGTTATCTTTTCTACTCAATTGCATATTGTCATGCCCAACACCCTGGCCCCATCATTTCAAACCCTTATTTCTGCTCCAGAATCCATGCCCATTGATCTTGTAACCAATTCTTTCACCCCTACTGATCTTTAGAAATTCTGCTCTTTGATCTCATCAGGATATCTATTGATTTCCTACCTCATTTCCTCAAGTCAGCCAGTCCCTTCTCTTTACAACCTTCCTACCCTTCTTGGACCCAAGGGCAAAGATTTTAAATAAATATTCAGCATCACCTCAATTTCTCCATCTCCTTCTCCTGGGCCCTTACAGTGATCCACAATTATTCCTTTACTACCCCTGCCTCTGGTTAGCCAGTTACATACAAGTTTGCTATGTGTGGCCTGCACATTTTGTTCAGGTAAAGAGGCAAGAAAAGTGCTGTTTGCCAAGCTCTAAAGTGCTGCTTTCAACTGGAGGGAGGAACTCATTTATCTAATGCACACAAAGATAACTTTTGTTTCACAAGCCCTTTTTCTATTTCATAAATATAAACAGTATGAGCTAGCCATGGCCCACTGGATAGCTTAGCACAGCTGAAAACAAAAAAAATTTAAAAGGTACTTTTATACAATATGATTTCTTTGCAATATCTGTCATTATCAACTACTCCCTGTTCCTGAAACTCTTCTATTTTACTTTCCAAAACATCACTTTATTCTGGCTCTTTAGTTATGCCTTTCTTGTCTTTTTAAATCTCCTTTCTTAGCTCCTCTTCATTAAATTGCCCAGCAAATGTCAGGTGCTCAGCAGGGTCCCTTCCTGATGCACTTTTGCTTCCTCTCTCCACCTCTGTCTACCTTCTCTCTAGGTGGTTTCATTACCTCTCAGTGTCTCAACTGTCTATTACATCAGTGAAATCCAAATCTATTTCTCCACCTCTGATTTCCTGTGGGATCTAAATCCACTTTTCACTTGCTTACTGAACATTGTCACCTAACCATCCCAGAAGAATCAAAAGTTCATGTCCAAAACTGAATTAAACATTTCCCTAAATCCGTTATCCTCCATTTATATTCCCTCTCTTTGTTATTGACATGCCCACCCACCCAACCCCCCAAGAGAGAAACCACAAGTTCATTTTGGAATCATTTCTTTAACCTACTTTCCATATCTAGTCAATTACCAAGCCCCACTAATCATTCCACTGAAATATTGTTCAAATCCATCCCCTCCTCCTACTTTGCTATATCTTCATATTATCTTAGTTAATCCATAACAAAGCTTTGTAATCCATTTCCTTTTCTACAGATTGCACCATCTCAGATGTATTCTATACTCCATAGAGCCTTATTGTAGCACTGCTCTGCAACCCTTTGAGGGTTTAATGAAATCCAAAACCAACGGTTGGGCTTACAAGCATCTTTTATAATATAATGCCAAGTTACCTTCCAACTATTTACCACTAGCCCATTGCCCTACTCATATATTCTAGCCACACTGACCTACTTAATTTTCCCTAAACTCACCATGAACATCTACAACATATTGTCTCTGCTTATTATGGTCCCTCTCCCAGAATGTCTATCACTTCTTTTCTCTCCAACAAAATTATACTCATTATTAATTGTCCAGTTTGAATATCCTCTTCTATGTAGAGTTTTCTCTGTTGTCCTTTCCTCTAGCTATATATAGCACTATTGGCTTTTTTCAGCATTTATTGTTTTATATAGCACTCTTGGCTTTTTTTTGGCATTTATTGTCTTAATTATAAGTTATATGCCCGATAAGTTGTGAGACTAAATTTTTCAAGGTTTCAATATCAACTTTACCTGGTGTATAGTGAACAAATCAGCCATTTTCACCCCATTCTATGGTTTTCAGAATTCTTATAAAATGTATGTTATTGTGTCTTGGTGTTTCTTTGCTTAATTGCTAATTTAATGAGGGGGGATTGCTTTGGTGACAGGAAGAGAAATTTTTACCCACTTGAATTGTTAACTTTGATTTTTAACTTTTGTTTTTATGAATGTTGCACAGATTGGCCCAGATATCTGGGTAATAAAAAGAATTCATGGGGAAAACTCAGTTCCCATTATGCAAGAAGGTTTAGTGTAGTACAGAACCGTATAGTGTTAACATCAATTGCCTGAAGTGAAAGTCAGAGTCACCATCTCAGCAGGCAGGAAATAGATTCTTTCAACCTCAATGTTTTTCATTCCAATGGCCCTTTCCCACTTGTATCAACCTATTCTGGCTTTTCAGACATTACTATCCTAAATCAAACTCTTCTTGCCATGCACTGGGATATATCATACCTCTTACATACAGCACATCCCAGGCCCACAAAACTGATCTCTTAAACACAGAAGAGGACATCCGTATGTATTTTTATTCATGTTGTATCCACTTCCTTTATCCTCCATCTTCATAATGTAATACTGTGATTTCTATTTCAAATCTTCTACATTCCATACTCATGACTCTGCTCTTTCACTCCTGCTCCCTTAACAGTTAATATGCATTCGTTAAGTAACAAAAGAGCTATAACACAGGACAGGTTTCAGTCCTGAGTGTAAGTTATCAGCCATCTGAGAAGAGATACCAGCTTGCTGATTCTGTGAATATCAGTGATATATATTTTTTTTTAAGTTAAGACTTTCTAGATAAAAATGAACACATGACCCCAGGAACATGTCAACAGGTTCCTGGTTTCCAAATAAAAGATTTGATTCCTCCAGGTCAGATTCTTCTTCAAAGCTCAAGGAATCAGAGGTCACTTGGGGTAATTATAGTTAGCTTAAAAGGCTGCAAGGGTTTGTGCCAAGCAGGTAATTACACTCTTTTCTCCCAGAGAAATTTTCACTACAAGTAACTATGTGTCAAAACTTACTCATCATTTTTTAAGCAACATTTCTAAGATATTTCTTTTTATTTCAGGTGAGCTTTGAGTTGGGCATGGTATCTGACCTATACTGATTCCTAGGCTCTTCAAAGAGTAAAGTCCCGCTCTTGACTTCAACCAGGGAGCCAGAGCTGTAAAAAGCTGTGAGACTTAACTCTTTACTGCATAAATTACTAACATTGTCATGCAATGGCATTCCTAAGATTTATGCAAATGAGGGGGCTCTAATTTTCACAATGTTAATTCAATCTTTTCAGAAATCATATCTCTGAGCTCATAATTTTATGTTATGACTATGTTGCATACAGATGAGGGCTATGTTTTGCTTCTTGCCATTCCTGCAAATATTCGGCATTTCTTCAACAAATAGAAACATTACCAAATTACACTGCAGCTACACAAGCTGTTTTGTTCACTCAAAAAAGAATGCATAGAAATTCTGTTTTAAATCATATCTTTTGGTCCTTAGGTGGTTGATTTTGGAGAGAATTACTCAACATGCTAAATTCTGTAACTGTACTTGTTCTTTGTTGGATAGAAAACACCACTTTGTGCCTATGTTTCATTAAACTTTTGCATAACCAGAAGGTAGCTTTTATATTAGCAAAGATTCCATTATATGGAAAATTATAGTTGCCACTCAACCATCAACCTCATGCTGATTCTTCTTCCTCTTCCTGATGTTCTTAAACCATAATAAACTGAAACTAAAAGATATATTTAAGAACCTAGGTGCAATGGAACATTATAACCATGAAAAGAATTGCTGTTGCTGCAATTTTCAACAATTGTGTTGGCTTTATCTTTGAGGAAACAAAGATAAAGGGCCTAAAAAGTTCTGCTGATTGCATATTGGATATATTTCCCTTAATTAACAAACTTGTTGAAAACCATTTGAATCTCTACAGACACTGATAATCGCAACTAGCATTTTTGAGTGACAATACGTCTAATGCTTCATATATGCTGTCTTTTTTGATCCTGAAAATATCCCTGCCAAGAGAGCATTTTCACAGTCCCCATCTTATAGCTAAGAAAATTAAAGCTTAGAAAAGTGAAGTAATTGGCTTGAGATGATGCAACTAGAAAATGATGGAGCTACAAAATGCAATTCCAATTATTTGCACCACCATGCCAAAGAATGCCCTTGAGAGTAAGTTTTTGTGGAATGTTTCTGTTCCTTCAGAAGACACTTGGTGAAATGTCTGTCAAGAATTACAATTTAAGCCACTATCAGTTAGATTTTTAACTGAAAACTGGAAGAGTATGCCAGTTGAAAATTCCATAAAAAAAGGCCAACTTATCCTATTAAGCCTCTTTTCAATACTTACTAGGATCATTAAAAATTCTTAGATGAAAGAAGGACCTGGTTCAATGTTACTGTGCAAGATAATTTTTCTTCCATTTATTTTTTTCTAATAGAGTTCATTTGTACTACTGAGTGTCTTATTTCTGAAGGTCTTAGCTAACCCATCCTATTACAGTGGCACTTTGTCAAATTGGCCATTTGTTTAATTTTGCAAGAAAACATCTTTTTACTTAGCAAGGCTAATTTCTTACTTCCTGATTATGGGTAAAACTTGGGGATAATAAGTTGTATAAGTTCAATTTCACAACCTTAAATACTGATGAAGATCTTCTCTACCAGCTCTAATTTCTTATTTTTTTGATAGTGGGTGGAAATTGGGAAAGCTTCTCAAGTCTCTCAATATCTGCATTATAAGTGACTCCCATGTACTTGCTCTAAATGTAATTCTGTACACCATTTATGGCCTTGAATTGTTGCTGCACAAATGAAATCAGGTAAATTTTCCCTCTATGTGCTTTCACAGCTTCACACAAAACAGTAAGTTCACACATGTTAGCATTTACAGAATTAAAGTTCTAAACTAACTACCCTGGAACAACTAGGAAAAAATAAGAAAACTGTTGTGCTAGAAGTAGATCTTTGCAGAAAACTCCATGAATGGTGAAACAAACATTGTGAACACAACATTCTATTACTAACACCAAGACTGCAGGGATGTTACAATGTACACCCATTTGCAAATAAAACTGTAATCCAGTTAACTTCAACAGAAAATCATTGTTATTAAACCTTCTAATAAGCTATGGTTAAGGCAGGTTCTACTTTAGCTTGATGGGGAACATAAATTATACATGCCAGAAACCCAGTAGGAAGGGCCTCAAACCGTAAATTCGATACTACTGGACTGTGTTTGTTTGCAAAGAATACAAAGTATACTTCTACCCACAGTATTACACATTATGTGGGTTCATCAAACTCTCAGTCAGTTTGGAGTCAACATTGGAGGTCAATACAAATAGCTTGGCAAATACATGTAGATAGATGATTGATATTTATAATCATAGAAATTTTGAAGTTGAAAGAGATACTAAACATTATATAGTTCAGAGTTCCTGAAAATAGTTTCATAAACCACTACTTTCGTTAGTTGTTAAAATAAGTTATCTCCTCTATTCTTCTCCAAAAGGTCACCCTTGGTCAAAAGTTTAGGAAGAAATGGGTCAAAATTAGGTAGATATCTTCACTGCAGGAGTTTTTTGAACATTGCAACTTTCCAAGAGAGGAAGATACTTTGCAGCATTTCTTCAGCTTATTTAACTACTAAATCCCTTTTTCTAGAACATGTCTAGGAACACACCTTGTGGAATATCAATATAATTCAATCCCTCAATTTAGTTATATAAACCAAGGAAGAAGGCATGTTGATGAAGGGTTGATATTAGAAGATCATTTAATGCCAAAAACTGTCCTCTTGAAACCAGAAAGTCATTCTGTGTTATGCGGCTGTGAAAGAGAATACAGCATCGTGTTTACAAGTGTGTACCTCAGAGCCTGGGTTTGAATCCTCCAATTCAGCCATTTACTAGATAACCTTATCTATAAAATGGAACTAATGATAGAGTTGCTGTGTATAAAACACAGCATGTATAAAACATTTATAACTTAGTATAGTATGTGTAAAACATTTATAACTTAGCACTATGGAAGTGTTAGCTATTTATCACTATCACTATTGCTAACATTATTATTAACCATCATCACTCCTGCTTATGTATAAGTAATCAGGATTAACAACAATTTGTAGAAACCTGTCTATAATCTATATTTTCACCTCCTATTGCTCTAGTGCTCATGCTAGGGAGTACAAAAAATGTTCCTCAAATGTAACTGCCAAAAACAAAACAAAACAAAACAAAACAAAAAAAACAGAATCTTAGGAAAGCCTAATAAAAAATTTGAGTTACAGAATTTTTAAAAGAAATTCACATTCGTTATACACAATAATGTAAAACTAACCAGCATTTCCTTTAAAAATAAAAAGATACTGTTTTAATCGGTAGTTAGTAGTGTCAAAGCACCAATCTAATAATGCTAGACCATAATTCTACTGTCTAGTTATCATTTTATAGTTCTTGGGTGCTATTAAGTATTCATCTTGTCATATAGAAAGTTTATTGGCACTTTTATGAAAAATTGAACTAATGAAATTCATATTAATGAAAAGGTGATTATATAATTACTAATGCATTTTAACTAGGAAAAAGTATCTATTAGTTCTAGCATGTGCTTTCAGTTCCCTCCAACAATTTTTTTTTTGTCTCTCTCCCTTGTGAGACCATAAATGCCATGAGGATAAGGGCTATATCTCTATTGTTCAGAGTTAACATTTTCTTGTGTCTTGCTCAAGACCTGTCATGTAGTAAGCACTCCATAATTATTTGTGGAAGAAAATAAGAGAGGGAAGAGCAAAGGTAAGACTGAGGGGGAGAGGCAGATAGGCAGATAGACAAACTAGTTGGTGTGAAGGAAGGAAGGAAGGAAGGAAGGAAGGAAGGAAGGAA
>NW_006442508.1:11734744-11751115 GCF_000325575.1 Pteropus alecto | reverse complement strand
GGGAAAGAAAGAAAAGGAAAAGGAAAAGGAAAAGGAAAGGAAAGGAAGGAGGGAGGAAGGAAAGATAGAAGAAAGGAAGACAAGAGAAAGGAAAGCAAAGCAGGGAAGGAAGAAGGAAGGAAGGGAGGAAGGCAAGTTGTGCAAAGTCAAGAAGAATAAGTTGGTGGCTAATAAACTAAATGAAGCCACAGTAAGCCTCTCAGTCCTGATTGGACTGAAGATGAAGTCAATGAGCACATACCATACTCAATAGATTTTCAATTTCGACACTGTTAAGTTTACTAATGTACACTTTGTTCTCATTATGAAGTTCTCTTCATCATAAATTTCTCCCGCCATGAGGCTCTTATACCTTTACCCCCTACTTCATTACTTCTCTTTATATTAATTAACCATCTACTGATGGCAGCCTACTTCTAGGCAGACAAGTTCTGAACTCCCAATGGCTGTGTTACAGGAGGGCTCTAATCTTGATACATATAATCAGACATCAGCGGATGTCATCCTGTAGCAGAGGGAGTATGAGTGTTAAATTAATGTACTGCATTACTTTGCAGATTGAATGAGACCTGTAATGACTAACCTCAATCAAACTGAAAGAATTCCTACATTCTAAATCACCTCTATAAATTTTTTTCTTAAATTAAAGAACAAAATAGAGAGGATGGAGATATTTAAATGAGGAAAAAAAAAAAAGGAGGATATCACTGTTTTCAGCCACAGGTGTCAAACCCATTTTCAAAATAATCTAAATGCCATGAGAATATCACTCAATAAAAATGGAAAAAGCCATGTGAAAAAGGGTCAAAGGCAAAAAAAGACAGCAATACAAACAGATTACACAAAAGGATAGCTTGCATTATCCACGGCCCAAGAAGGATCAGGAGCTAAGTACAAGATATAACCAAAAGTACAAAGATCATTTTAATGGCTGTGAAATTTCTCCTATAAATCAGAAGGACATTAAACTAGGGATACAATGAGAGCCTTCTTGTATGACCACACTGTGTTATGGAGAACTATCGGAAAGAGACATGAAAGCCCATGCAGATAATTTGCTCTGTCAGATACCCTAGTAAGAGTTACGAATCACCCAGAAAACTAGATCTGAGAGGGCAAATCTTATGCATGTTTGCTCCAAAAGGATAGAAATCTTGCATGTCTTGATCATCATTGTATTCATAACATTATGAAGAGTGGTTGGCAAACTTCTTCTGTAAAGGACCACATAATAAATATCTTAGGCTTGAGAACATACTATTTCTGTTACAATTACTAAACTCTGCTATTGTAGTATAAAAGCAGCCCCAAACAATATGCAAACAATGTGTTTTGATAAAACTTTATTTACAAAAACAAGTGGCAGGTAAGGTTTAGCCCTAGTCTAGAACATTGCCTGACACATGGGTGCCTAAAAAATAATGTTATCCTTACCTAGACCCTGAACTTCCCATACCATACTCAATAGATTTTATGGTTGTGGCCTCCCTGGAACAAAAATAAAAAAAAAAACAAAAGTTGAACCTATTGGTTGAAGATTATGTTCATCTCGATTCTGAGGAAATGTAAACAGAGCCATCAATAATGGTATCTCCTGCTCTGTGTCCTATAGCAGAGTAGCGTGAAACCCACTGACAGAGAGAGAGACAAGTGGCAAAGATGGAAACTTAACTGTGTTCGAGGGCTGTTATTCACGTAGTGAAGACTGCAATTTGTTCCTAATATCTTTTCTCTCATTCTTCCTTTTGGTAACAGATCCCTCAAGTTTCAGTGACATGTGCAGCTTATCGGATAAAGACTATATTTCCCAGTCTCTCTTATAGCAACACGACTACAGTCAGACATGTGAGCAGAAGTGATGTGAGCACTTTCTGTGTCACATTACAAGAAAACAGCTTGCTCTTCCCCATTTTTTCCCAGTCCCAGGGGCTGGAGCTTAGAGCTAACAGGAAGTAATCCAGAATAAATTATACAGAAAGTATAATAAACTTAGATATGGTATAACTACCAGATAGAAAAAACTCTGGACTTTTGATGATATGGATCCTCCCCCTAGACTGCCTACTCACTCATGCTTTTATATAAAAGATAAATAAACTTCTATCTTGTTTAAGCCATGCTATGAAAAAAGTTAAACTGATAACATAGCTAATAAAATCCCTGAAGGAGTTTCTTAAATTCTTGCCTTCCAATCCTTGATTGTTCTGCCATTCCAATAATACTAAGAATTACTTCACAATGTTTTTAATAAATCATCAATTTGCTTAATTTAGTTCCACTTGGGTTTCTATCATCTGTAACCAAAAGATTCCTAAAAGATAATGCTGGTATCCAGTTGTTCATCCCATAAAGAGATTTTTTTTTTCCTCCACTGTCAGGCTTACAGGTTTTAGCTTTACTATGTCATTGAATGTGGCAATTTACTAACAAATACATTTAGCAAACAGAGTAATTTTTCAATTCTAATGGAAGACTCTGTCTAAGCCAATGGTCTCTTGAAAACAGAAGAGTTAATAATTCTAGAAGTCTCTTAAATGAATACATTTCCTAAAGCAACAATTTTCAAACTACTCATGGACATTCTTCTTAGTATCTTCAACAAGTTTCTTTAAACAAAATAAGGCCATGATGAATGCATTTAATTTACATGTGCTTCATGACCTTTAGAAAATATCTATCACAAGATTATATTGGTAAATGGAGGTTGTAAGCTACACACACACACACATACATACACACAAATACACATACATAGAGAAATGAAGGCAAATTACATGGACTCTTATTCAGCTCCATAAACATAGAATTAATGTTTTATCATATATCATAATAAAACTTAAACATAATACCTAATTGTTTCCTGAAGAAAACATTTGGTATTGAGTGGAAACTAAAATTCTCCACTGAAAACAAAAGCTAAGGACAGATAATATGTAATTTGTGATAGGGAGAAAAATTAAGCAAATAACAAAACAGTTTGAGTCAATGGTATCAAAGTCTGTTAAAGAAGACTTAAAAAGTGTGTCCAAAATACATACAAAAAGACAAGCTAAGAGAACAAAGTAGTGTTCAATAAATGATAAAGTTGGTATCATTAGCAATGAGATAGAGTATGGACAAGTCACAGAAATCCAGACATTATCTAGGTTTTGAGTCCATTATTTAAATCTCCCGCCCCCAACCAAAAAAAAAAAGGAAATGGACTTGAGCAATTAGGAAACTATTAAAATTTAGGTGAACTCAAAAAATTAGATCGTAAAAATTCTTACAACAATTATAAGTTGATGGTTCAGCAAATCCTGATAATGTATATGTTGTCTAGAGACAAAAATTTATTTTATTTACCAATGCATCCTCATACATAGCACAATGCCTGGCATATTCTAGGTGCTGAATTCACTTGAATGAATAAACAATGAATAAGTAATAAGATTCCAGAAAGCAATAATGCATGTAAGATTTTTATTAGTATCTTACTACAATTTTTCTATTTTAAGCTCTTTCTTTTTTATATTCAATATTCCATGTTTTACCTATAAGTTGAATAGACCTGCGGGATGCATGGACCAAAAATTATTATTGCCAATGACTTTCTAGAAAAAAAAAGCAAGTAAGTACCAGGCAGAGCCAGAAATAAAAACCCAAGTTTCCTGATTCCTGGCCTATCACTATGAATTAATAAGATAATATAAAGTATCCATTTTGTTCATAGCTGCTATCATACCTATATTCTGCAACCCCCAGAGCTGGGAAAGAAAACAAACCATAGAACAAATTGTGTTTGAAATATAAATAGGTTTCTTTATTTTAAAAAATTCTTCACAGGAGCAAATAAAAAAGATAACTAAAATACAGGAAGAAAGTAGTCTAACAGACACTATCTATGGACAAGAAAAACTAAGAGAGTTAAGAACAATTAGAGGGCTTTTTCAATGAAACAATAAGATGTCACCAGTAAAGCCAGCAAACTTTGTTCTGAGTAGCACATAAATAGAAAATAGTGTGGAACCTTTCCCTTTCTACATAATTCTGTTGAGAGTAGATATGAAATGGTTTTTTACCATTGTCAATTCTTTTCTTATAAAATGAAATGAGGGATAAGCACCTGTGTCTAAAATTTTATATGCAAGACCTACTGCTTCCCCGATGTTGCACTCTCCCTCTCTCTCAGCGTCTCTAGTCAAGTGTCAGTATAAGTTTTATAATGATGAATAGCACAGTTCAAGGAAGAAAGGAAGATTGAGGGCAGGGGAGGGGAAGAATGGAAGGAAAGAGGAAGAGAGAGGAAAAGAGAGGTAAGGTAAGGTAGAAAAGAAAAAAGAAAGTTCACTGGTTTTCTAGGCCTCAATAGCTATTTTCATATAAATACTAAAACATATTTCATTTTAATGTTTTTGATCAGAGAATCAAGAGTCAGTCCACCTTCTCCTTGTGAACTCACTTTTGCCATCATATAAGAAAACCAGGAGAAGCAAGTTAATTATTTAAGAATTCTTGTCACCATCACCCCAGAGAAAACTATAAAGTGTGGAATTGCCAAACCAATGAATACCCTTACCAGAAAAGCACTGACTTTTAACCAACTGGCTGCTGGTACAATGGAACTGGGTTAGAGGAAGTTCAAAAAATAACAGAATTGATTTTAATACTGATTTACAAGAAGCTAAAACAATGCTTTATGTATAGATTCCTACAGTAGTTTTCTCTACTACAACACAAATAGGTTTCAAATAGCAGAATATAAACCTTAATAAGTAATTGCTGTCATAACCACTCAATGCTCATAATGTGTCTAGAAAGATCCCCTAGGGAGAGAGAAAAGGGGAGTACAGTATTAGAAGGGAAGAAATTAATTTCTTTTCGAGTTTCGGAAGGTTAGCAACTAGGTAAGGCCCATCATTAAGAAGACTATTTAATGATGGCTATGAAAGTAGAGTGAGTATGATAGTAAGGCTCAGGAAATCATGAAGTTTTGATTGAAACATTATGCAAAGAACAGTAATGGATCAGGAATTTTTATGTTATTTTTCTCATGTACAAGGCCAGACAAATCCCATTCAGATAATTGTGTCATTCTTGTATTTTCATATTTACATTTTCTTGTTTGGGGGGAAGACGCTTATGATGACCGACAAGAATAAGCTTGACCAGTATTCTTCAAGTATGTACTATGAGACATCAGCACTGTAAAAACACCATTGTGGGGGAGGGGGAGTAATTAAACTTATGTTTAGAAAACACTGTATACAATATGTCTTTACTGGAGACCTATAGTCTACAAGAATATACTAAGGTTCTGAGAACTCCTGCAATAAAAATCCTATTTAAATGTTTGATCTAACACTTACTGAAGTTTTTGACACATACTTGTTTTGTATATAAAACTAGTTTACATCCTACGGATCTAGTATTCCACAGCATACAGTTCGAGAAATACTGAGCTAAATGGTTTTGAGGTATAGAGCTGACAGAGGAGAATTTGTCTGGTTTTCACTCTTCCAGTATCTAGTTTCATGATTTTTATGGTTCGATAGGCTTGAAAAAGTGAATTCCAATGTAATCAATTGCAAGGAATGTTAGAAACAAATTAACTGGCTTTTTTAACGCCCACCTTGGATAATGTCACTTGATTATAAACCAATATAGCATTATAATATGAGAAAAGTAAGCTTATTTGTTATGTTTAGAATAAACTACAGAGAATTTAGATTTTTACACAAACTATATTTATTAATACAAAAATTTTACCAAAAGAAAGTGAAGTAACAGTACTTGTACCATCATTTATTAGTCCTGAGGCATTAGCATTTAGTCCTCATTCATTAATGAGAAATCGATGACAATGAATTCACTACTACATTTCTAGACTCTCAATTGCTTACTATCCTTCTGTGGTTGTACAGAACCTAGAGAAATCTAGAAGGTCCATGAAACCTAACAGGAGATACAGGCCATTATCCAAGTATGCCTGGGCATCTGTATGGCAAGGTGATGATTCTGTTCTGGAAGAGTAGGGGATTATGTAATGGCTAACACCCGTATAATTAGCTACCAATCTGGAAGAAATTGAAGCTGAAACCCAATCCTGCATCATGTACATAAACAAAAACTTAACCAGTAAGTGTCTAAATTTGAAATTAAACAACAAAAAACTTAGAAGAAATTTTAGGATAATACATGAATAATCTTGGGGTAGGGAAGAATTTTAAGTGAGAGGAAACCTAGAAGTCATAGAGAGAAAATTAAATACATTTGACTAAAGAATTTAGAATTTTATGTAAAAAATAAAAAGCCAAAAAACAAAAGAAAAGGCAAGTGATGAATTTAGGAAAATATTTGCAACACATAGAAGACACACAGGGCTAGTATTTTGTAGACACACACACACACACACACACACACACACACACACACACATCCATACACATATCAAAGGAACATTATATATAACATATATATGACAAAGAAAAAAATCCAACAAGAGTCTAGAGAGATGCAAATGGCTAATAAACATGAAAAAGTGATCTCCCTATTAACTAGAAAAATGTAAATTACATTCAAAATAGCACACTCCTTTCTTTCATAAGTGGCAATTTATGAATGGTAAAAGGCTACTATTTGGGATGAAAGAAAACACTCTTCTACATTTTTGGTTAATGTATGGTTGGTGGAAGCCTTGCACCTTAGTATACTACAACCTTTTGGAAAGTTATATACAGTGTTCATTAAAATTAAAAGTATGTGTTTATTTTCTCCAAATATTCTAGTTTTTAAAAATCTACGCTATTAAAGAAAAAAACAGTTTCATAAGAATATTTATATGAGGATGCTTCATATAGTACTATTGGCAATAACAATAAAAGTGGAAAACACATAAATGTCCATCAATAGAAAAAGAAATTTATAAGATTATGAAGCCACTTATTAAATCATCTTGTTCCATGTCTATTGGCCTGAGGGATATCCATGATTCATTAACATGTAAGTTTTATGAGGCAGTAAGTTATTTATCTTGCTGATTGTCATATTCCCAGTGCCCAGAACATTACCTGGCATACAGAGGTATAAAATGACTACTTTTGAACAGATATATTTTTAAAGGAAAAATAACTGTGAAGAAGAACATGTATTACTTCGGTTTTGTAAAAACAGTAAAACATGTAAAACATGGTTATATATACATACATATTTTATAGATATATATGTATATGTATCCAGGGAATAAGGATACAAACATACATCCTTGGCTCTTAGCATTGTCATTCTATTTGAAGAGATAGGAAGCTCAGTGAATTATTAGCTTTCCCTTACAAAGGTTTTTTGGTTTGTTTTTTTTTTTACTTGTTATAACAAGAGTGCATTTACATTAGTAAGATTTTTTCCAGTATAATAACAAAAACTCTAAAGGGAAAAAGTCTGAAAGGTTTATTAAAGACAAGTAATAAGAGATGAGATATAAAAGACAATTCAAATTATATCATTCACAGCTCTTTTGCTAGCACCCATTTGCTCTAACAGCATCACACAGACTTGTTTAAACAAAGAATAATCTATACCTTAGAGCTGATTAGCAAATGTCTGGTTGAGGATATACATTTATCAAGGCACCCTATTAAGGTAAACAAATGAACAGGAAAATAAAAATATAGATCATCCATTCCAGATAATATACATACAAAGAGAGCCATCAAGGCTGTGAAAATGAATTCTTGTTCTATCTATTCATCTTTGCTGTTAATTACATGGCTGAAGATTGGAAATGAGTTATTGGTGTCTCACATGCTGGCAGTACTCTAGCCACTGTGGAGAATGGAAACACAACACACTGAGACTACCTTAGCACAGAGAAAGGGGGTAAGATGGAAAAGACAGTTTTGGCTGGTAATTTGTTGCTTGCTGCAGAGATGAAAGACACATGTTTGGAAGAAAGTCAAAGAAAGGGAGAATAAATAGGCAACTCAGACAGTCAGAACCTCTTAGAAAAGAAGGAGCTTAGTGAAGCTGCTCTTGGATGGAATAGCAATTATATAGGGAAATGTTACTTGTCCCATTGAATACTGAATCATTTTAAGAAACACTAAAAGCAATGCAATGTCTCCACCTCAGAAAGAATCTGGACAGATTTTTAAGCATTTAAGAGACAATATCTTTGGGAGTCCAAGTTTTTGTCTTCTTAATGACAAAGAATTGGAATTAACCTGTTTGAATTAAATATCTCATCAAAAAGGGGTCAAATACATGGTGACAGAAAGAAATCTAACTATGGGCAGTGAACACACAATGCAATATATATACATGCCTTACTGCTGAATTGTATACCTGAAACACTGGATTTCGTTAACCAATGTCACCATAATAAAAAAATAAACCAAATATGTGGTAAAAAAAAATAAAATAAAAAGATCACTGACCCTTTACTCCAATAAAAAACTAGTCATACACGTACAAATTACAAAAAAGCTGAAGAGCATTGTTTCCTTATGTTTTTCATTTTATCAATATATTAATATTGTTAATGTCATTCATTCTCCAAAAAGATGACATGAGAATTTATGCCGTACTTTGAAACATTCTGCTTTCATCTTAAGAGGAACCCAGTTTAAGCTTTGAAATATGTAACTTGATCATAGGCTTCTAGCCAAGGTGTACTTAATTAATCAGAAGATCAAATGTGTGCTCAGTGGGAGGCACAACTACAAAACCACAGGTAGTAGCCAACGGCTCCATTTAATAAAGGATGTACAAACAGAGTGCTGTTCTGGGACTCTTGTCACCTGCGTGTGGCTCTTCTGCCATTTTGTCATTGACATGAGAACAGTTACAGTACCATAAACAAATCCCAAGCTTCTCATTCCACTAAACTTTAATTCTCTACTATTTAGAGCAATTCCATAACATACAGAGAATGTAAAATATGTTTGTTTAGTTTTTTGTTGTCATTACTATAGTTGAATTTATTACTGGCTTGTAATATGAAAACCTATGATTCTGTTGAATAGACAGTCAGCATTGGTAGTTAAGGGCACAGATTTTAGAGTGAGATGGAACTGGAGTCCATTTTAATAAATTAGCTCTGCTAATCATTAGTTGTATGGTATTAGAGACATTAGTCAGTCACTCTAAGCTTCTTTTTGTTCATCTATAAAATGGAAAGGATAAGACCAACCTTGTAGATTGCCGAAAGGATTAAATAGCATATAGAAAGTAACTGTGTATAGAAAGCATTCAACAAATGATAATGAAAAAAAATTGAAAATGGTGCAGTAAGAAGAGTCATAAATTTTTTCTAGATGAAGGTTTTTAAAAGTCCAAGCTCTGTAAACACATTTTCACTTAGGATTAATTTCCCGAGATCATAATCCCCTAACAGTCCCAAAGGATCTATTTCTCAAACCTAAATCTTAAATTCATGGAAAGTTTCGAAGATCTGGAAAAATAAGCAAGTGCTTTTAAGTGATTACTCTTTCAAGTATTTGCTTTGGTCTACACTTACTTGATATCTATTTTCATTCAATTAGGAAAAGGTTAGTGATGAAAGAAATAGAAATGAGAGAATGTGGATTGTCATCTCCTATTGAAATCTGGTAAAAATCTAATTGGTATCAAAAAGACAACAACAAATTTTACCTGGGTCACTAGACTAAGAAAAAGGCACTTAGTTGTCTATCAGAGGGCACAGGATTCTGCTTTCTTGTTCTATGTATTATGGAATCAGGGTAAGAAATACCTAGAATCTAATTCTGATTCCATGAATGACTATAGCCAAATCATTTATGTGCCTCAGTTTCCACATTGTAGAAGCAAAGGTATACTAATACCCACCTTATTTGAGTGGGCTATGGATTTTGCCAATTTAGTGATCTCCTTCAAGATTTTTATGTACATTAAAGTTCAAAAACTATTGTTCTAAAGTAATGCTTTTAAGAAAAACAATAAAACAGCAAATAAAATATTTCTAATACCCAAAGTGAGTTAATGTGCCTTTACTGAATCATTATCCTGGGTACACTTAGTAGCTAGATCCTTTATCATAAATAGAGAGCTCAGCATACACAACATGCATTATGGATGTATGTGCGTGTGTGTGTTCAGCATGATGAGAGAATTTGAAAACAGAGAGGAAAGAAAGAAAACACCCACATGATTCAAAGTGGATTTTTCAATTAAGTGACTGTTCGCTGTAACTGCATGATAACACTTGTGAATATGATACTAATGATGCAGTTACCTAATGGGCTCGACACAAATAATGCAGAAAATTACAAATAATGCAGACTCAATTACCAGTGAATGCAGGCAAAAGGCAGTCAAATATGCAACATGCTTCGGCTATGTTATCCTAGTTCCTTCTATTCAGTTAAGATAAGCCTAGAGCTAGAGAAATTCCCTTTTCCAATTATTTTCCATGTCCTCTCTAAGGTACATCTCTCCCCCAGGTTACCTGACTCCTCCCAATATCAGAGCCCAAAGTTATTTGTCTAAGATTTACATAGTCTAATCCCTATTACAAAGGAGAAAAGGACAGTCACACTGGAGACAAGGACAGTCACACTGAAGACAAAGACAGCCATACTGGAGACAAAGACAGCCAAGTTTTAAGGGAGGAAATTAACCTGTCCTGTATGTTTATTAGAGGTCAGATTTGGTGAGGCATTTTTAGACAGATTAACTCAGTTTATGTTTATGATTACCCTATAAGGAAGCATTATTATCTCCATTTAAGTATTATCTCCATTTAACCTGGAAGTTCAAAGAGTTCAAGAAATTTGAACAAGTTACTTTGGCAGGTAAATTCAAACCAGATTTGTCTGATTTCTAAAATTTTTGCACTTTTGACCACCAGGAATAAGCCCAGGCCTATCAGAAAAGCAAAAATTCCTAGTTTCAAGCAACAAAAACCAGACGTGGCAGACATAGCAGACCGGGACTATCATAAAAGACTATTGGGCAGGAATTCTGGTCAAGATGGCATAGTAGGTAGACGATGTGCTCACCTTCTCTCATGAACACATCAAAATTACAACAAAACTATAGAGCATCCATCACTGGGAGTCACCTGAGGTCTGGCTGAAAAGAAGTCCTACAACTGGTGATAAACATAAGAGGTCACCTTGAGAGTGGTAGAAGGGTAGAGATGCGAAATAAACCACTCACGCAAACACATGTGGCAGTCAAGAATTGAGAGGCTTTTATCTTGGCTGCAGAGCCCCCCTACCCCGAAAATAGAGGTGTTCCAGCTTCATACCGGGCTCCCCAGCCCAGGGTTCCAGTGCCAGGAAGAGAAGTTCCTCACAACCTCTAGCTGTGAAAACCAGCAGAGATTGTGGCTGAGTGAGAGAGCGGGCTGTAGGAGTTGCAGACGTTCCTCTGAAAGGGCGGGCACATGCGGACTTACCACTGATGGACTCAACTGGTCTGAGCTCCAGCACTGAGGCAGCTGCTCAAGGAGTTATAGGGAGACACTGAGTGGTCGGGCTTCAGGACAATAGTTAGAGGGATGGCTTTTTCCCGGACATAAGTCCTGGCAGTATCTACTGTTCCTTTGTTGAGCCCTCTCTCCTCCCTGCATGTGAATGCAAGTGGCCACCATATCTGAGTCTCTATCAAACTCTATAACACAGGTCGTTCAGCCCAGGTGATTCTCTGAGATTCTGCCTCTCCAAACTTGCAGGCCAAACAAGCCGCTTCCTAGGGGTTTATTCCATACAAATGGCCTGTCTTGGCTCTTGCTGCATACTTTTCTAAAATCTCTCAAAGGCTCACAAAACCCAAAGCAGCAGCAACTAGCATTGGCACACCCCATACCTCTTGCTGAGCAGCCTCAAGCCCCACACTAACAGTAGCCAGCCTTGGTTCCTAGCATGGCCTCTCAAGGTACCTATAAGCCCAGCATGGGTGGTAGCCATCTGCAGATTGCTTGATGACTCTTGCCAGGTGGCCCCAGAGGTATGCAGCTGAACTTGGCCTGCAGCTCAGCCCCTCCCAGGAGGCCCTTCAGCCTGCACACCTGCTGGCCTGCTTTAACCAGAGCCAGAGTACTACCCAGGGCTTCATCTGAGGAGGACACACCCAAAGGGCAGACTGGGCAGCACCAGAGCCCTGCTAAAGTAAATCCTGTTTTTTAGGTTTGACCCCTAACTAGCCAATCCTCATGATCAACCAGCGCAAGGGTCAAACCCTCCCATTGATGTGCAAACAGCAACCAAGGGTCTACTGCAACAGGAGGGCACACACAACCCACACAAGGAACACACCTTGAGCACCTAGTTCAAATGACTACGGAAAACTGTACCACTGGGTCCCACAGGACACCTACTACATAAAGCCACTCTACTAAGACCAGGAGACTGAGAAGCCCTACATAATATTTAGAAACAGACACAGGGAAGCAGCCAAAATGGAGAGACAAAGAAACATTTCCCACATGAAAGAACAGAACAAAGCTCCAGAAAAAGAAATCAACAAAATGGAGACAAGCAATCTATCAGAAGCAGAGTTCAAAACACTGGATGTAAAGATATCAAAGAACTTAGGGGGAGAGTAGATGAACTCAGCAAGAACTTTAACAAAGAGATAGAAAACATAAAAATAGAGATGAAAAACAAAAGGGAACCAGTCAGAAATGAAGATAAATATCTGAGATGAAGAGTACATTAGCGGGTATCAATAGATTAGATGAAATAAGGATTGAATCAGCGATTTGGAGGATATGGTAGTAAAGGACACTCAATCATAACAGCAAAAAGAAAAAGAATCCAAAAAATCAGCATAGTTTAAGGAGCTTCTGGGACAGTAACAACATTAGCATCATAAGGGTACCAGAAGGAGAAGAAAGGGCAAGAATTGAAAACCCATTTGAAGAAATAATGATCAAAAACTTTCCTAACTTGGTGAAGGAAATAGACATACAACCCCAGGAAGCTCAGAGGAGATGAACAAGATGAACCCAAAGAGGCCCACACCGAGACACATCATAATTAAAATGCCAAAGATTAAAGACAAAGGGGGAATCTTAAAAGCAGCAAGAGAAAAGCAGTTAGCTACCTACAAGGGAGCTCCCATAAGACTGTCAGCTGATTTCTCAAAGGAAATTTTGCAGGCCAAACAGGATTGGCACAAAATAGTCAAAGTGATGAAAAGAAAACACCTACAACCAAGATTACTCCACTCAACAAAGTTATCATTTAGAATTGAAAGACAGATAAAGAGCTTCCCAGACCAAAAAAAAAAAAAAAAAAAAGCTAAAGGAGTTCATCACCACCAAGCCACTATTACCGAAAATGTTAGAGGGACTTCTTTAAGAAGAAGAAAAAGAAAAGTGTGTATTAAAAAATATGAATAAAGAATGAAAATAACCACATATCTAGCAATAAGTACTTCAAATGAAAAAGAATTAAATATGCCAATCAAAAGATAGGGTGGCTAAATAGACAAGAAGACAAGACCCCTACATATCCTACCTACAAGAGATTCACTTCAAATCAAAAGACACACACAGACTAAAAGGGACGGAAATAGATATGTCATGAAAATGAAAACGGAAAAAAAAAATCTGGGGTAGGAATACTTACACCAGATAAAACAGACTTTAGAACAAAGGTGATAACAAGTAACAAACAGGGACCCAGTAATCCCATTTCTGGGTATTTATCAGTACAAACCCGAAATACTACTTTGAAGGGACGTGTGTGTCCATATGTTCACTACAGCATTATTTACAACAGCCAAAATATGGAGGCAACCTGGGTATCCATCAATGAATGAATAGATAAACAAGAGGGGGTACACATATACAATAGATTATTCAGCCATAAAAGTAAACAAACAAATTTGAGACAGCTAGCAAGATTTGAGAAAAATAATATAATCCACCATACCTACAGTTTTAAATCCTGGTCATGTCAAAGAAAATTAGATGGATGCTTCTGCATATGATCATAAAATCATAGTTTGTATTTATTACTTCTTTTTCCCACTCCCCATTTCATCATTTCTTTGCCCACAACCAGTACTTCTTCAGATTGTTGGAATTCTTTAAATAGCAGGCTTTACATGACAATAGTGAGAGGAATCACAGAGAAAAGTCTAGGTTCCTCCTTTCTTCCCTACTTCCATTAAGTAGCTTTAAAGTTGACAATCAGAATCAATCGTCATAGCCAACACTATGCCTCTTTTCCTTATATTCACCAGTGGTACTAGTGGCTAATAGCTTAGCTTCCAAATTATTGAAATCACAGTAGTAACTCCAAGTGGAAAGAGTCCCTGCATGGGAAGAAAAATCTCTAAACCAACAAAATCCAGAGAATCACAAGGACACTTAGAAAATTGTTTATAAATGGATCAATAGACATAATAGAGAGATGTAAACCTTCCCTTTTTACCTTCTGTTTCGAGATCTGAGTATTCTGGCTACTAAAGAAACAGTTCCATGTATTGGTGCATTCAGTGGACAAAGCACAATCTGTAGAATAGTACTTTAAACTTATAAGATGTTATCTCCTAGACCTGCATGAAAAAATAGCATAGACGATCTCTGTTCATTCCTCTGGCAACCAAATCAAAGTTGTGATGGAAACAAGGAGCAAGCAGCAAGAAAAAATTGCCTGGGATGAACAAGCCATACAACTAGGGAGAAATCCAAGAAATCACCCTGCAACAGCAGAAGGTCGGAAGGGATGAGGACGCGCGGCTGCCCAGTCCTGAGCGGCTGAGTGAGACAAAGCTGCAGCAGCAGCAGCAGCAGCAGCAGCAGAAGCCTCTTAAAGGGGCCGCATCCATGAGCAGATTTTGCAGTGACAGACCTGCTCGCTCTGAGCACCAGTGTTGATTCAGCTGCGCTGCGGGGGGTTGGGGGGGGCACCAGGGACTTACAGGGAGACATTGTCGGAGTGAGGGCCTAGGAGACACTCACTAGGTACAGAAGTGCCAGCAGTATCCATTGTTCTCTGTTGAGCCCTCCCTTCTCCCAGTGCACAGACACAGCAACTCCATAGCCGTGGTGTCATCAAACTGGATAACACAGGTAGTTCCACCCAGAGGATTCCCTAAAACCCCGCCTCCCCCAACTCGAGGCCCCACCCAAGCCACATCCAGGTGTATCTTCAGTGAGTCAGGTGCTCCTCGCTGAGGAGCGCCTAGACTCACACTGGTGGCAGCTGGCCTCGGTTTCTGGTATGGCCTTTTGAGGCAACCATAAGCACAGCATCTGTGGATTGCTTGCTGAATCTTAACAGGTGGCTCCGGAGGGGTAGAGGCTTGGGCTAAGTTTGGCCTGCAACTGAACCCCTCTCAGGACTGTGCCACTGGACATTTACTTCACAAATCCACACTAATAAGACCAGGAAACTTAAGAGCTTTGCTTAGTATATAGAAACAGACACGGAAAGGCAGTCATAATGGGAACACAAAGAAGCAGAAGCCAAATGAGAGAACAGAACAAAGGTCCAGATATAATGGAGTCAAGTAATCTAACAGATGCAGAGTTCAAGGCACTGGTCAATGAACTTTTGGGAAGTGTAGTGAACTTCAACAAAGAGATAAAAACATAAAAATGGAAATGGAAATTATAAAAGGAAATCAGTCTGAAATGAAGAACACATTATCTGAGATGAGAAGTATATTAAATGGAATAAACAAAGAAATAAACAAAGTGAATAAAGAAAAGAATCAAATGTCCTATCTAGAGGATGGGAAAGCCAAGGATACACAATTAGAACAGCAAGAGATAAGATGCCAAGACTTTAAAAATAATTTAAGGAGAATATGGGATGCTATTAAAGTCCAATTAGCCATCTGATCGATATAACTGAAGAAAATCAAGATGTTGAACAGCTGTTTGAGGAAAAAAATATGGAAAACTTCCCTAATCTGGTGAAGGAAATGGCCATAAAACCCCAGGAAGCTCAGAGAATTCCAAAAATTAGGGATCCAAAGAGGCCCACACCAAGACATATCATAATTAAAATGCCAAAGGTTAAATACAAAGAGAGAATCTTAAAAGCAGCAAGAAAAAAGCAGATGGTTACCTATAAGGGAACACCCATAAGACTGGCAGCTGATTTCTCAAAAGAAATTATGCAGGACAGAAGGGCTTGGCAAAAAATATTCAATAGGACGAAGACCCAGGATCTACAATCAAGAATAATTTATCCAGCAAAGCTATTATTTAGAGTTGAAGGACAGATCAAGAGCTTCCCAGGCAAAAAAAAATAAGCTAAAGTAATTTATCACCACCAAGCTAGTATTACAGGAAATGTTGAAGGGTACTTCTTTAAGAAGAAAAAACAGGAATAAAGAATAGTAACAACTACATTCCTATCAATAAGTACCTTAAATGGAAAAGAATTAGGTGCTCTAGCCAAAAGATAGAAG
>NW_006442508.1:11726179-11734387 GCF_000325575.1 Pteropus alecto | reverse complement strand
TTTTAAAATTAAATTAATAAATTAATAAATTAATTAGATGGTGCTGTAACTGAGTCTCCAATAGGCTATTTCATTGTCCTGGGTGATGGGGAAACATATTAAGACTAATAAATATTATAAGCATTAAGCTATTGTCTTACTTCTTTCACTGTGAATGATTACTTCCTGAAAAGAGCATGGCTTTGTTTTTTCAGTGTGATGGAGTTCCCTGAGGAAAAGCATTATTACTGTAATAATACTATATAAAGTAGTAAGTAAGTCTATGGATGTTGGAAGACCATGACAGAATAGGAAGAAAAATAAAAATTCTTGATATGTGTCTATTCCAAAGGGACATACACTTTCTCTTAATGAGAGTAGGGCCACTGGGACATATCTTATAGGGACTCAGAATTGAACTCTGACACCAGCAGTAAGAGTAGCTAAGTCTAATTTGATGAAAGGCAGTCAATCTTGTTGATTTCATGCATAGCCACTATCTTCTTTACTCATAGCAACCTTTTTCAAGAGCCCAAAAAAAAGTATCAAATTGGCTAGGAATGAAGGCTGCTGGCAGGCACAAAGTAAATCATTTTGCCCTGATTATTAAGAGCCTTTCAATGAGGTTCTTTTTATGAGAATTCACATGGGAGATGATAGATAGATAGATAGATAGGATGATAGATAGATAGATAGATAGATAGATAGATAGATAGATAGATAGATGGAGATAGATATGCATTTGGATATTATGAACCAGTTCCAAGAGGTTCATCTACATACTTCTTCAAATCTCTTTGTCATCAATCCTCCAATTTCATTCTTTCCAAATCTCTGATCATCTAGCCAAATCATTTGCTACTATCTATGAATATATACACATACTTATCTCAGGCCATCTTCTCTTTCAGATAAATTAAATAATGGTATACATTATTAAACACTGCTCCCTGAGAAATTTCCCTTTTTCATTGTCTTTCAAAGCCTCCGCTACATGAGAATACCACAGCAGTACTCGTTACTAGTACCAGCATATATAAGTCATATAAAATTAGAGTCATATATAAAATAGGCTCGAGTATTTTCTCTCTCAAACAATTGAGCAAAGGAATCCACAATGATGCTATAAATTTAGATTGAGAAAAAGGAGGCTGAAGGACGTGACAAATGTACTGTAAATGTTATCTACCTGATCATGAATCTTAGTTTGCCTTCACTACCTGCTGAGGCGTACTCCTCTGTATCTCACTTCGACTGATGAAAGAGTATTGCTGGGTACCCCCAATTTATGGCTTATGATTCAGATAATATATAATTCAAAATGAGCAGCTTGCATGTTATTCTTACCTTATGTCTTTGGTCAGACTTTAGCCTCTATTAGGGTCCATGAACAAGGCAAGATCTGTTTTTCAAAGAGAGAATAATTACTTACTGGAAAGAGCATGGCTTTGCTTCAAAATCCAAGGTATTTCCAGTCTGATTCTCCTTTCTGCCACAGGCTCCAGTGAACATTTCAATTTGTTTCAAACACTTTAGCTATAACTGATTGGATCCACACACCAGTAAGAGTTGAAAGAGTTGCTTTTACTGCTGTTTAGACCAGCTAGAGAAGTATCTTTTGCTCTAGACACCACAAAAAATGCTAGCAGTTTTCTAAATGTGTCATATGTGGCATATGCTGATTCCAAAATGCTAAGAGGACCTTTAAGTATCACCTCTACCCTAATGATAGAGACAAAAAAGTCTAGCAAATTGTCTTTCCAACTTAAAAGCATTCCCAGACATTTCTCTGGAAATTATGAAGACCATTGGAGCTTCATAATTTTCATTGAAATTGTAGACCCCTGTATTTTGAGAAATTTATCTCTCACTCTCTAGCAATTATGTATCTTCTCAAAGCTTCTGCTCTACAGGTCCTACCAGCATCATGTCATCAATATAGTACACCAACTAATTTCCTGTGGGACAGTGGGATAATGAAAGTCCCTGTAAACTAAATTGTGGCAAAGAGCTGAAGATTGATATATCTCTAAAGCAAGGGTGAGAAGGACATATACTTATCTTTACCAGGTAAAAGCAAATTTCTTCTGGGTACCAACTGTGTACTGAGATAGAAAAAAAGTCCAAGTAAAAACTTCCAACTCTCGCCACCCCCTCATGTAGACCATACACCTGATATAAGGCACCTAAAGTAGAAAGGAAAATGTTATCTGCTCTTTCACTTCCATAACTCTAGTTTGACTTGGAGGACAGGTGGAAACATGACAACTCTAAAATTCCTCCTCCTTCTAGATCTAATCTCTCACATGGCTGGGGCAGGAATAAAGGATGAGTGTAAAAAGCAAGTGCTCCCTTACTTAATCTCCTGTAGTTAGAGTTCTTTCTTTGGTGTCACAGCTCCCCTTAGTCAAGACCTCCATATGGTAGGCATCTAGATGCTGGTTTACTTATGGGACACAGTGGGTCAAACACTTCACACAGTGAGAGACACATTTCAGTGAGACACACAGGGTTGCCTCACCACACAGTTCCCTAGCATGAGAAACCAGGGTCCAGATCAACCTCTTCCACTCGACCACAGCATCCTCCATTTGTGATACGTTCACCCTCACGTGCTGCTGGATTCCCTTAAATATGCTTCAAGTGATTCAAGCTCAGCTGTCTTCCATGCTAAATACTTGGTACATAGGAAACTAGAGTATCAATGCACCATCAAATTTGGGGAATTCAGTCCTCCTCGAAGTGCCTACGAGAATTCTTCCAAGTCCCTTAATGCAGATGTCCATAAATTTTGCACATGATTCTCTTGGACTACCTTCACTTGAGTTTGGACAGAGGTAAGTACCAATCCTACTCTCACATTGCAAACACAGTTCCAAGGCTGACCCTGAAGGCTTTTTCTCCCCTCTCCAATCTTTTCATGTAGGCTGAGAAAGAGGTGACTATAATGGTGGCTAGTGGTAATTCTATACCCCTTATTAAGCCCTGCAGACATAAGTCTGGCCCCAAATATGATGAGGTTTTGTTTAATGCGAAATACTTAATATCTGTTCTTTTCATCTGTGGGCCCTAATTCAAATTCCTGGACAATGGAAATATCCTTCTACGGAGAAAGACAAACAAAAAGGCAAACAGAAGAAGAAAGAACTATAAAGGTTTTCTTACAATATAGTGGCTAACTCCAACAGAATACTTAGATGAAAGTTAAAAATGTAATCATTTGGATTTTTATAATATAATTTTAGCACTATTATTAACCAACAATTAACTTAACTTACTTCAGAAAATATTCTAAGATTTTTAATACATTTCACTCCATCCAATTAAATGCCATTAATTTTACTACCTCCATTTTACAGATGAGAAAACTGAGACTTAGAAGAATTAAAGTAATTTGCCAAGGTCAGAGAGCTCTTCCTAACACCAAATCACTAGCGGTCTCTGAATCACTGTATTATGCTACTTACCAACTGTCTTTTTTTTCTAAAAGTTCTTTTACTTGTTTACTACTGTAGATATTTTTAACTCCAAAATGCCACAGAAGCACTACGGGAGCAAGATTCTCAGTAATGCCAAAATTTTTGTATGTTACATTGTTCTATAGTTTGAATACATCTTCTATATCCCTAAACAAAAATACACATAGCCACAAAATTTATAATAAAAAAGAATTGCAAAGCTTTGACACACAGGCTTATTGTGAACATATATTCTTCTCTTTCATTTTCACATATTAATAAATCTGACCACACTGACTCAAGTGCCTCTCTCTACTAGGTGGTGAGAAGGGAGAGACAAGGAATGAAGCATGTTTGTGTCCAGAACTCCCATTGTCTCCTTAACCGATAGCCTGAGACTGAACGCTAAATAAACTTGACTTGATTTCCCTGGGGTTGTCATCTTCCCCCTCAGCCTTCCTGGGTGAGAGAAGACGATGGTAGCGGCAAGCTCAATGACATGACGTTTGGCACACATTCCAAAACTCTTTGATTGCCCAAGGGCATACAGCTCGGCCTTGAATAAATGCAGATTGAACTAAGGACTGTACTTTCTTTCCTTGTTGCCAAAATATGCTGTCTTTTGAAAAAGATTGTAAATGTAGGAACCTGAAGTTCTAATTACCATTAAATCTTCCACAAAGAGCACCTTTAACTGGATGGCTTGCTGAGGATTTCATTTCTTAATTGTCTGGTTGCCAATTTTGAAGGAGGATAGAAGAAAAGTATTAGAAATTCTTAGAAAAGAATTAGGAATTGATGAAAGGATTCAGAATGGGGAAAGAAGGGGAGGAGGATGGGGAGGAGAACTTGATGAGTTGATGAGTAATGACGTATTTAATACACTTTAGCCTTTATTTTCTCCAGTGCAGATTCTATGTTCTCCTTTGTTTATCTTTGGGCATAATTTTAATTAAATGAAACATAGTCTTTAACTATTATAAGGGTTACAATGAGCATAATTCTGCCTCTAAAGTTCACACAGTGCAGGCAGCTGGGTACTACTTTGAAAGTCATAAAAAACATGGAGAATAAAATACTTAAAACCATCTATTTTGTTGATTCAAGCTTATTCAACCTTTTGCTAGTGGGAGCTTTTGCTGTACACTTGAGTTGCTTGCCTGATAGTATTTGCCTCCAGTGAAATCCTGTTTGGGAACTCATATCCTTTTATATGCTGAGATCCAAACTGTTTTGTACAGGGCTTGCTTCATTAAAATGATTTCCTACCGTCATACAGTGACCTAAATGACAATTGACTTCTGCCTTCCATTAGCAGAATGCATTCAGATTTCATTTTCATGTATGAATGCAATTCATGCTTCATATCATGCTATTTTAAATAATACCACAATGTGGATTCATGAACAGTGCTTTAAAATCTATTTCTGACGTTGGTATCTTTTAAAGAATAAACTATAAGGAGTCCAATGCCCTTATGTTCTAATTCTCTGAAAATGCATTGTAGCATTTAAAGATGATTAGCCTTATACACTCTCACTGCACCATAAGCTTCTATTGGAATGTGTTATATAATCAGAAACAAAGGCTTTCTCCCTCTCTATTATTGCCAGGCATTATACAACACACAGGAACAAGAGTTGAGCTGGCATAAAAATTACTTTCAAACATTGATTAAATAGCAGCAAACCTTTAAAATTATTTCCCAGTATCATTACACATTTTGGTTTATCCTATCTCTTACACTAATTAATAACAATAGACTACTCATATCAGCCAAATGGATGACTTTAGGATTAGTCTGAAGTTTTCCCTTAATTATAGAACTAAAAGATGGATTTTGGTAATAAGAAACATACCTTGATTCTCCAGGTCCTTCATTTCCCCTCTCATTTTTTAGTTCAAATTTTATTTCTTCACAATATTGAAACAGAACATGTTACTGCTTCTGAACTCTTAATGAATACAAAAAACCCACAATGGGTGATTATTTGATCTAACATATGATTAATGTGGTGAGTTACATGTCATCCCAACCTTTTAAATCTCTCTGAAGAATTACATTTCTGTCCACAGGCATGTCACTGCTAAAAAATGAGCCACCTAATAAAAGAACACACAGTATATTAATATGTAATTTCTTTCCCAGTATGAATGCTAATTACTGACAGTGCAGACCTTATGCTTGCTCCTTGGTATGGATTGCCTTTCTAGCTTTCTTGGTTTGTGTCATCGCTCTTCCTACTCTCATTCACAAGCATTTTCATTTTAAAAGCTCCCGAAGATAGGCAGGGGGGCTATTTAGTGTTTTTCTAGATCTAACACAGTTTAGCTCAAAAACTTGTAAAAGGGGGAGGGGTGAGTATATTCTAATCTACTTCCAGAAATTAATTTGGTTTGCATAAAAAGAAATGTCATTATGTTAAATAATTCCCCTCTTGAAAGTACTTTCTCAGTTGCTTTCTGGCAGTCTTATTAACCTGTAAAGATAATTCAATTGCCTAATGTTTTTTTTCTTGTTAGCTTCCAGTTGACCATTATGTAAATGTGGGGTTTCTACAAATTACAGGAGATTCAAATGTTTATTTCAACAGTTGTTTTTTGGTTTGGGTTTTTTTTAATACCAGAGTTTGGTAGGAGGGAATGATTCTCACAAGAAATATACACAGCTTTTTTTTGTTTCACCCACCCTTATCTGTCTCTTCTTCAAGATCTTATATTTATTCTACAAACTGTATTCCACAATCTCACATCTGACTAGGAAGAGCTTTTAGTAATATATTCCATCTCAAAAGTCAAACTCTTGGCCATTTTTAGTCCTTTTAACTATTTGATATCAAAAATATATCCAAAGCTCTTTGAGAAATTACTTTTTTATAATTGAGTTAAATTCATCTTTACTCCTCCGGTGCCTAGCATGGTGTCTGAGATACGTAGAAAGTTGTGATTATCTTGGCCTCCATTTCACTCAGCAACGAACTTTGAACTATTCTGAAATGTTTATGATCAAGTATATGACCATCAATTTAATAGATACTCAGGTTAGACCAGTTGCCCATTGTAAGTGGTTTCAAAATCAAACTTTATACTGCTTTAACTAACATGTACCTTTGAGGACAGAGAATGAAGCTGACCTCATCTATTTCTAAGATTGAGAAAAGTGATAACTATAACACTTTGACCTTTCATAACTAAAATTTTAAGTTAATGGGATCAGAGTTCAGCAAATTATATCAGAGTTTTCTTTAAGGGTCAAAAAAATAAAGAAGAAAACCCGTTATGAGGATGCCCACAATTTAAAGCAACACCAGTAGAGAATAAAAAGACATAACATGATACCTGGAAGCTGAGATGCCACTGACTGTGCCTGTGTAAGGACACTAGACAGCAATGCTTGACAACCAATAATACATGAGAGTAAAAGAAAAATAAAGTATGTAAAGAAACTTGCCTTCGAGTAACTTCACTTTCCAAATAAGGAAGTAAGAAATCATGCCCCAGAAAATGGCCATAGCAAAAGATAATAAAAGTCATATATTAATTAAAGGTACATTTTATGATTTGTTCAGCTCTGCCCAAGGTCCTTCGCTCAAGGCGCATCCCCAGGATGCAGGACAGTATCTGACGCATGGGCACGCATGTAAAGGTTTGTTGTTGAATGAATCTGCCTGCTCTTGTGTGACTAAACCTGTACTTGTCAACTATTAGCTTAGAAAATGAACAAACTTCAGCCTTTAAAATTTAAAGGCTACTAGCCTTACCTTGATTATTAACTGTGATAAGAAAGAACTCAAATGTAAATACAACATATCAGAAGTTAATAGGCTGGATTCAGGGTTGGTTATTTATTTGTTTTCAAATATTCTCAGGCAGTAGTTCAACTTCCAAGGGAGCTCTTAGCCTGCAAGCTCTCCTACTCTCTGTGTTCTTGTTTTGCCTGCGAGGGCTGGTTGTGAGGATCTCCTGGGCAACTGTGAGTCCTCGCATCATGGCTGAGACTCCTGCCAGACTTATTTCCACTGGGTCCTATAATAACCACACTTCCCTTCCAGTCTTGGAGATTACCTGAGTGACTCTTTCTCTTGAAACTCAAAGTTACTAACCAACATACATAAAGAAAGGTTTATATTTTAAATTCAGGTAGGCTAAAAATATATATATAAGATGGTGCTTTATATCAGTCATTAGTGTTCTGCCTTCTTTTATAAAATATGAACATCTTTTGATAAACATTATCAGCCAAAAATATTTAATTCCTAAACTTCAACAGTTTGCCAAGTAATAAGCATCTACCGATGATCCATTTTAAAGTATTGTCACATAATAAAATCCTCCCCCCAAAATTATCTGCTTGTTATAATGTCCCAGTAATTAGCCTTGTAAACTCCACTTGAACCACACATTTAAAGCCAATTCTTTAAAAGCAAATCACTCTGCCCTATCTAACACTAACCTAGCTTGACCACTCCCAACTAGTCCAAATTCCTTACTCCCCTTGCTTTACAATTCACACAACAAAGGAATACTCTATAAAGCAATATCTGTTAACCTCCAACTCTATTGTATGAAATCAAGAGAAAGTGGGATAAAGGGGACAATTTTGGAAATGAGAAAAATGCATCTGAGCCAGAAATGGACATTTTGCCATAGGTTCCATTTGGTCATTTCACCATTCTATCTCTTTTCCTTAATACCAGGCTTTACACAGTCTCTTACAAGTTTTATAAGGCATGCATAGTTACATTCACATTCAGAAAGAAAATATTCTACT
>NW_006442508.1:11699431-11726106 GCF_000325575.1 Pteropus alecto | reverse complement strand
AGAGAATGTGGAACATCAATGGGCCATTGGTCTCCTAACATTTTTCTCTTTTTTTCTTAGTTTGTGCCTGAAATATTTAACTTTACCACTGTTGGATATAGAATTAAAGAATATATTTTCTATAAATAGTTTTTTTTATTTAATTACTTTACTTGCTGATTGATTAATGTTTAGTCATCCTGGCCTAAAAGTACTTCTCATACCTTTGTCTTTATCTAAATGTATATCTTGTCCTGCTGTGAGGTGATATTCTAGTAATTTTTAAAGATTATCATAAATAAACATATGTGTGTATATGTATATACACACGCACACATACATAAACATACACACCAGATTTCACGTTTTTGACTTGTCCTATCTTTTAAATTCTTCCCATTTCATAGGTCTCTGCATGTTACATTATTTCAAATAATTAAAGCCAAGATTTTTTTTAAAGGCCTTAGGACACTCAAGTCTTGGTTATTTAGGGAGGAATCCAAGCACTCAGTTTAAATGTTTTACATTTTGAAAACATTAAAAGATCACTCCATTCCTCTAGCAAAGAGAATAGGTATAACTGCCAAAGAGCGACATTCAATGGCAGCGCACGTACATCCTGGGAGGCATTCCAGTGATAGAATTCTGTGTTGCCCTTTGCGGGTACAGTGCTATAGACATGGCTAGATTCTGCACTTAGAGCCTAGCCATGTCAATCATTATCAGCCAACCTCCTGTCCACAAACCATGACCATCCACATTGGAGCATGTTTCCCTTGGCCTTCAGCTTTGGCTGAACAACCATAGCACATCCAGTAGCAACTCTCTGGTGGTCATCTGAATATCTTTTAGAGAGCAGGGGACATTCCATTTGCTCGATTCTCTTTGGTTCTCGAAAGTGTGTTCTTTTTTATCATTTCTCAATGACTCAGTTCAGCTCCATGAATCACCTTGATTGTCTGATAACAAAAATATCCACACTTTTTACGCCATCTAATCTCTTTAAAAACATTAGTAAGAATCTCTCCTTTTAATGGTATTTACTTCCCTGTTTAGAGCCCCAAGTACCCAGCTGATGCCAATTCAACATTCCAAAGAAAGATATAAAACTAGTTTTGTTTGTTTGTTGCACTAGTTACCCCACCCCTCAGTGCTTTATAGATAACACTTTTTAAGATACAACATCTAGACCTATGAAATAAAACTTATTAGAATAGAAAAAAAATATTTCATTTTTCACAGTAGGATAGAGCTTTTTGTTCCTTTTTAGCAATTGCTTTGTTTCCATTATACAGAACTGAGAATCATAGCAAGTCACCCTCTTTTCTTTGACTGCTAGAAAACAGCCAAATTTGCAGCCTAACTCAAGTGAATTATTTAAATTTCAAATATCATTTATTATATATGCTCTTTTACCGAGGCCTTACCTTATTTTTCTACCATTATTTTTCCTTCATTCTGATTTTGCATTAATTCACTTTTGTGAATAAAATCTTGTAATCCTTTATACCCACACATTTTAAGTTTGGATTTTATAATGAGGTAAGTCACACGCATAGAATTATAAACGTATATAGACACATATACATAATGGGGAAAATTGCTCAGAGATAATGACACTCTTTGTTTAATGTCTCTTTATGGTATGATGGCACTTGAGTATAGACAGATTCACAAACCAAAACAAGATTGTGTATTCGCGCCTGCAGGAATATTCACTGCCTGTTGTTGGGTTATCTCTGTTCTTTTGGTCACATAACCCAGAGAGATTACAGCTGCTCCCAAATAATCACTCCTAATAAAAAGAAGAATTTAAAAGGAGAGAGAAATTGGGAAGGAGTGATGAGACTAATAAACATATGCACCAATTGCCCAAATATTGACTTCCTATTGATTAACATCATGATGAGTGAATTTTTCACTTTTCTAGTGTTTCTGCATTAGGGTCCCCCAAGGTGTATGTTTCCCATGCTTTAGCTTTTAAAAGGGCTAAAAGAGAATTTGGTTTTTTTGGCTTTAAGCTTTATTTTTGTTTTCTCCCTGCTGGCATAATAGATTATGTTTCTGAATACACTTTCCTCCTCTTTCCTTGAGTGACAGTGACTAATATGTCTGGCCCTCAAACCATTATTATAACAAATCACCCAGTGTCACCAGTTCAAGAAGCATGTACCAACCACCTTCTTAGGGGGTTAATGCAACTGAAAGCAGGTCTACTAAATTGAGGTGATTGTCCCCAGAAAACAATGAAGAACTGAACAGAGTCACTGCCATTATTATCACTTCTCTGACAGTAGTAATTTCTACTTTGATTCTACATGTCAGCAAGTGTGCCAGGGAACCACACGACAATGAAATAATGAGATGGCAACTGCTTCTCTGCCCAATCCATGGCCCAAACTCGGTCTCTGGGAATCCCGCCAGCTACCTTTACTTGGCAGCTGCCTGCTCCATGCCAAGAAGGAGGGAAAGGTATTTGTCTTTTCACTACAAGATGCATTGTTTTGTCTTTCCAGCACAGGTTGGGAAGGCTTTGTTAGGAATGGTGCAATATCCTACAGTGTATGCCCCGTGACTTGAGAAAATCTTCAGATGAGGGGCTTCCTCATATGCATTTCTCATGGTAAGAGACAAATACTTTCAAGAGCTTCTACCTTAATGCTTTGAACATGTGTTCTTGGAGGCAAGAGAAATAATGGGGGATTTTGTCAATCAGTCAATAACTTAAAGCAGTTTACATATTGACAAGCATTCATCCTCCCAGATTTTTATTGATTCCAAAACTAAAACAAAACTTATTTAAGTTCTGAAAGCAGTATCTCCCTTTTTCTACTCAAAATTGTATCCAATATCCCTTCTGTTAAAGTGTATTTACAATCGCATTTCAGCTTTCTGGAGAATATAACCCATCAAGAACCTCAGCCATCCTTCCGAGAAGGCAACAGAGAAAGAACAGAATCATCATTCTAAAAGGCAAGGCAAAAATCAGTAAAAGGGAAAAGTTAGAACTGGCCCTGGAATACTCAAAAAAACAACTGCTCCTGACTTTGAATGTAGAATAATTTTACCTATTCAGAGTATTATAATTCCTTGGTAATTGACACCGACGTAGTTTAGGCTCACTCGATACATTTTCCTTTGCCTGTCTCTTCATTAGATGACTACTAATGCTAAATATTTACTTCTCCAGCCTCATTAACAGATAAGAGTTGTCATTTCACACATTCTGGTCAAAAATAAATAAATAAATAAGTAAAATAAAACAAAAACTTTGAGAGGAAAGTCGGTAGGGTAACTTTGTGGGAGGGGGGAATTGTTTCTTTTCTGATAAAAGAGGGCAGATGCTACTGGTCTCGTTTATTTTCTCATTTCCCCTTCTTCCTGCATTAAATGGAGTTTCCACACATGAAGTTATGGGAATCATCTTGCAACCATGAACCAACAAGCATAGGGATTAAGGCTAGTATACTAGAGATGATAGAATGAAAAGATAGAAAAAGACATGAGTTTTTCACAGCATCATTGAGAAGCTAAACCAATGCTAAAAGCTGTACTATACTATAGTATTTGTGATAGTATAATAATAAGTAGTTATTTGCCTAAGCCACCCTTAGGTGGATATACCATTAGCTGCAGGTAAATACATTCCCAACTGATCTCATAAGCATGGCCAAAGCTTTACACATTTGCAAAGACCAATCTCACTGTAGATGAATTAGTGTACATCAGTACTTAATTCTGGAGCTTGGGACTTGAGGAATAAAATAAGTTCTGTTCTGCCCAGTTCTCATCAAATCAAAGACCCTGAGTTAGGAAGGTAGGCCATAATGTGAACAACTAGCTGCCTCCATCATTCACATCTTTCCCTCAGCTGAAGCACCACTGGTTCTGGGATCCGAAACAGACAGCCAAAAAATTCTTAGAAAATAGCCCCCTTTGACTGATAAATTCTCTACATCTATATATCTATGAGGCCATAATGTCCTTTTCAAACTTGAGGTCCTAATAAAGATGTACCTGAGGTCCCACTGAACACCCCCAACACCTACCTATTCTTGGAAAGACTGTACATTGTGAGTTATCATATTATACCATTGAAAATAAGCTCCTTGCTTTGGAGCTATGTAAAACAACTGAAATTTTCTCTTCGATCAAAGGGAAACGGTGCATATGAGAAAGAGAAAATCTGGCACTTAGCAGCAAGAGTCATTGCTGACATTTTCATTTGGTTGTTGTGGCAAGAAAATTCACAGCCAGTGGCTGTCAAATTCCAACATACAAGAGTTAACATGCTCCAGTAGTTGACAGATACACTCATTTTTACCTTCGTAAAAGAGAACAAAACAGGGTAGCGGGTACAGAGAGTTCAAGAATGACCAAATTGAATTCTTCTTGACATCCACGCGTATGAAGTTTGGGGAAAATGTGCATATTAACCCCTAAAGAAGTAGAGACTTCAAAGAATTGGGAAAAGTCAAAAAGTGCTGAAAGGAGTCCTAGATCTATTCATTCACCCCTCTTTTCATTCCACTCCAACTTCTGCCTTTCGCCTTTGCCAAGACATATCAGATGAGTACTATAAGCAAAGTAATTTATGTAAATAGAATCCATTATGCAAATGCTTCCAACTTGCTTGCTACTTAGAAATTTTGTTCTTTTATGTTTAAGAAACATAGCCTTTATCCCCTGGAATAGACAGATTGGTTATGTTTATGTTCTTAAAGCCTTCTGCTACTGTTCCGGGCTTTGAGAAAAAGTCATTTTTTATTCTAAAAAATGTTTTGCCATGCCTCCCACCTCCATCTATAAAAATAACCTCTTTGTTTAATTTGGTGTTTGGCACACTAGCTGGATGATTGTGATGGTTTAACAGAACCTCAGTAAGAAGGGTAGTACACAGAGATGAATGCATAGATTATACCCTCTAGCCCACAGGGGATCTGTCCTTTCCTTGGGTTGTATGAAACTGAATAATTCCATTAATTCAGACATCTCTGTGAGCTTTATTCCCTGATCTGTTTTAGTCATAGTTCCAGACATAAAGTCGATGAAATTCTTATTTAGAGCCATAAATAGGGAGGGTAAAAAAGTATATGCTCCTTATGTTCATATTCTTTCCATACTTTAAAAATTACAAGCCAAATTATAATGAAATATAAGAAAGCATGCTCCATTCTATACATGAAAATATTAAAACTGCTTTTTCTACTAATATAAACTACGTTTAATAATTTTGTATTTATATGTATGCACATACATGTATAAAGTATGATAAAAAGAGAGGAAAAGGCTTAATGTCACAAAAAGAGTGTGAGAGAAAATGGCTGTGCTTTAATAAATGAACATTGCAAGAAATGAATTATGAATTTAAAACTCTCCTCCCACCCTGAAGAAACACATTTTTCAAGTTGACGAGTCATTTTAACAGAACTGTAAGCTTCAAGTCATTTAAAAATACTGCTGTTTTAATAAAATAGAACACAACATACTAAAATATCCAATCAAACTGATGTTTATTTTGCTACTTGATGACCAGTCCAGTCCAACCAGCCATGATTTAAGCCCGTTCACTTTTGGACTGTTCAAAATAAATCCCCCTTATCTCATTTGGACTAATCATTCTATCAAAACATCTTGCTTCCAGACACTGTTCTGTGTTTTGTTTGTTGCCCCTAAATGGTACTTGATGACTTGTTCTAATCCTTTTTGGTGGTACAAAAGAAGCTGATATATTTTCTGGTACTTTTCTTCAAATTCAACAGATATTTGTTAAGCACTGGCTAAGTGGCAGGCATTGTTCTAGGCTCTGGGATTGAACAAACAACCAAGAAAGCCAAAGTCCCTGCTCTCATGGAGCATACAGTGGGTGAGAGAAGACAAACTACAAACATACAGATAAACAAGATGATTCCCAAGGGGGATCATGCTCTGGAAATAAAGTGAACAGTGAGGTAGAGTGAGTGGGAGATGGGACAGGTAGGGGAAGGTCGGGTCAGAGAAAACCTCTCTGAGATGGGGATACTGAACAGAAACCTTAAGTCCTAAGAAAGAGGTGGTCGCATGAAGATCTGTTAGATGCCAAGTAGGGCAGACAATTGAGACAAAAGCCCTGAGCTAGGAATAAACTTTTCCTGTATAAATAAGAAGAAAAAGAAAGCTATTGTAGCCTGAATCCAAGGAATGAGAAGAAGGGATAGCAGAAGGAGAGATCAGCAAGGAAATCTGGGACAAATCATTTAGGGCCTTTGGGGTCTTGAAAAGGATTTTGGATTTCATCTTAATTGGTTTGGGAAGCCATTGAGGGTTTTAAGCAAGGAGGATGTGACTGGAATTATCCTTCGAGCCCATTACTCTGGCTACTGAATAAAGAATGAAGTGGAGGATGGGGAGGACAAATGTGGAGGCAGGGAGAATGATTAGGAGACTTCAATAATATTCCAGATGAAAAATTATTTTGCTAGTATTTCAACCATGGATTTGACGTAGAATGGTAAAATGAGAATATATTTTGGAAGCGGAGCTTACAGATTTGGTGATTGATAAACTATAAATCCTCCATGGGCATATGTGGCACTTCCTCTCATCCAAACATATTGGTCTTTACAAACAAACCAGGTCAACATAAAGCTACATATCCTAAGTTAAGTTTCGAGGGTGTTTTGTTTTGTTTTGTTTTGTTTTGTTTTTAGGTGAGGCAACCCTTGGTTGACCTCACAGATTGCAAGAAATTTGTCAGTTTATAATCCCTTATTTTTTTCTTTTTCATGCCTATGACATTTGGCCTTCCTAGGTGGTCTCCCATCCAAGTAATAACCTGGCTCGACTCTGCTTAGCTTCCGAGACCAGACGGGATTGGGCATGTTCAGGGTGGCATGGCCATAGACAAGTTTCTGTTTTTCATTAAAATTATATCAACCCAGAAGATCACTAGTGGGAAACAACTTAATAAATTTGTTTTGATAAGAAACATCTTTAAAAAATGTATAGCTTATAAGTGGGGCAGTCTTAATAAAAACAGTGGTTAGAGGTGAATAGTTTTAGAATCGCTATATAAACAGCTGAAAAGTTTTTAAAGTTAGACAATCCCTGCCTGCTTTGTTTTCAAGCCAATTGCCAGCACATCAGAAAGAGTATGGTCATAATTTAAACCTTATTGACAATTTACCTGAGAATTAGTGAATTTATCAGATCTTTTTCTTCAAACATTTTTTTTTTTTTTTAAAGAGAAGGAAGGGAGAGAGGAGCCAGGGCTCCTAAAGGTAAACTAGCAAATGTCTATCATTGGAGAAAGTGCAAAAGCTGGAGCAGAGGCTGAAGTTCCAAACAGGAGACTCACTTGTAACGCAGTCCCACTCTGGCCCTATGCACCACAGAGAGAAAGATAGGAGGTAAGCTCTATGTTAAGGTCAGTCTTTAGAAATAGATGAGCTTTTCACTCACTATTTTCCTTTCTAAATTTTACTCACCAGGAGCCAGGCATGGGGTTTGGAATAAGCAGCACTGCCTAAGACCAGATCCCAGTTCCAAGAAAAGGAGCCAGGGGTCTGGCACTCGCTACACTGTTGCCATGGACGTCCCAAGTCAGCAGAAGCAGCAGCTCCAGATCAGAACTCAGGCTGGCTCTCCAGCACGTGAGTCCTCAAAAGTGAGCCATCCACTTCCACTGGCACCTATAGTGGCAAGTGAGGAACGTGGTCTCAAACACTCTTGCTCCCAGACATTCTGGTGGCCCCCTGTGTACCCGAGTTTAAAAGAGATGTAGAGAGAATACGTCTCTGAAACATTATCCCTTTGTAATATCTTGTTGGTAGCATATTGTTTCTTGCCTTAACCTTTCTGATTTTACACTTAAAAGCAATTGTCCCCACATTCCTCTTCAGTGAGCACCCTAGTTTCCAATTTATATGATATTCCTATTTGTGTATCAGATCATTATAAAGCTCTTTGTTCAGCTAATTTGGCTTCTTCTCACCCTTCTTATTTTTCTTATGTAAAAAAGGTTATATTCTCTTTTCTCAGGCTAATTTTCAACTGTAGTATTGTTCTTGCTTTACGATGAATTATTAAAATTCTTGCTGGAATTTCCATGCAGTTTAAGAAATATTAACATGGAAAAACAAATATAGCACACAAATCTGAGGCAGTTTCTATAACATAAAACAGGCATGGGGAAAGGCTCTAGGGGCTGATCTAGTCTGCAGCTATTATTTTTAAAGCAAACAACTGCTGATTGTTTTATTTCTGGATCTTTCTTTCTGAATTTTAAATACAAAAGGAGTCTAACCATATTATACTAGTCATGGAAAAAAAAAAAAAGAGGAGAGAATCACACTTAATCTCATGCCCCCAAATAACCGTTACTGTTTTTGAGCATTTTGTTCTTTTACTTCTTTATGGTTTAGCTCTTATTCTTGTTATTTTTAAAATAATATGAGTAGGAGTATATTCAACCATTTGGATTTTACTGAGAAGGTTTTCAAACCAATTTATGCATGAAGTCTCAGAAAATATTTCCTGTAGTGATGATAAATTATTTAACCATTATTAGATGCCAGAATATTGTGGAGACAACACAAAGAACATTAAAGTAGACAGAATCATCTTTATCCAGTCAGCGGCTAGCTTAAATTAAACTAACAAATCAGAAAGTAAAAATTATGGGAAGGAGGCACTATATATAGTGGATAGGAGAAAAGTGTATGTCACAGTCATTTCCAGAGGGTCCAAAGCAATACAAAAAGATTTTTCAGGGTAGAAATGGTTTGAAAATAAACACAAAAGCAGACAGGAAAAAGAAAACTTGACAAGTTCGCCCATGAGACATGCACAAAGATATATTATTCATGCATAATGTAAATACTTCATTTCTTTCAATACTTGTACAGTTGTCTGCATGTCTTTTTTTTATATATATAACTGTCTGTGTCACATGTCAGCTATCTAGATGGTTAGTTCTTAAAGCTGTGATCCCCAACCTTTTGAGAATTGAATATCTCTATTGTTTGTTATATGACAACTGCCCTACCCCAACCTCTACCCCGACAAAAAAAAAAAAAAAGAAGAAGAAGAAGAGTGGGGAGCTTGAAACTATGTAAACTTTCATTTTACTTAAAACTACTCTGACTTAGAGAAATTTTACAATTCTAGCTGGAATAACCTTCTTCCCACAACATGTTATAAAATCCAGATTGCAAGCTATTATCTCAGGGGAAAAGTTGTATCTAACAAAATCGTCCTTTCTGAATTTCAAATATAAAAAGAGTCTAACTATATTATAGTAGTTGTAGGTAAAAAAGGAAAAAATCACCATAATCTCATGACCTGAAATAACGAGCATTGTTTTGGAGGATTTTGCTCTTTTATTTCTTTATGTTTTAGCTCTTGTTCTTACATTATTTTTAACATTATACAAAAATAAATTATAATAACCTCATTGTTTTAAAAAAAATTAACAATACAGAAATGTCTAGAGAGTAATAAATTAAAGTTCCCATTATACGCGTCCCTCAATTCCACTGATGTTCCTTTTCCAGAGGTCAAAACTGTTAACATCTGTTTGTGTTATTCTCAGATTTATTCTATGGATTTATATTTAGCCATGTGTTTGAACTATACATATATAGCTTAGTTTGTTTTAATAAAATTAGATCATATTGTATACATTGTTTAGCAACTTAATTTTTTTAACAATATAGTTTAGAAATTTTTCCATGCTGGTACACCATTCTTTTGATTAGCTACATAATATTCTATTACGCTAAAATCAAAAATAAATTTAACCACACCTCTATTACTAGATAGTTTCCACTTTTTGCTTTAAAATCGATTTTCCTATACACTTCATTATGTACATGCTCTATGAACAGATACCTAGAAATAAAAATAGTGAGCCAGGGGAGCTCTTAAATTATCATAAATACTGCCACATTCCCTTCTAAAGCTAACATCTTTTTTTTATATTGTGTTGCTTAAAATTATGTATCCTGCCTTTTTCATAGTTGCATAACATTGGGTGCATAGATAAAGAATACTTTAACCATTTCCTTTTTGTTAGATTTTAAGTGGCTTCTAGTTTTCCACCAATAAAAAAAAAAAATGCTGTGTTAAAATTCTCTGAGAATATGGGTTTTCAATGTTTTAAATGATGATTTCTTAGCATGATATATCATTCGTGCATACTTCTGAATTCTTTTCCACTTTTGCTGTGGTATTATCAGTTATGTTTTATATTGTTAAACTTAATAGGTGGATCTAGAAATGTTGAATTTTTTTCTATGTGCATGTTTTCTAGAATATCTTCTTTTATACATTATGTCTATGAGATCTTTTGCTCATTTATTAATCATATGAACTCTTCAATAAAACTATTAACTTCATACTTCGTTATATTTTCTGTTTAAGAAAAGTTTTCTAGGTTGCTCTTTTCATTTCAAAGGCGATATCCTTTTACAATAACAAAATAATAATAATTAACATTTTGGGATATTCAATCTACGTTGGCCGTACTTAACATTTTGCTGACATGGGAACTAAGAACTTCATCAGATAAAGTCTATAGGTCTATTCCTTTTCTTTTTTCACTTCAAAGCAGAGAACATCAATCTCTTTTCAAAATTTTACAAATATCCAATTCTACTTCTCTCTACCTTTAAGCATTTGTCTTTCTCAACTTTCTATATTTTATTAAACATTACAATTTGGGATATTTTCCCCCAAATTGTTAGCTATTTTTCAAATCACCTGTCACAACACAGAAAAGACCAGAATAAAAGCAAGGAAGTGATGGTGATGACAGGAACAAAAATGGAAGAAAATAATATAGTTGTGCTCATAATAGGTCCAAAGAAGGGAACAGAATGTAACAAAGTAAATGTAAAACAACAGGCTGTGGAAATTTGTCTACATACTTGATAAAAGTTCTGCTCTTCATTATTGTATTTCTATTACTAAGCGTTATTATTCTATTAGTACTTATGATTTTTGAAGCAGTATGGTTAAAAAATTCAATGTACTTTTAAAAATCACAAAACAGATCTCTGATGATCTAGTTTTCCCAAACCAATTGTAAACTATTTGGGAATATGATCCATGCTTCTGTTTCTTTTAAATTCACAACATGGTCCAGAACTCAATACAATGCTAGCTGTTAAGTATTCAGTGAATACTGGTTAATAAATGTAACATAGCATTTCACTGACTCCTTGCATAAAACTTCTGAAGCCTGCAATGTAGAAGACTGCTGTAGATGCTGGGCTGTCACTTGCCACAAAACAGAAGCAGTTTCTGCCCTCATGGAATGTAAATTGCCGTGGGGAAGATTGTATTTCTGAAATAAATTGTAATTACTAATTATAAGTACTCTGAATGAAAAAATATAGGATGGGGTAGAAGAGGTGCCAAAGAAAGCTTCCCTGAATAAATGACATTTGTAATGAGGCCTAAAGCATGAGTAAGTGTTGGCTAGGTGAAGAGGGAGATCCAGTGAGCAGAGGAAAGAAAGTTTATACAAAAGCCTTTATATACTCCAGAAACATATCTTTCAAATGATCATCACACTGCTTCACAAACAAAATGAAGAAAAATCGATAGAGAAAGTATGTGGATAGGGCTGGGTGCGAGAGGGAAGTTATGAAGAAATAATGATACAACACCATAATATTAAAGTAATTAGCTGAAAAGAAAAGAGCTTAATTAATTACTGGTTGTTCTATCCTAAAAATACCAAGTAACTGCCTTATCCATTTTCTTTTTCTTAAGAGGCTGCTCCAGCTCTTGTCATTGATAACTTTAGCCCTTAGGGAATCACAAGGCTCCCAGTACGGCTTACAATGATTAGCATACCTTACTGACCCCAAGATGCGTGCTAGCAACATGGGTGTGGGTGATGCAATGTCTTAAGCTCAATGAAGAAGAATACATTCTGACGGACTTGTAGCGATAAAACCCTTTCCCATATTTTCTCAAACCCTTGCTCACTCAGTGCTTCTACCTCTGTCACCATGGCAACACATATCCAAAACAAATAGGGAAAGTATTTTTGTTTTTCACATAGACAAGAGAGGAAGAGTGAGCTAAAAAATGTGACCTTCATCCCATACAGAGGATTCTTATCTCCAGAGGGGATGTGCATAACCCTCTCATTGTCTTGGCTCCTCGGTTTGACAAGTGGCACCAACTCAGGAGCACCACGGAAGTCGCAGGTGGATTCAGGCGCTCCTGAGAAGTTCGTATCCTCAGATTCCAAATGTTCTTCCCAACATCCAATATCAATCAACGAAAAAAAAAGGAATGTAAATTTTATATATTTATCACCAAGTGGCTGTCTTTATAAGTGAGAAAACAGAGGATGTTAGAACTTACAGCATTGACCAGGGGGGAAAAATTGGAGAAGAAAATCAAGCCAGGGAAAGCTAAAGCCATATCTCCATTCCATTCAAATATTCTCCTTTTCAGACCTGCCCTCCATAGTGGTTGAAATAAAGAGTGGTTATTTTTATTGTATTAAAATGCCAGTTGCTTTGGTTTTTAAAAGTTCAAAACGAAATAATCTTTCAGTTTCTGATATATGTAACACGTTGCAGCTCTTGTTGTGAAAATCAAGGCAACTTTCCCATGCCCCTTTTTTGGCTGTAATGAAAGTCCTTTTTTTAGTGAAAAGATAGATGGAAATCCTTCACACAGAAGCTATGTGCCATCAGGTAGGCACATTCTCATTGGAGTGGCATCTTTAGTCCCCAGTGGGGTGTTCGGTGTCACAAGCTCCAGGCTTGATCAACATCCTACACATTTTCTTGACAGATGGATGTCTTTGGCAACTCAGCTAGTAAACAACAGCACCAATGCCCATGATTTTTTCAACATCTCTCCTATCAAGCTATAAGAAGGAGGCTTCTTTGACCTTAAAAAAAAATGTAACTATTAGTCCCAAATTTAATTTTTGTCGTTCTAAAATAGATGCTAAAGAGACCATATTCAAGTTTTAATACTTAATGCATTCACTTAAATAAACATTGTGTAGAAAATATCCATAAAAGCCTTGATATCTACTAAGAAGAAAATAACATTGTTTTAGTTTTGCAAGTTGTTCTTGCAAAGATGATCAGTGCAAGATGATCACCGACCAGTTGGCGCCTACCCCTCTCCAGGCTGGGAAGCAGAGCCAACAGAATGCCAGCATCTCTGCCTCCGAGACACTCTGGGATCCTAGATCAAGATTCTTACCTAGAGAAGGGCCCATCAGAATTATTGGGGGAAATTTTTCAAACCACCCATATACACCCCCAGATGATCCAGATGTACTGCTCTCTCCAGTTAAGAACCTCAGAGATAGTGTGCTTTAGTGGTAATAGCCAATGTGATCCGAATAACAACTGATGCCACTCATTCATTATCTCTGTGATATCAGGCAAGTAAATAGCCATTTTTTTTACCTCAGTTCCTCATCTGTAAAATTGGGACATTGATATCTTATGGGGTTATCATGAGATTACATTAGATGTGCACTGTACCTGGTACATCACGAGTACTCCACAGATGATATTTCTCTATCTGTCACAGAAAATAAGAAAACTTGGGTGTCAGATAAAACTGACTGCCTATCTTTTGCTAGTATACTGAGTTAACATTATCATTCTCTTAAAACATTATGTCATTTGACACAACAAATACATCCATTTATATATATATGTGTGTGTGTGTGTGTGTATATATATACATATATATATTCAGATTCTGAATATACATATATATATGTATATTCAGATTTTTTTTAGGAAGAAATGGGCAATGTAAAAAAGAGAGGGAGGGAGAGATCAGGAGGTGAAGAGATGCAGAAAGACAAAGAGAATTAAGCTATATTGAGTTAAGCTGTGCTGGGTATCTTCCAGATATTTGTATCCACTTAATTTATCACATTCCCATGAGATAGGCCTCATTATCTCTGGTTTAGAGATGAAGAAACTGAGACTCAGAGGGTTGTGACCCAGTTAAGAGCTGAAGCATATCAGAACCCAATCCTCTTCCCTCTATATCCTTTCAGTACCTTCTACACCTCAGCATACTGCCTTGTCCCTCTTCCCCATGTAACTCTTCCCTTCATTATTGGTTGTTTGTTTATTTGTTTCCTACCAGCTTTCAACTGGTATCAACAATCCATTTCTAAAATAATTTGAGAAACATTTGTATTACTTGAAGGAAAAATCCATGTGAGCCAAAAGCAAGGCTTCACCAGTGCCCAATAGATAATGAATATTAAATTCTGTAATAATTAATATTGTCACTAAGGACTCAGGGGACTGAGGGTACAGAGTGTTAAAGGAAATAAATCAACAATGAATGTAACAAGTGTTGTTTTGCCTGTCAACTATTAATAAGGTTTATGGAAATCCATTCTAATAAAGTTGCTTTCTTTGAGTGGATTATTGATGTGATCCAAATATTGAAAATCAATGTTACATATGTCCATACTTTCAAAATATTTGATTTGCTAGCTCATTAGCATATTTAGTACACAATGTTTGACAGAATGATAGATCACTTGTAATATACATGAATATATAAAAATATAGTAAAAAATTAAGCCTTTAGAATGACTGGTTAAATTTACTTTTAAGGGGTTCTTAAAATATTCTTATCATAATCTTTATGAAAAAGTCTATAACAAAAAAAATGATCTGACCTTTGACATGTAAATATCTTTTTGCTGTACAAAGAATTTCAAGAAGCTTCTAGAATAAGGCTGTGGTATCAGAGAAGAGGAGGAGAAAATTTCAAGGACACCTGTTACCAAAACACCAAAAAAAATGCCTGGAAGCTCAGTTCCCACTCTCTTGGTCCAAATCTTTGTTGGGCATGTTGTGCAGAAGAGGCACCATCTCCAAGGAAGGATTTCTTTCCCAAGGCTTCTTGAGCACATTCAATTCACCAGAGTACAGAGAAAATGGGAAAATGCTTGAAAGAATAAAACCCAATCCCCAAAAGCTATTGGTTTCTCATGTTAAACAACTCTAAGAATTATTCCCTATCAACACCATACCAAGTGACAGTAATTCACAAGTGTTTCCCTTGCTCACTATTCATCTCCTAATCAAAATGGTTGGGGAAAAGACTTATCACAATATGGCATGACCCCACCTCCTCAGCCTCATCCCTAAATGTGCAAATTACTGGGATGGGGATAACCTTAAAAAGTCTGAATACAGAACACTGATATACAATTTGTAAACTACATCAAAACTATATCAAATAAAATTATGGTATAAAAAATAGAATTTCATATTCCAAGTTAGTCTAATTAGTTTCATCATAATCTCATTCAAACTGCTCCCCACTTAAAATGCACTTCTTAGGACTCTCCACGCATGGAATCCTATTCACTCACATCAAAGTCCAACTAAAAATGTTGCTTTCTCCACAAAGTCATTCTTTACCATCTGGCACTATTTCTTTACCATTCAATAAATGTATTTACTTATTAAACAAGTAAATATTAAAGTTCTACTATGTCGTGGGATAATCAATTACCTCTACAGGCTCCAATTTGTTATAGATTCATTCAACAAACATTTAATTCACAACTATCATGTGTAGCCAATGTGGTAAATGTAGGGGGTACAAATATAAACTCCAAGGTTTTAAATTTTAAGAGGATCAAGTAGCACCTTAATTATTAATTATACTATAATGAGCTGAATGAATTTATAGATATATGGATTTCCAGAACATACCATGTGACTCATAGGTGGTATACTAATTTGGCTTCAAGAGGTAAGGTGTAGGAACTTTTATTTAATGTACAGGTTGCCTCACTTTGTGCTTACCAGCAATTTAAACTGTTAGTTCTGTTTTCATATGTGGTTTCACATTTCCCAACTAAACTGAAAGTTTATTGTGGTCCAAAACATGACATTAATTTCTATAGATTCCTTAAAGTATTCTGAATAATATTTGAAACACATATATACAAAGTACCCCTCAAAATTATTGGTAGATTGGTTAGTTTGGAAATCTAGTAACTAGAAGTAAGTTTCTGGAATTTTTGAAGCCAGAAGTCACAAACTAACAGGACTTCGGGCCAGTCTACAAGAGTCTTTTGTTTGTTTGTATATTTGCCGCACAAAGTTTTAAATTTTTAAAGCCATGGCCATTAATTCAGATTTGGTGTATTTCACATAAAAATCCAGATTTCTGCACTACCTTGGAAAATCAGACAACCTGGTAGAGTTCATACAAATTCTCTAATGGCGGCAAATGACTAGAGTTGACAGAGAGCTATCATGTCAGCTCTTATTTATTCACTGTCTAAATCACCAGTCTCTACCCAGCCAACTTTACTCATTTATATTACTTACATGGCCTCTGTATATATGGAGTTTGCAACCTGTTTTAAGCATTAAGATCTTAGTAAAGGATTTGTCTTCAAATTCCCATGTGCCCTTGGTTGGACAGGTATTTGCATTCTGCATAGCCTTCACCCTTTATCCCCATTTGGAAGGCACTGAGATGGGCTTTATCATTATATATGCAAGAATAGAAAAGAGGAGAGATGACCTAACAGGCAGTATGTAATGAAGGCATCCATGACTTTAGGAAGAAATTGTTTCTTATTTCATTCTACAACTGAAAACTGGTCCACCTATGCTAGGTTCTCAGAGAAAACAAAATGCCTAATCTAGTTAGCAGCTGCTATTATATTGAATGCATGCCCTCATGTGGGGGCTCAAATATTTTATAGACTTTGCTGAGCTTTCTCATAGGAAGGAAACAAAGTACATTAACCTGGTCTTTTGTTATTAATGAAAAAATATATTAATAAACAACACTCACCCTTTAATTCTGCAAAAACTCATGTCACCCACTAAACTATAGCAACAGGAGGATGTTTCTCTAATAAAGCCGTAGGTATCTAATTCATCATCATCGACCACAAAAATACTCATCTGGTTGGATAACTGAAAAGTTAATAAATTGGAAGCTGAGATCTAAGAAGACACTCATTTCTCTGGGCATCAAGTTATTCATCCATCCCATGAAAAGGAGTGGGTGCTCTGTGAGTTTCCTTCCAACTCTAAGACTCTTATAATTTTTTCAAGGCATTGTTTTAGATGCTACAGATTTAAAGAAATGAGATATTTCCCTATCTTTCAGCAGTTTTGTAGGTGAAAAGGGATTCATAGAGAAAAGGAGCTGGATGCATTACAAGCTGGATGTATTCTATGCCCAGTGAGAGAACAGACAAGAAGCAGGGAATTTCAAAGGATGAAGAAATTTCTGGAAATGATGAAGAGAGGGTTCACAAAGGAGATGGGATTTGGGGTGAGCATTGAAATATGGCTGTATATCAATGAATGCAAATGGGAAGAGGTTCATGGGCAGAGCTTTTCATTAGGGAGAACCAGGTGGGGAATCTCTTCCTTGTTGTGACTGCCGCCACAGAAGAGATAATGCTTCTTATGAAAGTCCTGCCCTCTTTTCCATTCCTTCATATCCATTTTTTCAAACTGTTTTTCTAGAAGATAAGACCATCTGGTTTATCTGTTTAAACCCTCAGTGACTTTTACCTACAGGATACAGTGCTCACTCCCAAAAATAGCACACAAGAGCTTCTGAGATCAGACCCCTGCCAGGCCCTTCGGCCCCATGTGCTGCACCTCCCTGACTTGTTCTCACCCTTCAGTGACACGCAAACACCGAAGTCCCCAAAGGGATCACACATATGTTTGCTGAACAAATTCAGCATAAATTCACTTGCTGAAGCCACCCCCACCCCTTCAAATGCCTTCCCTACCCTCCTCACTTGGCTAATTTCCACTCATTCGTTAAAGCTCAGCTCACCCACTCTTGCTTTCCAAACTCTTCATTTACTGTACCTATAATTACTTGCTCAGTGTCTGTTTTCCCCCACTAGATGGTAAAATCAGGGAATAAATCTATCCCATTTGCCCCTATATCTCCAGCACCAATTAAAATGTCTAGCACATAGTTGTCTCTTAAGAAATATTTATTCAATGAATGAATGAATGAATGAATGAATGAGTTTGGAAATAGGAAAAGGAATAACAGGGCAGCAGTGCAAAGATCACAAACAGTACTCGGACTCAGAGTTTAGGATAAAAATGATCATCTAGAATTGTTAGGACCTAACTTTAAAGAGTACATTGGCATAAGGCAACTATACATACCTCCTTTGATAGTCTGAGACACAGAAGTCAGGAAGAGTCAAAAGCTGCACAATATGACACAGCATGCTCATTCTTCCAACAGCATTAGAGTCACAGTGCTTAGGCATTTGAACACGAATGCCTTTCGGTTTAGACTTCACTATAAAGCCCAAACATGTTATAGAAAAACATGATCCACTTTTGCTCCCATTACATAAAACTTGAATCTCTTGTTAAGATATTTTTAGATATAATGAAAAATCAGGCTTAGACAAATAACTCATAATTACAGCAGGGGCACTGATGATGAGCTAAGAATTCAGCATTTTAAATGCCAGAGCATTTTTCATCCTATCATAACTTATTGTCGATTCTGTTTTTAAAGGAAAATGAGAGCACATTCCAGGTGATGGCCATGTACAGAGAAAATGCAGATGGCCTTAAATATTTCAGACTGACTGGCTTAAAATGTTTTGACTTTTGTTTGCTCCTCCCCTTGGTGGAATTGGAATATAGGCTTAAAATTTCCTCTAATTCCAAACAGCTGCTACTTTGCTTTGTTTCAATTAAAACTGAATATAGCTGCCCCAGACACCCTATCCATGTGGCACTGCATAAGATGTGACTGAACATCACCACCAAGTCCTGGAAAATGGTGTTACGCACGTATACTAATGAGTCATGGGGTATTTGGTGAGAAGGAAGGAGAAGAAGGGGGAGTCCGACATTTATTACACTACAGCATCAGTGTAGAGCAGTACCCCACTCCCTTATCTGGGTTTTGCTTTCCGCAGTTCCCATTACTTGTGGTCAATTCTAGTCCAAAAATATTAAATGGAAAATTCCAGAAATAAACAATTCATATGTTTTAAATTGTGTGCCGTTCTGAGTAGCATGATGAAATTTCTCACATCCTTGGGTCCATCCCACTCAGATTTAAATCATTCCTTTGTCAGGCATATCCAAGCTGTATACACTATCTGCCTGTTAGTCACTTTGTAGCCTTCTCGGGTCTCAGATGGAGTGTGGTGGTATTGTAGTGCTTGTGTTCAAGTAATCCACATTCATATAACTTTAATTACAGTATATTGCTATAACTGTTCTACTTTATCATTAGTCATTGTTAATCTTACTGGGCCTAATATGTAAATTAAACTTTATCATACATATGCATATATAGAAAAAAACATAGTGTAGATAGTACATGGTGCTATCCTCAGTTTCACGCAAAACCACTGGGACTCTTGGACCATAATCCCCCTGTGATAAGGCAGGGGTGCTATAAGGCAATCGGCACATTAAATCCTCACTTCTATGACTTGGAATCAAATATTTAGAGTTAAGATCTCTTAGAAATCACCTGGCCAGATCTTTTTTTTATTATTAGAAAACTGGAACACAGAGAATTTTACCGACTTGCCAAAGTCACATATCTGATCTGTGTCACTCTTCTTGCTTGACAACACGCCCAGCACTCGGCATCACGAAAGCACTTTTTTAACACACTGACTTTCATTCAGTTGTCACTACCTTAGCACAAAGTCAGTAGTGAACTCCCACTTACCCTCTCTCTCCTTTTCTCGGTTTTGCTTTTCCCCTCAACCAAAAATTCTACTTTGACCTTGGAAACTGTTTTTTATATCCTGAAAAACAGGCAAAAGCCACCACAATGGTAATTTTCACTCATAGGAATAATTTTGTCAGTTCCATATGAGGCACAAAGGGAAACAATTTCAATGAACTTGAAAAGAAATCTTAACATTATGAATAGTGTCAGCTGAGAAAACATGGTTATGAAATATCTTAAATATCCTTTCATGCCTCTTTCTGCCTTTCCTCAATCCTGATTTCTTTGTGAAACCCTGTGAGGCATCTTGTTACTAACAAAGGCATTATATTTAAATAGATAAAACTTAGAAGCATTCCCATGGAAATTCCAGTCCATGGTAACAGAATATGTGTAATAATTAGCGTAGGTTAGCTATTGTAATAAATAGGCCCCAAAATGCATAATGGCTCTAATATAACAAAACTTTACTCACTTAAAAGTGCCAGGCAATGAATAAATTAGTAAGCTGGCCTTCTTCTACATAGCTCTTCAGAGAGCAGGCTGACGGTTTTGACTTAATCTTATTTATACTCAAATTCTTTCATGGTTATAAGGTTGGAAAATCAGAGAATTACATTGCCTCTTTCAAGCCAACTAAGGACTTCTAAGATTAAAAACATAGCTAATGCCATAAATCAATAAATGAGAAATCCAGCCAAAAACCAAGTATTTGTGGTGAACATTATAGCTCATGGTGGCAAATTATTGCTTTGATTGATATTTTTCCACGAAAACTGCACATCCATACATATTCAATCAAGTTTTAAATCATATTTTCCAATTAGTTCAGCTTTAAAACTAAATGTATTCAGTTAATCTCTGGGACCATCCTACTTGGGTTGACCATTTCCTTGGAGTCCCAAGCATCAGCACTCTGCATCAGACACACTGACCTACAGGACATCATACTTCCTTCCTTGTTACAGCTCCCATTTTGCAGATGAGAAAACAGAGGCTAAAAAAATTAATAATTTATTCAAGGTAAGTTACAGGGTCGAAAGCGAACCCAGGTCTACCTGACTCCGAAGTCACATGGTTTCCACTGTGGTCCATTGTTGCCCAGTCAGTTCTTTCATATGCTTAGATAGAATGCATTGTACATTTGGCCTGAGTATTGAGAGATGCGTAAAGTGAGCTAAAAATGATTTGCCCAGAGGTAAGCCTAAATACCATTGTCATGACCTAAAAGGGTACAAGATTTCCCTCTGTGCCCACCCACTACTTAGCACAAGGGGAAGGACTAAGGCACAGGGAGAAATCTTACTTGATGTGTTACTCTTAATAGTCAACTTTTTCATCCAGTTTTAGGCCTTTGCAGTCTCTGCTTTTGGGAAATGCAGACTGGGAAGGAAGGATCAAGCTATTCAGAAATACAAGCAAAGGTATTATCCTAGCAACTCCCTAAAGCAATTGTAAACATTGTTTGCTTAAGTCTTAAGTGCCTTTGCCTGACAGTGTACAATGCAAAGTTCAAAGGTTTGCTCATTACCATAATGGGATAAAACCTTTGCTGTTGGCTGTGGAATAATGAAGATACTTCTTGTGGATTGTTCCTTCAATCTGTGTTTATTTAGGTTAAAGAAGTTTGTTGGGTAGCTGTTTTCTCTTTCCTTTTTTAATTTCTCTGGAAAACCTCTCCTTTCTACGATCAGTTCTACGATAATATTCACCAAGATCTTTCATAAAAGGCAGAAGATTATAAAGAGTTTTATCGCCGACAAAATAACCTCAGCCCTTAACTTTTCATGGTCAATAAATAACACAGTACTTTAATATTTCTGTATTTGCCAATAATGAGAGACTTGTTAGCCTGACAAAGGCAGATTTAATTAAAACACATACACACACACAACAAATGTGTTCACAATATTGCAAAAAAAAAAAATTGGCAGGAAACAAATGAGAACATATTGAAAAAATAAAACATCTTTTTCTTCTACATGATAACTAGCTACAACTGTGATAACAACAAATACAAAAGCAAAATAAAATAAGGCTTTTTCATCAGTGTTTTTAGGGTTAATTTTGAATATAAATTAACTTCCTCTGCTTGACATGCCCCAGTATACTCAGACTCATTTAATATTTTTAATAATTCATACCATATACTTGGAGATCCCCATTCCAAAAGTGGCAATGCCTCCGCTTTGGGGACACCAGCCTAAGGAAAGAAAAGGAGGATTTAAACCCATTGCTCTTTGTGCTTTGGAATATTTGGGACCACTGCCAGCTAACAGGTCCCTCCTATGCTGACAGCAAGGACTTGGTCCAGAAATTGTTTTGAGCCTACGATGAAATAAGGAACTTCTAGGAATCCCCAGAGTTGGGAGTCGGGGAACAGGGAACAGTGGAAGAGAAGGGAAGGAGAGGGTCGATGCCATCTGTCCTTCAGCCACACTGCTCTCAACTTCCTGCAAAGTGACCGGGAAGCACTGGAGAGCTGACACTTTCCTGAGCACCTCCCACCTCACTGTTCAGGTTCACCTGATTCAGTGGAGGCTGGCAAGAGGAGCCTTCTTAGTGGTTTCTTGTGCAACTTACACACTAGGGTCCTCAGGCTTTAACTAGGTGTTTAATGAAGTGCTCAGCTGCCAACTCAGGAAGGCAGGAGAAAAGAGAAAAGTGAGGCCTGGTGCCATGAGCAAAGCCAAGACTGCTGCTCCAGTTGTGCTTCCTTCGCCCCAGCAGGGAGGGCTGGAACTGCTCCTCTCACTGTTATCTAAGAAATATCGCATGTGAAGGTAAGCACCAGTGTTTCCCTGAGGACAATCAAACCATCGTTTATGAAGAAAAGACATCACTCCGATCAGCACAGCTCAGTATGATGCCCTTTATGAAATAAAAATTCTGGTATTTCAAAACTAGACGTTTTGGGCTCTTTCCTGAGCCAAGCTTCCTTTACAGGAGCCACCACTGTCACTGGACGAGCTCTTCCTTTGCAATCCAGGAGGAATGGTATCAATTTCAGTAAGATCTTTTTTTTTATTCCAAATTCTCCCCATCAATACCACATTTTTTTCCTGCCACTGATGCAAAATGTCCTGCTTGATGATACAGATAAAGACAAAGAAGAGACTTGTTCACTAAACAATTTACAGTCTAGTACAACCATATTGGTTATATCAATAATATATTATCAAATATATGATGTGATGATATGATATGATGATATGATATGATATGATATGATATGATATGATACGATACGATACGATATGATATGATATGATACAATATAATATATGTTCCCCCAAAATGTAGTGGCATAAAACAACAAGTAGTTTTTGTATCGTCATTTCTTTGGGTCAGGACCTGGGTATAGCTTAGCTGGGTGCCTTTGCCTCAAGGTTTTCTTTTTTTTTTTCAATTAGAGTTGACATTTAATATTATTTTATATTAGTTTCAGCATAGTGGTTAGACATTTATATAATTTACAATCTGATCTCCTCATAAGTCTAATACCCATCCAGCACTATATATAGTTACTACAATATTATTGACTATTTTCCATGCTGTACTTCACATCCTCTTGACTCAAGGTCTTTAATGAAGTTGCAGTCAAGCTGTCAGCTGGGGCCACAGGTCTCATCTGAAAGCACAACTGAAGGGAATCCACTCACATGGGACTCATTGACGTGGACTTCGATCTCTTGCCATATGGACCTCTCCATGTGGCAGCTTCCTTCCTCCAGAGCAAGAGATCCAGAAGAGAGTAAAAGTGAGTGTTTAAAACAAAAACCAAAATCTTTTTATTAGCCGGTATCAGTAGCTAGTACCATGTTCAAGGTGAGGGGTTTATACAAAGGTATGAATACTAAGACACAGAGAAAATTGGAGGCCATCTTAGAAGCTGCCTACCACAAAAACACAAAGACAAGCACAAAAACAGCTGGACAATTTATCTCAAGTGAGAAGTACAAGTTTTAAGGAAGGAGAAATCACTCTAGTTAGAAAAATAAGGGATTTCATCATCACAAAAGAGATAGCACTTAAGCTGGCCCTCAAAAACTGGGCACTGCTGTAATAAGTGGAGATGACTGAAAGCAAGAGAGTGTGGAATCAGAAAGGAAAGCCTAGTCTGACTAACGTGTAGGTCTAAGGAAATGAGTAGTGGACCTAGTTTGTTAATTCTATTTTTATAGATATAAAATGAGTCTCTTGAAACCAAAAAGCAATAAGATGTAGAAGAAAGGTGGACTTAGGCCCCATGAAATCTGAGTTCAAATTCCACCTCCTTCCTTAGTTTCTCATGTGACCTTAAATACATTATACAAATTATCTGAGCTTCCTTATCAGAGGTATTATGAGAATTTTGCTTTGCATGGTGGGTATGAGAAGTAAATGCATAGGACACATCTAGCATAGCCTTTGGCACATAGCGGACATTCAATTGTCAGATCCCTCTTAAAGAAAAGAGTTGTCTTTTATTCTCTGTATCCCTTCTAGTATCTCTCACACAATAGGGCCTCCATAAACATCTATCAAAAGAATTAATTAATTAATCAATTAATTAGCATAAGCATGCGTAAATAAACAGATCTACCTCTCAGACAAATAATGAGTTTCATCATTTCAGTGTTATTCCTTGGACACGCATTCCCGGCTGGAATAATAATGCATATTTTATCTACCTGACAAAAAAAGAAATAGGGATTAATTAAATAAATGAGTGATCTTTTAATAACGGATCTGTAGATATTAGTATTAGTATTTGCTAAGAGTCACTAATACTGGAAAATGGCAAGTAGTGATTAACTAGGTTCCTAGGTCAATTCTAGTATTTATATATCGATACCCTCACTTCAGACTTCTGGCAGGTTACGAAAAATAAAACTAATACTTTGAGACTGCTGAAATGATAAACAAATCAGGACTAAGCAAAACAAGTGCCAATAAAGGCAAGGAGAATTAACAACCAGAAACACAGTCCACAGGATCCCGCTGTGTTGGGAACATTCCACGGCATCAAAATGTCTTATGTAGCAAATCTTCCTTCTTTCTCCTCTTTCATCATCCTTTGTCTTTTTTCTCCTTCCTTTTTCTGACTGTTCTCCCTCTTCTACTTTTTATCTACCCATTATTTTCTTCTTTATCAAAGTCCTTCCCCTTCTCATAAAAATGTATTGCTTCTATTCTGCTTCTTCTCAGCTTAATCTCATCCTTACCAACAGCAAGAGGGATAAAAAGCCATTGTCTTCTCAGATCAATGAAAAACTGTAACGATATTGGCTAACCTGGATCATACGTTTACTGCGTGGCCAGTCTGAATCATGTGTGTTCTTACATGTTATGCTTACTGCCTCCCAATAAGAGAACTAGGAATGCCAGAGCTGATGGGATACTCTCCTAAAATATCCTCCAATTTCCTGACTCCTGAGACCACTTTGGATAAGGAACTGTGTGAGGCCTTGTCTCGTCCCCAGGAAAAAGCCCACTTTGTCAAAGTAGACAGAAACTCTGCAAAAAATAACCTGAGCCACTGAAAGTTATTTGAAGCGGGAGGCACCACTATCCACAATTATCAAGGTCTTAAAAATTGTCTTGAGTCTCAAAAAAGAGAGTCAGATCATCAATAATTAGAATTTTGCACTACTATTTGAAGAGTATTCCTGTAAATGTGCATTGTTATCAACAGAGGAGATGTGGTAAGGATTCTAGCTGCTCACCAAAATCCTTTGTCTCTTCCACCTGGGTACAACTGAACTATACTTCCCAGCTTCCATTGCAAACATTACTTTCAAGCAACTTAGCTCAACTGAATGTGGGAGGAAGTAATATGTACCATTTGCAGGTCCAGTTCTTAATAGCCTCCTTCTGCACTAGCACTCTTCCCTTTCTGGCTGTGATTTCAACCCCTAGGGTGACATCAAAAGCCATACATTGAAGATGGCAGAGACACAGAAGTCCTGGTCCCTCAGTGACTGCCACTGGGAACTCCACCTTGGATTGTCATTTGAGCAAAAGATAAACTTCTATTGTATATGACATTTATTTGATCTTATGTACCTCTTGGCGTCTTATTTGTTACAACAACTGGTGATATGCTAATACCAGGAGGTAATTGTTCAATGAGGGACCTGGAAACATTTATAGAGTTTTGATCATGGCAATTGAACAGCTTTAGCCATAATAGTGGCTCAATTATTCAGAGGCCATTACTCTCTTTGAAAAATCTGATGAAAGCTAAAGTTCCTCTTCCCTGAAAAATTCACATGAGCCCAGACACACACACACACACACACACACACACACACACACACACTCACACAACTGACTAAAATCTGGGATGTTTTCCATGAACAACAAGACTCTTGACTGATTAAAATGATTGAAATATCTTTATCAATGCTTACATGTGGCTGACTAATTACTATGCACCAAAGTTAAAGAGTAAACTAGGCCAGCAACACTTGCCCTCATGGAGCTCACAGTCTACTGGATCTAGACTTAGAGTTATTTTTATTTACATTCTGTCCACTTCACTTGATCTCTTTAAGACCTACCAAGTAGTTTCACTGCAAATCCCCATCAAGCCCTACTGCCCTCCAAAATCACCACGGCTATTCCTCTTCTCCCACAGATGTCCTCTTTCCACGTTCACCCCTGGCATACCCCTCCCACTACTGCCAGACTCTCCCTTTCCCCACTCCCATCCTTGGCTTCTCTTCTGAATCACTGCCCCAGGAAAATGAAAAGGAAGACGCTTGTAAGGCTGGACCTCTGTTGCCCTCTGGTGGTCATATCCAGCATTGACCTGAAAAGCATTGCATCCTGGAAGCACTTAGAGCCTCCATACGCGCATCGCATTAAACTTCAGTGCCCTGTATTTGCCCCAATAGAAGGTTGGAAGGGAATATGATCAATGTTGCAGAACATGAACAGACCAGGAAATACTGTGACATGCTCCTGCTCTTTACAGTTATATCCCC
>NW_006442508.1:11662351-11699343 GCF_000325575.1 Pteropus alecto | reverse complement strand
ACATATTTCCTCTTTCTTACTCCTTTCGTCATTAATTAGTTCAGTTTTCACTTACCCCTGTCTATTTCTTGGCCTACCCCTGAAGTTTCTATCAGCATAATTTAAAGACACAAATTCAGCTTCACCTATAAGTTGAGTGAGCCATTGCCTAAGGTGTGTAATTTCAAGGGTTCTGGGAAAAAACACGCCCCAGTTCTGCATTCCTCTACCCCTCAAAATTTCTCCCAAACTATCTATGATGACTGACATTGTTTTAATTTATTCAATAGAGATATACTGGTTATCTACTATGCGAAAGGCACTGTTCTAGGCACTGGGATAGAGAAAGGAACAAAACATAAAAATATGGGACAAATATTTTTATTTCACAATTAGGGCTCCCTTTATATGCAAATATTGCTGTGAAGTAACACACCGATTTACATAAACACTGAATTATTCATGCATGTCATCAAATTCCTCTCTGAAAGGCATGCATCAGTAGGCAGAGAAGGGAGAAGTAATTAAGGAGTAGTAGCCTCTTTCTGTTTCTCCTATGATCAAATCACAAAAGCGATTATGACAACTTAATTTTGTAGGAAGAACACACACTTTGCAGTTATATTGACATGGATTTAAACTTTGGCTCTATAACTTGCAAGCTGTGCGTTCTTCAGCCAAATAATTAACCTTTCTGAATCTATACACTTTCATCTGCAGAAAAAGAGAAATCTATCTTGATTTATTGTGATTGTAGTACAAGATCACATGGGTAACCTCCAGAGCAAGATCTGGCACAAAACAGACCTCATAAACATTATCTTCTTGCCATTCCCAAAGTAGTCCGATTTAAAGCCAGAGACCAGTGAGATAGGGTGACTCTAATGACAACATATAATGGCTGAAATTGCTTTAATAAAGAATCCAGACTTTGAATTCACAATCGAAGTTGTTACCATAATTAGCAAAATTGCTACCCCTCATTTGAGGTCTGACTATGCCTATTCCTTCCGAGTTCACAGGCTGCCCTGGCAACTCGTGACACCAAATCCAGGAGGTGGGGCTCTCCAAGCCCTGGAACTGTTCAGAGTAGTAGTCTTTTCTTAAATGGTCCTCAACAAAGTCTGTCAGGGAGCATGTGAGGGGGAAGGGTTATCAGACCTCAGGGAATCCAGGGAAGGGAAGGAAAAAAAAACACCCACCTAGTGTCATTTCCTCCCTTTGATGTCATTTTGTGTCATTTTATTTGCTGCCTCTAGGGAATCAATTAAAACAGTGCTAATTTATGGGTCTTAATGAGCAAGGTATTGTGCAAACTGTTTGTAAGCATGGCAGGCTTCTTGAATGGAGTACACTCAAAAGCACAGTTGCCTGATGTGACATTCTATTACAGCTCTCCCTTCCAGATTCCAAAATCGCAAAAGAATGAAGTCGAGTACATCTGTGTGTGTAAGATGCATGTCGTATATAGTCTACATGCCCCTGCCTCTGCTTCCCTCCTCTCTTAGAATGGCTGAGTATTTACTGAAAAATATGAAGATTATCATCTTTGTAATCCACACAGTGTTTTGCTTTACATAATCACTTCTTGGACTAACTGACAAACCTTTTCCTCAATCAATTCATATAACAAATATTTTGAAGTCCATAGTACCAGACAGACACTATCCCTGTGTCTGGAAATGCTAAGGTGAATAAAATAGTCACCTGCTTTAGAAGTCACAGACTAGCTGAGGAGATAGACACCTAAAGAAGTAACTACAGTGTCTTATTATACCAGAGAGGACAGATACTTACTGTGGGGAGAAGGGCATAAAATAAAGTCAGGATGAACTTCACTGCATCGCTGGGAGAAAAAAATCCCCTCTTCTCCTCTTCCGAGCTAATCAGCCTGCAGTTTCTTTAGAGTCCGGCTCTTTGAGCTATGGGCTCCTTTTCTAAATCCCATTTCCTACTTGGATAGAGACTCCTGGTGGGATTTGAGCATGATCCTTTTTTGTCATAGATTCCTCTAGCCTAAAAATAGGGAGTTGTCCCCAACTGATGCATTTGATGCTAGGAGGCCTGGTCACAGCTGAGTCTCACTCACCTAGGATTCGATAATACCTGCCTGCTTCCCAAACAGCTGGCCATCCCAGCACTTAGTCGAATTTGAAGCTGAACATTAAAACAGTAGACTAAATCATTATTTGCTGCCTACACAGAAAAGGGAAATGGGCCCTAATGAGCAGAACATTTCATGCCACTGTACAGAGTAATTTTTTAGGAGCCCAGACTCTGCAGCCTGGCTACCATGCTCACGTCCTAGTTCTGCTTCTTGCTTATCGTGTGATCCTGGAAAAATTACTTAGCCACTCTGCCTCAGTTTTCTCAGCTATAAAGTGGGGATAATAACAGTACCTTTCCTCCAGGATTTCTGTGAATAACAGAACATGAAGCCATCAGAGCAGCTCAGAACCAGAGTCAGACCACACCAGTTTTTCTATCATGGTTCCAGCCGGCCTTACCAGCTCTTCTTCCTGGCGTTTGGTTTGTTTTGTTTTGTTTTTCCTCTTGTGGCTCCTCTTCTCTTCCCTCTTCCTCACTTTCACCTCCACATTCAATCCAGTGGTATTGTCTTTTCTTTCTTTTCTTTCTTTTCTTTGGCATTTGCGAGCTCTGATAAGACAATGAGGTGCACATTCCTCAAAATGTCAAAATTCCAAACTGGGGAACAGAATTTCTACTTACAAGATTGACCTAATGAAACTTGAGTATAGCAGAAACATACCATGGAGATACTTTCCAGGTGTTGTTAATAAATGAGCAATGGATAATGCTTTTGAAATTAAAATTTTGCCTATCCAGTCTATATATAGGTCATAAGTCACTCTCCTTGATCTATTAAGAACTTACAGTGAGGTTAGCCTGCTATGTGCAGGAGAGTTTCCCTGACAGAGAGAGTAATTCCTCTAGTCCAGACTTACGGTTCTGTTTGCTAAGGTTCTAGGTCACACCCCATTTACGAGAACCCTGCAAAGGATCGTTGCATCCACCCCTTTCAGTGTGGTTCTGGGTCAGGAGATGGACTTTCTGGCACTGCTGACTTATCTGTTCCCCCTGTTCCCCCTGCAGACCATGAGGTGCTAGATGGTAAGATTGTGTCTTACGAATCGCCGTGTCCCCAGAATTGAGCTCACTGCTGGCATGTTATAGATACAGAATCAGTCTTTGTTTGTTTACTTAACTGAAAGGTAAGGACTTTGCTCTTCAAAGCACTTTAGCAGCCCCCAGGGACAGCCAAGAATGGGCATTTTTGTGTCTGATGATACACCAGTGACGTGTATTGTGTAGACAGCACACACTGAGACTGTCTTGGCAAGTCAGGACAGTCCTGTTGGAAGAGGTTGCCGATAACACTGGGGCTTACTGCCATCTGTGGTAATTAATTCACTTTGCCTCCCAACACAGACCATCTTGGAGAAACTGAGGCAGCACAACATTCTCATACTTTCTTAAGGGTAAAAATTTTCCTCTCTGCTCATAGAAAATAAGCTCACGGCTGTCTCTGAAAATAGAGCATGGTGCTGAGGGGCAGGGAGCCTAGGTTGGAAGCTCAGCCTAGCTCTGCCAGTCACTAGGTACATAACCTTGAGCGAGGTATGGGACCTCCTGTGTCTCCATATTCTGATCTGGAAAAGGAGGTTTGTGATAGGACCGCCCTCGAAGGAGCGCTGGGAGATGAGGAGTAAAGGAGCTAATGTGTGTACAGCACATACGGCACACTTGTCACTTGGGATGTGCTAGGTCAGTGTTTGATAACAGTACTATCTGCATATGATATTGAATGGGAAGAAAAACCAGCTGTGAATACCACTCCCACTGACGAAGGAAGTTCCTAGTATCTCTGGCCATTGTGGGCGAGGCCAGGAACAGTAATGATTGTAATTAAAAGTAAGCTTCTCATGTCTCACAAAGACCCAGGTAGAAGAGAACCACTTGTCACTTTGTGCCTTGAGAGAAAGTAGCACTGTAATAGCCCATAAAATTGCTCTAACCTTCCTTCCCTATGTTGTCACATACCACCGGATCGATGCCTCCCTGGCACCTGCCGGGGCTGCTCATTTGGGAGCACTTTTAGCAGCACCTATCAGCAGCTGCATCCATGCCAAGAACCGCTCGAGGGACTGAAAAAGAGACCTGAGTGCCAGGAGCACACAATCAGGACAGAAAAAAGGGCAGTGGAAGTTAAAGTGGTGGGCCGAGGAAAAGGAAGCTGAGGGAGATGGAAGAAGGAACATCACCCTGGCTGGGAGAGTGCCAATCATGTTTTAATATCTCTTTAACCAAGGAAAGAAAAATGACAGTGGTAAGCTTGTTAATAGCAACAGGACACAAAGCCAATTCTTTCTTTCTCTAATTTTCACAAGACCCAGGTGACACTGAAACCTGATTTGTGTTCTCTGTGTTCCCTGGTATTTGGCCTACAGGTCTCTGCATTTTCTCTCCAACCTTTTAAAGCATAATAACTGCCCTTGCCTTCCTGCAGCATGTGTTGGAGACAAAGAACACAGTAATATGTCATTACCTATAAAGGCCAGAAAGGGTGTCGTGACCAGAGAAGTGCTAAAGCGAGGTGACAAACAAGCCCATTTCATTCCAGGTAAAGGCCAGGGCTTTTTCCAGCAACAGTAAAACATGGGAAAGTAAAGGCTGCCCTCTGCAGGTCACTGTGGTAATGACGACTGCATCTTCAGAAGGCTGCGGGGCACACTCCTTGTTGATGAAGGATCAGAGTTGAAAAGTCACATCTGCTTTCAGGTAGACCACAGCTGAGAGTTTGACCTAGACCAGTGTTCTCCCAGGCACCAACACACGAGGAAATAAGTACCCAACCAGGAGAGAACATCCTTGTTTACGCTGGTCAACTCGGCTACCTTCTCATATAAAAAAGCCTTTTTTAAAATATGACTTCAAACAAATTGAACTTGTGGGACAAGCTTTTTAAAACTAATAAAATTTTAAATAGATGCATTAGACTGATACACGAACTGTGGATACTTCTATTGCATTATTGGACTAGAGAGACAAGCAGCTGTTCTTCACAGTGCTGAGAAGAAAAATATAAAAGTGAGGACACTCTTAGTTCCATCACAAGATTAGCTGCCTAAAATTGGCCAGTGAGCTTTCTACTTTTGGACTCAGTCTCTTCATCCATAAAATGAGGTGCCTGGGCTAAAGGATGCCTGAGATTCCCTCCAGCTGTGACATGTTATAATCCATGACTTTTATTTTGCACTCTGAGCCAGCAGCGGAAGTGCTCCAAAGGAAATAAATGGAGCAAAGGAAAAAATAAAATAAGAATGTCATGCCAGCCCATCCATTTTCTACAGTCCATGGGCTTACCCCACCCGAAGGTCCTTAGATTTAGGACAAAAGGGTCTGCAATCTGGCCTCACGTATCCCTATACCACTGTTTTTAATTGCTGGTATGATTCTTTTTAATTACTTAACAACATACTAAAGTCATTTTTCTCTTTTATATTTTCTTAATTAACAGAGACCAGAAATGCTATTGTTAGCAAGTAAAGATTAAAGGAAAGTTTTTATTTAAAAAAAAAAAAAAGAAGATGAAGAAGAAAAATCCTCAACTGAAAGAATTCAAAACCTCTGCTCTATAGTCCAAGGATTAATTCAAAATTCCCTATCAATAAAGGTCTCAGATGAAAGCATTTACCACACACACAACACGCGTGCGCGCGTGCACACACATCCTAATACTATCTGAAATTCAGTACAAAAAGCAAACATCAATTAAATGTAGAGCGAAGAACCTCTACAATGGGCTTCAGTGAAAAGCCAACTGAATTCCTGGGACTTTTCTAATTATTGAGGAGGAAAATCCATAACCATGATAAGCCGCTGTCGGTGGATAAGCTCCTAAGAGACTGAAGTGTAACATAGAAACTGTGACTGCAGAGTCTGTCTCTTTGCCTGACACCACACAGTGCCCTTCTCTCCCTCACACACTCTTCTGGGTTATGTAAAGTACATTAAAAAAAAAAAAAAAACGCAAAATTCTCCTACTTTAATCAGTGCATAATATGGTTCAGTCAGTTCCAAGGCTCTTTTCTTGGCTTTTGTTCTGAGAGTGGTTGGGGGAAGAACCATAGCTCCAGACTAATTCTTGCTTTAAGAAATAGTCAGGGCAGCAGCCCTCATTCTGGACAACACATGGGGTCAAACGATCATTAGGAGTTCTGCAAGTCATGTGAAAATACCACTCTGCTGCAGACAGGAAAGTTTCACCAATCAGCGTGCTCCTGGGGCCCAGCTCTGCTTCAGTCTCCTTTCGCTTCCCTGCTTACCGTCGCTGCAGGAGGGACAGGGGTAACCCAGAACTCTACAACTCAGGGGGTTCACTCACAAAGAATGCACTGTGATGGTGTGCCCAGACGCGGTGCCACTCAGAGCTGCAGTGTGAAGCCTCTCACAACTATTGGTCACATGTCTTTGCCAATTCTTCCCTTTACCTTTCCCTTGGAGACATGAAGAAATATTTTTAGTGAGAGAAAATAAAGCCTAAAAGTCTACTAATCTGAAACACTGGGTGTACGAGTCCCCATTCCATACATATCAGTTATGGATCTAATCAGATAACTGGGGTACATTAGAAGAGTCCTACCTTCTCACAGAGTATGTTATACTCAGCTCCCAAAACTGAGGCTCAACAATCTCCCTGCTTGTACTAAAATTTTCACAATGTAAGAAAAAGCTCCTTATCTGGTATGACAGAAAGCTATTACAGCCAAAACCAATGCACTCTCTGTCAGAAATAAATAAAACAGAAAGGGAAGGAGAGAGAGACGGGGCGGAGAAGGAGGGGAGGAAGAGGGAGACAGAGAATCTGGTGAGTGTTAGGAAAAGGCAATGAGTTATGCTACAGTCCAGGGAAGTTCATGTTTGGAGGCACAGAAGCACCTGAAGAGGGTGGACCAACACACAACACAGGTGAGCAGAGATAACATATGTGTCTTTTAGATCCCAAAGGGGCAGAGAGAGAGTAGGTCAGAATGGTTACGTTGGACTCAAAATCATCAGCAGCAACACTGAGGGAGCCTGAAAGAAAATCTATCATGTAGTCAACCCTCAAAAGCTAAATGGTGAAGGTGCTGCTCAGATCTTTTGCACATATTTCATTGAGTTTTTGTTTTGTTTTGTTTTTTTTTGGTCTTGTTTTGTTTTGTTTTGTTTTGTTTCGTTTTGCTTATTGAGTTGATAGAGTTCTTTATATATTCTAGATATAAGTCCTTGGTTGGATACAGTCTTTGCAAATACATTTTCCCAGTCTATGGTTCGTCTTTTCATTTTCTTAGTAGTGTCTTTGAAGAGCAGAAGCTTTTAAGTTTGTGGAGTCTAATTTATGAATTTTTTCTTTTATGGTCTGGGCTTTTTATATACTGTCTAAGAACACTTTGTTTAACCCACCATCACAGAGATGTTCTCCTATGTTTTCTTTCTTGCATTCGTATAGTTTTAGGTTTGACATTTTAGGCCTATAAATCATTTTGAACTAATTTTTGTATGCAGTATTAGGTATAAATAAAAGTTCATTTTTTGTTTAGAACCAATGTCCAATTATCTCAGCACCACTTATTGAAAAGAATTATCCTTTCTCCACTGAAGTATCTTGGCACCTTTGTAGAAAATCAATTGATCATTTAAGTGTGAGTTATTTCTGGACCCTCTCTTTTGTTCCATTGATCTATATGCCTATTCCTTCACCAATGCCAGAATTGCTCTCCAAAGAAAAAGTAAGAAAGTAAACACATGAAAATTCACTCAACATCATTACTCATTAGGGAAATAAATTAAATCTATCATGTGATACTATTACACACCTATTACAATGACTGAAATAAAAAACATTGAAAATACAAAGTGCTAGTAAGAATGTGAAGCTACTGGAATTTTCATACATCACTGGCGAGGGTGTAAAAAGGGTTCATCACTTTCAAAAAGAGCTTGAAAGTTTTTTATAAAGTTAAATATACATTTACTCATATGACCCAACCATCTCACTTCTGGATCATCAAGTAAAATGGATACCTGTGTCCACACGAAAATCTGTAGGTGAATTTTTAAAGCAACTTTCATCATCAGATACTAGAAACAGCCCAAATGTTCATTAAATAGTAACTAGATAAACAAATTGAAGCACATACATGCAATGGAAAACTACTTAGCGATAAAGAACAAAATGATACACTCAATAACCTAGATGACTCTGAAAAAGCAGAATGTGCTCAGTGGAAGAAGCCACATGCAAAAGCCACATGCAAAAGCCACATGGAAAAGCAAAACTGCAGTACCAAAAATCAGCAGTTGCCAGGGGCTGGAGCAAGAGGATAGAACTGACTATAAAGGGGCTACAAGATGGACGTGGTTCCATAGTGTAGCGGTTAGGACATCTGCTCTACATGCAGAAGGTCCTGGGTTCATTCTCCAGTGGAGCCACGGTCCATGCCATCCTAAACAAATGTGATGTTTGATCTCAGAAGCTAAGCAAGGTCGGGCCTGGTTAGTACTTGGATGAGAGACCACCTAGGAAGACCAGGTGCTGTAGGCATAAATAATAATAAAATAAATAAAGGGGGCACAAGAAAACTTTAAGGGATGAAAATAATCTGCATCTTGATTGTGGTAATTACATGATCGTATACATTTGTCAAAACTCATAGAACTGTACTCAAAAAGGGGAGATTTCACTACAAGTAAATTATACCTCAATAAACTTGACTGCGAGAAAAAAAAAATGCTAGCTGGCAGATACTCACAAAATTGGCAATTTGGTATTATGAGAGAAGCTCTCCAGTCTCAGGTGCCAGCCATTGGATTAATGTTGTTTTATGTTAATTAAATTTATTAATATAACTCTGTGATAAGAGTATCTATCTTCTAGTTTCAATAGTCCCAGGAGCAATGGGAGCAAGGAAAATATGCCAACCTAGCAATATTCTAAGAAACTAATTACCTCAGGAATTTGTGTAAGAATGAACCAACACAGGTGTTACACTCAAAAAATAAATTAAAAATATCAGTCTACTGAGAGATTTTATAATATACACATAAGAGTTTGTTGCTTTGCTTGAATCTCACAGGTAAGTAGGGTTTGGGATTATTTTGAGATTTTGTCACCTCTATTCATTATTTAATATAGAAATTGGAGCTCTTTATTTTCAGCCGCACTTACTTTTTACTGAATCTTCCTGTGTTTCTCAGACCAACAGCTGCTGCCATGGTCCCTGAGTGGTGAATCAAGTATCCCCTCAACAGAATTGACCATGTCCAGGAGACTCAGTCAGTCTGCTCCAACGGAGCCCATGAGCAGCACAGATCTGAAGACCCCAGTTCTACAAGGCAGGTCACAGAACCACAAGCTCTGAATCTTTTAATTCTGCCCCAGTCACAGAGACACAGATATCTACCACTTAGACAGTGTCAGAGCATGTAGGCTGCGCTAGTCTTGTTTTTAATTCTCCTCAGACCAAGGTACTTTTAAATTACAAGGCATTTTGAATACCTTCATTCCCCCGGCTCCAGCCTTCCTTTCTAACATTATCTCCTGACCGCCCTGCCCCATCCCATTTCACCTTCACCTCACCCTAGTCCATTCCTCTACCTCATTAGAGACTGAGTAGCTAATAATCTCTAAGCACACGAGACAACTGCACTGGCCAGAAGCCCATTGAGTATTTCCTCATTTTTGCTCCTTTATTCCCATTCGGTCAGCTCAAATGCCCTTCTCATGAAAAATATCCACCTATGGAAATCGTAGTCTTTCTTCAAGTCCTAGTATAAAGGCCATCTCATACATGAAGCCCTCCCACATCCCCCAAACAAGCTATTATCTATGTCTTCTATTTCCTCGCGGCACTACTTCTTCCCTGATGTCCTTTTCACCCTCAAGGCCTATCAAATGCCCTCCACAGAGTAAGGGCACAGTCAACCTTTGCCGAACTGGACTGGACTTAACTCTATCACATGGTATCCCCTGCTTAAACATTCTCTTGAATAGTTCCAAATAAAATAATGTCTTTAATGTAGCTGGTTACAAGACTATGGAAAATTTCTGTGAGAAAATTTTTCCTCTCATACTGAGATTGTGAACATAAACTCCCAAAATAAAGGGCAAAAGAAATTCATTCACTCCAAATATTAAGTCTTATTGAATAAAATAATTTCTTTGCTGAATTAAACTCCTTTTTTAATATATATATTTTTTTAAAAAAAAACTATGTTCTAGGGGATATTATGCTAAGTGAAATAAATCAGAGAAAAACGAAGGCCATATAACTTCACATATATGCGGAATCTAAAAACAAAACAAAACAAAAAAGTGAACAAACAAAATAGAAACATACTCATAGACATAGAAAACAAACTAACTGATGGAGAGAGGAAAACGCTGTGTTTACCTTCTCCCATGACCACCTCAAAATTACAACTAAACTATAGAACAACCATCATTGAGATTCGCCTGAAGTCTACCTGAACAGAAGTCCTACAACTAAGGACACACAGAAGAAGCCACATCGAGACTGGTAAGAGGGGGCGGAGATGCCAAACGGGCTTGTTCCACACTCATGCATAGCAGTTAAAAATCAGAAGGAATATCTCCTCTGTAAAGGACTCCCTGAGGAGCAAGGAGTCCCAGCCCCAAACCAGGTTCCTTAGCTCAGGGTTCTAGTGCCAGGGAGAGAAGTCCTCACAACTTTTGACTGTGCAAATCAGCAGGGATTGTGGCTGAGTGAGACGAAGGGCAGCTAGAGTCCCAAAGCATTCCTCATAAAGGGCTCACACACTAACTTACTTGCTGACGAACTCAATCATTCAGCTCTAGTTGGACACCAGCTGGAAAGGCACCAGGGACATGTGGAGGGAACTAAATAGTCTGGCTTTAGGACAAAGGCTGGAGGGGCAGCTTTCTCCCAGACAGAGGTGCTGACGGAAGCCATTGTTTCTTTGTTGAGCCTTCCCACCACTCTGAGTCTCCATCAACCTAGCTAATATGGGTCATCTTGCCCTGGTGATTTCCTAAGACCCTGTCCCACCCAACTTGCAGGCCTGCCCAAGCCACTTCCAGTGGCTTCTCCATACAAACAGCCTGACTTGGTTCATGCTGTAGACGTTCCTAAAATCTCTCAAAGGTTCTCAAACCCCAAACAAGCACCATATGGCCTCAGCATGCCCCATATCTCTTGCTAAGCAGCCCCAACTCCAACATTATCAGCAGCCAGTCTCATTTTGCAGCTCAGACTCTCTCAGGAAAATCCAAGCTCCACACAATTGGCAACCATCTGCAGATCACATTGTAGCTCATACCAAATGGCCTTGGGCAGAGCACAGGCAGCAGCTAAACTTGGCCTGTACCAGAGTCCCTCCCAGGAGGCCCAGAACCAACATACCTGGTGCCAGCTTCATACCACACCAGAGCACCACCCAACCACTTCCTCAAATGACACACCCAAAGGGCAGACTCGGTAGGCACTACAGCCCCACTAAACCTAATCATTCTCCATAGGGTCAGCTCCTGCACAACAACTTCTCCGCTGTAGTCACAGCCAGTCCTCACAATCAATCGGCCTGAAGGTCAATCCCTCCCACTGACATGCCAACAGAACTGAAGTCTCAACTACAACAGGAGGGCACACACAACCCACACAAGGGACACACCTGGAGCACTCAGCTCAGGTGACCAGAGAGACTGCGCTACTGGGCTCCACAGAACACCTACTACATAAAGACACTCTACTAATACCGGGAGACATCGCAGTTCTACATAATAGAAACAAACACAGAAGCAGCCAAATGGAACAAAGAAACATGTCCCAAATGAAAGATTAGAACAAAGCTCCAAAAAAAGAACTAAAATAAGGAGACAAGCAGATGCTGAGTTCAAAACACTGGTTATAAGAATGTTCAATGATTTCTGTGAGAGCTTCAACAAAGAGACAGGAAACATTAAAATAGAATTAAAAAACATAAAAAAAGAACCAGTCAGAAATAACTGAAATAACTGAAATGAAGAGTATATTAAAGGGAATCAACAGTAGATCAGATGATGCAGAGGATTGAAGCAGAGATTTGGAAGATAAGGTAACAAAAAACATCCAATCAGAACAGGAGGGAAAAAAGAAAGAAAGAAAGAAAGAATCCAAAAAAGCAATGAGAATAGTTTAAGGGAACTCTGGGATAACATTAAGCACACCAATCTTTGCATCATAGAGCTACCAGAGAGAGCAAGGAATTGAAAACCTATTTGAAGAAATAATGACCAAAAACTTCCCTAACCTGGTGAAGAAAACAGACATATAAGTCCAAGAAGTACAGAGTCCCAAACAAGATGAACCCAAAGGGGTGCACACCAAGACACATCATTATTAAATGCCAAAGATTAAAGACAAAGAGAGAATCTTAAAAGAAACAAAAGTAGTTAGTTACCTACAAGGCAGCTCCAACAAGACTGTTAGCTGATTTCTCAATAGAAATAATTGATTTCTCAATAGAGATAATGGCATGAAATATTCAAAGTGATGGAAAGCAAGGACCTACAACCAAGAATACTCTGCCCAGCAAATCTATTATTTAGAATCAAAAGATAGATAAAGAACTTCCCAGATAAGAAAAAGCTAAAGGAGTTCATCATCATGAGACCAGTATTACAAAAAATGTTAAAGAGGCATCTTTTAGAAGAAAAAGGGAAAAAGGGTCAAAAATATGAATAATAAAATGGCAATAACTACATATCTATCAACAATTATTTTAAAAGTTAATGAATTAAATGCTTTAATCAAAAGACATAGAATGGTTGAACGGATTAGAAAAGAAGATCCTTACATATGTCGCCTACAAGGGAATCACTTCGGATCGAAATTCACACACAGACTGAAAGTAAAAAGATGGAAAAAGATATCTCATTAAAATGGAAATGAAAAAAATCTGGAGTATCAAGACTTACACCAGACAAAATAAGCTTTTAAACAAAGGCTATAACAAGAGATAAAAAAAGGACCCAGTAATCCCACTTTTGGGCATTTATCCAAACAAATCCAAAACACTAATTCAAAAAAACATGTGCATCCATATGTCCATCGCAGCATTTTTACAATAGCCAAGTATGGAAGTAACCTAAGTGCCTATCAACAGATAACTGGATAAAGAAGAGGTACATATATATGATGGAACACTACTCAGTCATAAAAAAAAAAAAGAATGAAATCTTGCCATCTGCAACAACGTGGATGGACCTACAGGGTATTATGCTAAGTGAAATAAGTCAGACAGAGATAGACAAATATTATATTATTTCTCTTATGTGTAGAATCTAAAAAACAAAATAAACAAAAGTAACAAAAACAAACTCATAGATACAGAGGACATTTTGATGGTTGCCAAATGGAAGGGGAATTGTGGGGATTGGTGAAGGGTTGAAGGAATTAGGAGGTGCAAATTATCATGTTACAAAATAGTCACGAGGATATAAAGTATGGCATAGGGAATACAGTCGATAATATTATAATAACCGTGTATGATGTCAGATGGGTACTAGATTTATTGGTGTGATCACTTTGTATGTTATAGAAATGTCTAATTATTATGTTGTAGACCTGAAACTAATACAGTATTGTATGTCAACTGTAATTTAAAAATAAAAATTTAATTTTAAAAAGTTAATTTAAAATGATAAAAAGGCGAAGGGTAACAAATTTCCAGTTATAAAATGAGTAAGCTACAGGGATGTAATGTACAGCACAGGAAATATAGTCAATAATATTATAATAACCTAGTACAATGACAGATAGTTACTAGACTTATGGTGGTGATCACATCATAAGGTATATAAATGTAGAATCACTATGTGTATACATAAAGCTAATATAATATTATATGTCAATTATATTTTAATTAAAAATGTGAAAATAATTTCTGAAATAAGTTTTTTAATGTAAAAAAGAAACCTATATTCAGCAGCCACATAGATCTGTGTGTGTAGATATAGACTAACATTGTCATTAAGCATTCCAAGGCATGTTTTCCCATCTTTAATCCATCACATCAATTTCAAGATTCTTATGGAGCATTTCTGTGTTTCCTGGAAAACCAACAGGATAGGAAAATGTTAAGAGAGTTTTTTATCAGAGAAAACGTAGTGCCTTTATTTTGTCTATAATCTTGTCTTCCTCCAAACTTCCACCTACTGATTAGAGAAAAATAAATTAACTAAACGTCTAACCTGGTTTAAATTTAGTTTGATCCAATAATTTAAACAGTCACTTTAGGGAATACCCAGTCTCTCCGGAATAAAATTTCTCTGTCATTCAAACAGCCTCACCCTCCCACTACTTCTCTCCCTCCAGTGGTGATGTCAGGGGTTGGGGGGACTGTTAAGGAAGTTCGAGTGTCCTGCAGCTGCCACATCAGGCCTATTGGCTATTAATTTAGCATCCTCATTAATAGGAGACAAGAGACACTCAGAGTGCCAACTAAATCCTCTCCCCTCCTAACTATGGCTGTCCCATGTTGGTGCTGGCCCTTCTCAAAGTCTCAAAACAGAAATCCATTATCTTTACTGGGTGTCATATATGCCTTTCTATTCCTAGGCCAAAAAAAAAAAAGAGAAGAAATGTATAACTGACCCTTTCACTTCCTTATCTCTTCTGTCCTACCTCTTCCTACTTCCTGGGAACAGGCCTCAGTAAACTGCTAAAGCAGCCCCCTTAACCCTCTCCCTAGCCTACCATGCCCTTATTAACTTTAATTCCTCATCCTATCAATATATAAACCATGTAGTGATCTTGTGAATATTTGGAACTTCATGACCCTGGGAGCCTAGGGCCCACAATTCAGATCTCTGATTAGAAGCAGCTCTTCCTTGAAAAAATATCATGCCATCCTTTTTTTTTTTTTTCATTTGCTTTTGGTTCAGGTTGATAGTGGGCAAACACCTCAGTGATGTGTACTGAATATGAATAAATCGTGCCACAACAGAACTGCAATGTCTAGTGAAAAGCTATCAATTTTCCTAAGAGAAGCATCAGAGTTATATGGACACTTTGTTAAAATGCATTTGAATCAAATGCACATCTGACCTTTCCTCTCCTATTACAAGTTCTATTCGAACTCTCCCCCATCTGGGCTTTCTGACCACTGCCTGTCTTCTTCTAAACAGGTTTCTTCTTGACCTTCCCCTTCACTCTCCACACTATAGCGCAAGCTTTTAAAAATTCCTCTCTTATAATTCTTTTATCTCCAAAAATGGCAATTTTCTTATACTACTTTGCAACTGGCTCTACTATCAACACAAAATTTCAAATTCAGAAGTTCATCTCAACCTTCCCCTCTCTATTCCTCTGCGTCTCTTCTTCCCAAAGCAGCCAGAAGACCTCCTCCAGGACCATTTACTCTCCTAGAACCTGGAAGACCCATTTAGAAGAGCACTTTGCGACTGCTTATGACATTAACTCTTGCACTGTAGAAAGGGGACTCTGAGCTGGCCTCAACTTTCTTAGGTCTCAGTATGAGCCCTTCCATCTCATACTGCAGTATCTATTTAAGTGTACTTCTTCTAACTTTTCAATTTTTTACCTCGCTAGTTCATCTATGATACACATGGACTATTCCCTAGTCTGAGAGTCAAGAAATCTAGAAACATCTGCCTCTAGCCCAAACTAGCCACATGACCTTGAATGGGTTCTGTGACCTTGAATGAGTAGTCTCACCTTTAGCAGGCCCTGTAGATTCATCTGTAAATTAAGAAGAGTTGTTGGAGTAAGTAATCGCCAAGGCTCATTTCTACTCTGTGTTGCCATTAGTTTCAATGAATGTCCTTAAACATGATTCTTTGCATTCAACTCAGACAAATAACAATGAGGAACTTTCCAATGAGAACTAAAAAGAGTTCCTTGTATTCCTTTTTCTCTGCTACCTTTGCTTTACTTTTAATAATGCTGGCAGCCTCTGGCTAATGTGATGAAAATTATTCTTCTTAAAAATGTTGGAGTGGAGAGCAGGCTAAAACACACCTGCTGTACCTTTAAATTAGGACAAATAAGAAGCAAAGCTTCCTACAGTATAACTTTCTTTCCTTTCCAAAAGTTAACTGACTCTTTAGCAGGTGTGTTTTAGCCTGCTTTCCACTCCAACATTTTAAAGATTATTTTGCATCACATTAGCTAGAGCCTACCAGCATTATTAAAAAATAAAGCAAAGTTAGCAGAGATAAATGAATATAAGAAACTATTTTTATTCAATGTTCAATTATATTAGGACAGTGTATACATCCATATACCAGCCAAGAGCATATACTTTTTTTCTTGAATTGCCATTTTTTAACTTCTAGGCTTATATACCAAATTCAACACTGACCATTCTCAGAACATGCTTCCACATTCCTAATTTGCTCTCACTAGTTGCACTATTGTCTGAAACTTCCTTCAGTCTTTGTGGGAGCTTTGTTACTTTTTTGTTGTCACTATTGTTATCAATTTTCCTCTTTTTTTCCCCGCCTATTTAATTCCCCCTCCCCCACTTCCACCCCTGATCTATGGATGTTGCCCTTTCCCCTTAAGAACTGGATCTCTAAAGGCAGAGCGTCTCCTCCCACACGCTCGTGGCATGCACCCGGGACCAGGCGCCCCTCCCCGGGGGCCAGGCATTGCTGGCGCACTCGGGGGGCCTGGCACATTCCTCCCACACGCTCGTGGCATGCACCCGGGGCCAGGCGCACTCGGGGGACCTGGCACATCCGGGCATTTGGGGGGCCTGGCGCACCCAGGGACTTTCTGCATGTAAAGCAGATGTGCTAACCACTACACTATGGAGCCACCCTCTCCTCTTTTTCTTTATAACATGTACACTCTATGGTCATTTTATCCTGGTTGACTTCAAAACCCTTTGTCTCTGAGTTTTTCAAAAACTAAGAGATGCCCTTTGCAAAATTGCCATTACATTAAAAGAACTACCTACGTTTTTAAACAATTAAATACTTTGTCCAAAATCGCTACAGTAATGATTCAAATTATTCTAAATGGAATAATTCTGAATTTCTTACACAGGTACTGTAAATTGAATCCTTTCTTGTATGCATTTTTAGGGATGGTAGGAAGGTCGATAAAGAAACACTTTATAACATTCACAGAAAGAGTCAGTACCCACTCTGGTTGTATCAAACAATTGGTTAATTCAATGACAGTTCTAAAAAATAGCAATCAATTCAGTGAAAAGAGAATCAATCACAGAGGTTGTTTGGTTGTTTTGTAGACAAAACAGTCAGTGAAGTGATTGAATTTTTCAGTTTTCAATGAGTTGTTTTGGCCTTGTGCGGATGCAGCCATTAACTCATTAATCACCCAGAACTCCTGAGTGGCTGAAAGATGGAAATCATTACTTTCCAAGTATAGACCGCATATTAACAATATGCAAAAGGCCTGCCAGGGGGAATGTGCTCAATGACCCCATTTGAGAAAAATGAGTTTCACGAATATTTTATAGCATCTGGAGGTAAACTGTACCTGATTTATCATTTCACTTTCTAATTGTAAAATTCTGTGCCCTTTGGTATAAGTTTACGGAGAATTTAATGTATTTGAAATGTATTCATTTAATCCTTAAATTAAAGTAAATTTTAATTTGTAGAGTGCTAAAATATAATCCCTGCAACATTTTGGGTTGCCCACATTGATTTTATGCCACATCGAAATAGAGGAATTTTGCACACATCACAATTAGCTCCCATTTATGCTAGATATATATACGCCACTCTGATAAATATGTATATTTTCCCATATGGTGTTGAATGTTAGCTTCTAATTTACCTCTTAATTTTTAATTAATTTTAAATTGCATTCTAAATGAAGCCGACAGGAGTCTAATTTGCATGCTTATTTGCATATCTGTAAACACACTGCTGCATTGTTTATCTAGTCACTGTCTCCATGGCATATAGAGGTTTTTCCGAACCCCCTGTGGTGAATTGGGGCCTTGGAAACATCCAGGTGCCCTCTCAGTCTTACAGGGATGATTCTAATCCAGAATAGATGATGCTGTCTCTTTTTTCCACAGCAGCCACAGAGGATTCTGAGAGGCCAAGGTCATGATAATAGTTAAGCCCTCTGCTTTCTCATAAGGCTAGCAGTTAACATGCTACATCTTTAGAAAATAAAAGTATATGCTTTTTGTAACTTGGGATTTTTATAACATATAATGCCCAGAACTCATGAAATATTAATACCAAATCAGAAAAAAGTCACATCGTATTTACTTGTCTGGATTGATGAGTTCCTCATTCAACCAGAGTGAAGGCAGTTTGCTCTGCAACAAGCAATGGATAATAATTTTCTTTGCCTAAATAGGCTCACCTCTGGCAGCACTAACAGAATCTGTGGTCTGTTGGTACTTTGCCTCAGAGCACAAAACACGACACATGCAACTCCAGTCAATCAACATACAAGCCACCTCAAAAACCCTTTGGAGGTTAACAGTTTGTGATTCAAAGACATTTGTTGCCTTCCTGCACATGAGGTGCACCACCAGACAGGACTGCAGATGGACTTCTCCCACTTGGAAGTACTGTGATTTCCTTCTTTACTAGCAGCTTCAATAAGCCAAAATATCACAGTTAACAATCTTTGTCTTGCTATTAAAAAATTAAGCACCACACTGCATGCTGATAGGAGTTTGGTGATCATGTCTAGAGTCACCCAATTCCTAATCCTTGCTTTTCTATAGTACAGCTAGCTATGTGACCTCGGGTAAATTCCATAATCTCTCTGAAGCTTTATTATCTCCACATAACAGATAAACTTGTTAGAAATGATTATCTTTTAGGGTTGTAAAGACTAAATATTATGGAATATCTTGGAACATTTTTACTTATTTTCCTTTCCTCTCTAGTGGAAATAGCTACCAAGTCCCACCATGGCAGATGTTAAATGTGGTACCTCATAGCACATAAAGGGAACAAACCAGACCTGTAGAAATTGTACACAGTTCTCCTAATCTTTACTAAGACTATCCACTTTCTTGTTTCTATAAACTTCCACAGCTGCCCTATCAAGACATAGGCTTTCCCTTTCAGCTAAGTGTTTATCAAAATCAACCCTGCCCTCAGTGGACCAAATGTAATATTAAATGTGTCAAGATAATGGTCTTTACAGCTGGACTCTCATCATATAATCAATCAATCAGCCACAAGAACAACAATACTTTCCCTGCAAAAACCAGAAAAATATTCTTCCTTCTGAAATAGCCAGGATTCATTTACATTGAACATTGACTGGGACTCAAAAAATTTCCCTTCCTTCTGGATCCTGGTGTTTGCCTCTGGTCTAGCCTATAAGGTATTTTACATTGAAAAATCTTTGAACACACCACAGTTGCTTTATTAATTTTTTAACATTTTTTTCCTAACATATCTGTGTACACAGTCAGGATAGAAAATATGCAAGTAAATGTTACATTTATCTAAGTATCACTGTACCCCATATTATGAAGAAAAACAACATCTTCAGGGGCAGGGAAATGTAAAGATTGTATGATAAAGACAAAGCCTGGGATAAGAGATAAGAATCAATTCCAAAAACAAAGAGATGTGGGTTTCATTCCAGCTCTATATGCCTTTGGGTATGTCACTTCATCTCATCTTCATCATCTACAAAATTAAAATAATAATATCAACCTTACAAATCCAAGATATGGAGTTACTGTGCATGAAATGCCTGGCATATAGTAGGTGCTCAATATATGATCTCTTTTCTCCCATTATCACCACTTTGTAATTTTGTTTGGATATGAACTTTAAGACCTCGAAGTCATGAAAAGTGATAGACAGCTAAAGAACAATACTTGCTCCACAGTTAATTATTGAATGTCTCCTACGTGTAATCCTGTGTTAGCTCATGCAGATGCAACAGAGAACAAAAGCAACAAGGTTCCTATTCACAGAACCTTCATTCTATGTGGAGAGATATAAAATAAACAAGTAAACTAATGAGTAAGTGATAGTTCTACGAATTGTTATTAGTAGTCTGGAATAGAGAATGGGAAGTCTGTGAAGAGTTTTAAGCACAGGAGTCAAATTATCTCATTGAAATTTCTAACAGATCATTGCGACAGTTTGGAGCAACAGAATCAGAAGGTTGCAAATGTGAAAATGGGCAAATAAAAGTCACTCTGCTCTACTACAAGAGGGCAACATAACGGTAGCCTTGATTGACTTCAAAATCATCTTCAAAATGATAAATAAACAATTTATATGTGTAAGGTTATATCATTTAGATTCTTTGAAGGTGAAAAAAAAAGGTTCATTATTAAGGAACTGGTAAGGTAATGAAACAGTTCCTATCTCCAGCCCGGATCATAGGGAAACACAACAGAAGAGTCCAAAGTTGCAGATGAAGAAAGGGTGTGCCAAATTTGGAATAAAGAGGTTTAGAAAGCTGCCAGCAGGCTTGGGGGCACAGATTTCAGATGGCACAGGAGTGGAAGATAGTGAGCAATGCCAGCTAGGTCTTTCTGTAAGGAAGGAGCCAAGACCAGCTCTTACAAGAAAGCTGAGCTTGGCCATTTGATTTCCATTAGCACCATGTTAGTCTCTCCATCTCAGGGGCAATGTGACACAATCTGAGAAGCTTCCTGCTGTCTGTGAGTTGGGCTTTTGTGAGAGAGACTTGGCAGAGAGAAAAACTATGTTAGACCTGTGAATATGTATATATACACATATATATATATATGATACATATGTGATACATATATATGATTGATTTAATTCATTATTTTATTCCCCCCTCCAGTTTTATTGAGATATAATTGACATAAAACATTGAATAAGTTTCAAGTGTACAACATAATGATTCAAAATATGGATATATTGCAAAACGATCACCACAATAAGTTTAGTTAATATGCATCACGTCACATAGTTACAAATTTGCTTTTCTTGGGCTGAGAAATTTTAAGATCTACTTTCTTAGCAATTTTCAAGTAATTTCATTAGTTCTATAAATGATTTTTCTAAAATACAAATTTCTTGCAAAAACAATATCATAGCCCATGACAAAAGTTAACAGATGAGGGCCTTTGAACAGAGAGCCTCATCACTCAATTTCTGTGATTATCAGTACTTTAAAAAAAAATTAAATGTATGTCTTTCTCAGAATAATACTTCTATACAATAATCCGTTAGGAAACTGGATTCTTTTAACAGATTAGTTTCAGTAAATTAGAAGGGCCCTAAGGGTATGAATCTCAGAAGCATTAAGTTTTGACAAGAGGATAATAAGTAGGCAAAGGTGGGTAACAATGAGATATGAGTAATGGAGGTCCAGACAGCACAGGCCCAGTTGGTGCCTAAAAGTCACAGGGAAGAGACCACAATGAAGAGGGAAGGGGCAGGGAGCACTGAAGATGAAATTCATTTCCATAATATTTTGTTCAGAGGCAGTCCCACCGACACTACACCTCTAGTAGATAAACAAGCTCTTGTTTTCTGTGGTATCTGTTTATTTATTATCTGTTTACAGTAAGATAGTCAATCTAGAGAGGCAGGAGACAGATTATCTCATTTCTCATTCAAATGCAGTCCTTCAGATGTAAGGAGCAATAGACAAAATATGTCCTTCAAAGGTCGAATTTAGACAAGAATAAAATATGGGGATGGGAAGTAAAAGCTCAAGTGGCTTTAGCTTTTATGCAGTTCTTGTGAAATCACAAGCAAGAACTAGTGACATGTACTTACTTGATAGAACATGAAGTCTTGTGCTCTGTGCTCTCTGCAGGGAGAGATGAGGTGATTCTTTGGACGCTGATCAAAATTCTCTGCCTCCCTCAGGTGACAAAACTCTGGAACAGCAGGAGTGCTGCGCCATCTTGTGGGAAGATGCAGGGCGTCAGCCTTCATTTACAGAGGCTTTTTATTTCTTTACATACACACACAAAGTTACTTTTCTTCAAGGAAGACTGAAGAACAAAACTGAAAGCTGAGTTGATAACTACACAAGTACTATCAAAGATATTCTCTAGTAAGTTTCACAACAAATTAATTTATAAATGAAAAGGATTGAAATGTGATATCTCACTAAATCTTTAACTTTTCAGAAAGAAATATAATGATAATATCTGATAGTTATTGAATATGTGCTCTGTGCCAGATAGGTACTGGTCTAGGTACTTTATGTGTATATGCCATTCTCACAACGACCCTCTGAGATATACCTATTATCATCCCATTTTACAGATGAGGAAACTGAAACACAGAGAGGTTCAGTAACTTGCCCACAGTAACACAGTTGGTAGGTGGCAGAGCAGAAATATAATCATGGTCTTGAGCTCTTAAGCACTATGTTAGGCTGCTTCTCTGATACCTACGACGTAGCACACTCATTAAGCAAAGTCAGGAGACGTAAGACTTTGAAAAACATGTTCCCAGAGCATAAGACTCTGATTTCAAATTGCTTCTCCAACCAGAGAAATATAACTGTCTGAGCTTCCTTCCTATGAGACGTAACCTTTACAAGAAACAACTTTTTGAAAATCGCTTTATAACAAATAAAGTTCTCTTTTCAGAATCATATAATTTGGAGCTGAAGGGCAAGATCCCTCGATAATCATGATCACTGTATCATTATCTTCATCATCACCATCGTCACTGCTGCCACTGTCAAAATTATCATTGTCATTGTTACTAGCGTTTATTGAGTATTTATCAGGCACTATGTTCAGTGTCTTGAAGTTATGTGGGTACAGATCTTTATTTTACAGATGAGTAAACTGAGGTCCATCGAACTTTGGAGCCTTGTCTCAGACTCCACTAGTAGTCAATGGTGCAGCTGATTCTATGGCCATGCACAGCCCCAGTACATTTCCCTCTACACCACGTCACATCTTCCATGGAGTGGAACAGTCATCAATAAGTAACATTTGGAAGAATGATATGTTTTCTATCTCCAACTATCTTATTAATACTAATTTTCTCCAAAAATTCTCTGTCATTCCTTTGAAAATCATTATCTTCTTTCTTTTCCAAGATGACATGTTGTCATTTCAGCTTGGTTACTTTTGATGCAATTTAATCTGATTTTGCTAGGAACAAGTCATTTTTCTTACATCCGTTTGATCATTCAGCAACTAATAGGCACTTTCCACAACTGCTGATATGAGAAAGACAAGAGAAAGTATAGCTCACCTTATAAACCCTAATTCATCTGAGTTAGGCACGATACACATATCTTGAATTTGGAAAACGTGTGTGTCTCCAGACTTTCCCCTGTCTTTATGGGGTACAGGCTGGAGATTCAGGCACCAGAATGATAAGCCTTGACAAAACCACTAGTGGTAAGTGCCCAGGAACAACTTGTTGCAAGGGACAAAGAAAAACACAGGCTCTAACACTCAGAAACCCAGTTGCTCTATTAAAATACATGAAACACCTTAAATTGTGAAATTCAAGTCACGGTTTTCTTTGAATAGAAAAATCTTTTTATCTAGAAAGAAACTTAAAACCAACAAAGCTATACCTAAGTAATCTGTGTCCTTCCCACCCCTGAACCCCAATGTGTTAATCAGATTTGTGGTTCCAGTGTCAGGATGACTTGGGGAGGTCACCTTGGACAGACTCCTTTAAAGAGATAAGCTATATGGGAGGAGAAGGGAACTTGCTGCAAATGCCAGATAAATAAAAGTAAATTGTCAGGAACCATACTTTTCCCCCCAGCCATTTGTAGGAAGAGCTAGAGAAGTAGGTTGCTGTGCCATTTCGGGTCATTTTCTTTCCTGACCTGTGCCATCACAAGCTCCTTTTACATTCCAATTGCTACGTTTCTATAGGATTATGCTGCCATTTTTCCACTCCCTAACACCAATCACACTTCTGGGCTGTTGTTCTCACTGTTGATGGTGGTAATCTCCATAGGTACCAATGTGACTCAGAGGGTGTGCTTGGCAAGTCTTGTTACAATCACTGCCAGCATGTTACCAGCAATGGTAGCATAATCCACGGAGATCACATTTTTATTTTGTGCATTTTCCAGTGATTCATGAAGCTTAAAGGTAACAGACTCAAAGGAAATCTTAGCTTAGCACTTTGGAGTAAATTGTATCACAGCCACCTTCTATGCAACCTGCATTAATGTATCTCTCATTTCAAAAGTCATGGAGTCCACTACTTGCTAAGAATGAGGATTTCTTGGGTTTTTCTCTTTATCCATTATCCTGGTTTTGGGTCATGCATTCTGTTTACAGATAATAAGAGCTATTTAATAGAGACAGTGATAATGATGGAAATAATGGCTCTCCCTTTCATTAGAATATCTCATTTTTTTGTTGGTATTTTTATTTGTTAACATAAAATCTCCCCTGTGGCTTCCTATAAAATGACTCCAATGAAAGCTGTTTGGTCAATTGAGAGGTGTCTCACAAAGTCTGAGTGGTAAAGGTAAATTAGAAAATACCTAATCCAACCCCCCACCTGGTGCAGCTGTCCAATCAATGTGTCTAGAATCGTTTTGATTAGTGAAAAACAAATAGAGTCTTCTTCTCCTTCCCGAGGTACACCATCCAAAGTTAGATTTCTAATATTAAGCCAAATCTCCCCTCTGTACCTTTTACCACATATTATTGTTCTGCTCTCTGAGGAAACACAAAAACACACTCCTCACTTTGTACTTCCATTTTATCTCTACCAGGGTCCTCTACTACCCAACCCTTCCTGTCTAGACATTAGGACTCATCATATGTTGCTTGTGTGTCTGTCTCCTTCACCAAGTGAGTTTCTTGAAGACGAAAGTCATGTCTCATTCTTCTTTGTGTAGGGAGTGTCTACATTTGATCACACTGGTTCAAATGCCCATGCTGATTTTCTCTCTCCCATGGTTATGCTAGTCCAGGCTAAATATTTCTGATTCTTTCAACTATTCCTCAAATCAGCAAGCAGATATTGGCCTCTGCATGCCTTCTTCCTCCAACAGAAGCACTAATGGGGTGAAAGAAAACAGATTGGATCATATAATGTCTCTGTAACAAAAACTATACTTCTAAATATCACGCTGTGTGGTGAGGGTAATGAAGTAGTTCAAAAATTCTATAAAAGATGCTCTGGATCCTTCAAACAGCCTTGAAATTCTATAACAAATGAGAATTTTACAATAGAAGGAGACCGTAGACATCACCTCATCCAATCAGTACCAAGGAGCTTATAGGGACCCAAGAATCAAAGTGAATTGCCCAAGGTCACAGAGCCTATTACTGGCAGAGCTAAGAGTGGAAAATGTATCTTCTTTTTCTCTGTATCATGTTCTTTACAACGCACCACACTAACTGAGAAGGAATAGCATGCCAAGCACTTTGTGTGCTCCTAAACAGTTAACTGGTGATCTTAAACATGGAAAGAGCCTTCTTAAATCTTGGGACCTAAATTTTAGCACTCTCTCTCCTCCTGATAGCATTTATGTGGTACTAAATATTCCAACAGGGTTTTAAGTTTTACAGCTACTACCCCTGGAAGTATTAGTTTTGTTTTCAGAAAACAGAGATCATGTTAACACAGAAATCTCTAGAACCTGATAGAATCTTTTTTCTTTGTGCTTATCATATTCCAGCATTTAGCATTGAGCCTGGCAATTGCTAGATATTTAAACAATATTTGCTGACTGATTAATAACTTCGTAAATATTCATTGATAAATTTAACAAAAGTTCAAACCCAAACTAAAACCCCCAACCACGTGTGCGTGAATTCGCCTACCATAGGCCTTTTTTCCTATTTCTAGATCACATGCCCAATAATCAATTGATTTATGTTCAGAAAACTTAAATACTAATGTTTATCCAAACAAAATATAAGTTGAAATTCAAATATACTAAAAAAAATAAAATACATACAAGACTAATCCAACTTTCAAATGGGTAGAATTCAGAAGGAACTTACATAAACTAGAGATTAGAACCTGAAACATATATTCTCAAGAAAAAGTAAAAAGAAGGAGAAAATGACAAGGAAATAAAAATAAAATACTTTTTCCACTAAAAGTGACTGGAAGAATATTCCTTTTGTGTTGGTGAGGCACCTTATGAAGAATATGACAGAGAGTAAAAGAACTTACTTCTGTTTCTGACTCTACCTGTGATGGCATGTCTGACTTTGGGTTAAATAGGTTCTCAGGCTTAAGAAATAAAACATCACTTATGATACTACTTATATAGGAAACATCAGCTCCATTTCAGAATGCATGGTACCAGGAACTCAAATCGCAGTTCCTAAAATAGCCGTTAGCCAGGTGAGAAAGAAATTTTCTCTATATTCATTGTAATTGAAAGAAAGCTCTCATTAACACTGAAGCCAGCACCCAATAACATTTCTACCCAAGTCATTTTGCTAATGTACAGTGGAAACCTTTTTCTTCAAAGCAATCAGGAAAATTAAGTATAAAAACTGGCTCAAGCAGAAAACTATAAAAAATATATATCTTAAATATTTAAACTTCAAATATGCAACTGGACATTCATGTGTCCATCTCTGATAAATAACCACTACCTGAATTTCCTCAAATTCTTTTTGTATAAACCACTCCCAAAATGTCTCCTCTACAATTGGTAGTTTTGATTTCTTTAACATGTAAAACATTAAGATACTTGAAAAGCAATCTGACTGCATAAGCCTTCTTGATTTTTACTATATTTTAATCATAATCCAGTCTTTCCAAAACTGGACAAAGCATTCTGGACAAAGGGCATAAAGAGTACCAGTTCATCTGGTGAAACAATTTTCAAAAGTTTCTACTGCCTTTATATCAATGAAGTCTTCATGAGTTTCATAGGACAACATCACTGATTGCCAACCTCTCTCCCCAACTCTTCATTGACTGTACTTTGATAAAAGCACCTGTATTAGTTTCCTAGGGCTACCATAACAAAGTATCACGAACTGGGCTGCTTAAACCAACAGAAATTTTCAACAAGACAAGTAATAACAAATGTTGGAGAGGATGTGGAGAAAAAGGAACCCTCATACACTGCTGGTGGGACTGCAAATTGGTACAGCCACCATGGAAAACAGTATAGAGGTTCCTAAAAAAACTAAGAATTGATCTACTATATGATCCAGCAATGCCTCTACTGGGTATTTATCCCAAATACTTGAAAACCCATAGCCAAAAAGATATTTGCACACCGATGTTCATAGCAGCACTACTCACAGAGGCCAGGACATGGAAGCAACCAAAGTGTCCTACGATAGATGATTGGCTAAAGAAGCTGTGGTACATATACATAATGGAATATTACTGAGCCATAAGAAGAGATGAAATACTGCCATTTGCGATAACCCAGATGGACCTCGAGATAATCATGCTAAGTGAAAAAAGTCAGACAGAAAAAGTTGAAAATCACATGATAACACTTATATGTGGGATATAAACCTAAAAGCAACAAATGAGCAGGACAAATAAACAGAGGCTCATGGACAGTAGACTAGTGTTACCAGATGGTAGGGAGGAGGGAGAATAGGAGACATAGATAGAGTAAAAGAGGTCAAATATGTGGTGACAGAAAAAAATCTAACTATAGGAGATGAATACACAGTGTAAATATTTATATGCCCTACTGTTAAAATGTACAGCTGAAACTTATTGGATTTCATTAACCAATGTCATCATAAAAATAAAATAATTAATTAATTTAAATACACACACACACACACACACACACACAAATTAACCCAACAGAAATTTATTCTCTCACAGTTTTAGAGGCCAGAAATCCAAAATCAAGATGTCAACAGAGCCATGCTCACTCTGAAAACTCTAGGAAATAATGCTTTCTTGCCTCCTTTAATTTCTGGGCTCCCAGCAATCCTTGGAGTTCCTTAGCATATGGCACCGTAATTCCAATCTCTGCCTCTGTCTTCACGTGGTCATCTTCCCCATTGTGTTTGTTTGTGTGTCATCACATGGCTTTCTTATAAAGATACCAGTCAGAGGATTTAGGGCCCACCCTAATACCATATGACTTCATTTTACTTAATTAATTACATCTTCAAAGACCTTATTTCCAAAGATTTCACATTCTTAGGTTCTTGATCGATGAGAGTTTTTGGTGGACACAACTGGCCTGGTACACCACACTCTGACAAGTTCTCTAGCCTCTAGGCCTGAAACACGCTATTTTCTTCTCTAGAAATTCCCCCTCCCCTGTCCCTTGACAAGGAAAACTCTCACATTCTCCCTTACTTGGGGCAGATGTCACCTCCTCTTAATCGCCTTGCCTAGCTGGGTCAGGTGCCTTTCCTGGCTGCCCTCTCAGAGCCCAGTCATTGCCTCCATAACATCATTCATTTCACCATACTGACATTTTCTGTCTCCACCATCATATCCACTTATTCAACAACTATTAACTAAAATCTTCCTAAGTTGCCTGCACTATGCTTGCGGCTGGGGATACAATGAAGGCTGAGACAGAGGCCCTTGCTTTTTGAAGGGTAGAATGCTTCAAGTCTTTAAAAGCAAGGAGCATACATTTGATTTTGAATCTCCAGAGCCTGGCATGCTATCAGATGTACATTAGGCACTCGATAAACATCTGTTGAATTAATTAGTAAAAATTTCAGAGAGCAAAGCAAATACTAATGGAAAGAATGGGATAGTTGGAGGTCTGAAGAAAGAATTTTTGCCTGGAATAAAAATTTTTAGGTAACTCAAGATATAATAAAGAAATACATTGCCTCCTTTTTACTTGAAGTGTTCAAGCAAAAATCTATCAGTGGGAGGTTGGCCTACAGGGTTTGTAATGTACCTTCCAACTCTAAGATTTCTTTCATTCTCTGATAGATTAAATGATGAAGACATTACTTATTTCTTAATTTTTCCTTTTTACCTAAACAGATTCAAAAAACCTTAAATGCTTACAATGTACTAGACAACACGTTAAACACTTTATTATGTGTTAATTAAATCCTCACAACAATTCATACAAAGCAAGTAAAATAGTAGAGACTATTAGCTAGTCACCAAAAGATCTGTCTTCTCTTTTTCCTGGACACATAACTAGATTACACTTCCCACTCTCCCTGGTCATTAGGAGGGACCGTACAACTGAGCTCTAGCCAATGGAATTTAAATGGAAGTCATGTGTGACATTTCCAGGCCAGGCCCATAAAAATTTCCCAGGTTTGCTCCTGCATTCTTCTTTTTCCTTCTAGAATGTTAGAATGGAGGTAACTTCGAACACATGCATTCTCAATTGCAGCAATATTGCTCCCAAAAAAACTGTTTCTTGGGGAAGTAAAAAATTCTTAGATGTCATAATAGTTGGTGGCTCTTCAAAACTCAACCCTCCCTGATAAAATATTATTTCTTAGTATTTAATTCCTCTTGTTAGGAAGAATTTAATTTTAATTAAATTAATTTTAGTTAATTATGTTTAATTACTTTTTCTCCTTAGGGGGAAAATGGAAAAACATTTAAGAAACACTGCTCCAAAGCAATGTTGGAAGCTACATGTTGAAGACCAAAGAACTTCTCTCAGCCTAGGTCCCTAAATGACTAGGTGAAGGTGAGGAACCCTGGTCACTACCAAATTAGCAAACAAAAAATCAAATTTTAACTGTGTTTGAACTATCAAACATTTGAGAGTCAAACTGACATAGCAGTTAGCCCATCCTAAATATTATAACTACTATCTTACCTGCTTTACACATCAAGAAAACTATACTCAAAGAGCACAAGCCCAAGGTCGAGGCTACTTGTAACTGTTAGAGCAGAGATTTGAAACTTGTCTCATTTCAAAGCCTGAGCTATCGATCCTATGCTCTGTTGCTTCCCCAGCTGTCAAAAGCTACATGTTTCCACTGTATGAGATGATTTCCAGGCTGACTTACTGCTGAATGCAACCTCTAGTTCGGGGATTAAAGTTATACTGGTGATAAATGCTTTCAGAAAAGTTCAAAATGCTTTCAGAAAACTTTATAAATGCTTTCAGAAATCATATCTTTAATTCAGGGTTACGAAGTTGTACTGTAGCATGTCTCTTGTAATCAAACGCGCACAGTAATGAGATGTGAAAGGTAGCATGTGGAAATAAATTAATATTTCTTTTGATAGACACAAAAACAAAATTCATTGGGTCTAAATGAAACCCATAAAAAATTCAAGTACAGTTGAGCGATTGTCAAAGGGCTGTGGAATTTCATTTCACAAGCACTACAAAACATCACAGTTTTCCCAGCTGAAAATGCAAGGTAAGGCTGAAAATTTCATGAGAAATTATCGGAAATTATTTCAGAGCTTTTGCTCTTCTAAGCATCTTACAATGCAAGATTATATTTTAAACAATGGTGGGCTTTGTCCTAAAATCGTGAATCTATGGTTTTCCCATAGAAATTGCTTATGATGTGCCTATAACTTGCATTATCTGCAAAAAAGTATTACCAATTCACAGAGAAGGCTTAAGGAGACTTTCATTATCTGTGTAAGTTCACACATCTTTCATGTAGTATGTATAAGTCTTAGAATTGACGAATAAAAAAAGAGACAGTAATAAAAAAAAAAATGTTAGCTAACAAAGTCTACCATGGTGATAGATGGGAAGAGCATTGCTCAAACTTTTTGAATTCTCTATACGGTTTTATTGTGTATCCTTTTCTGATGGCCTAGATATACACTTGAACAGTGGTCTCTAGAGAGTTTCCCTCTTTTTTGCTTCATTTTATTCTATTGTTACTTAAATAAGTTAATTTACTGCTCTGTGACTTACATGCATCACATTCCAACCTGAAATACAGTAAATGTGAAAAAGATGAAATTATTGAATGCTAGATAAAGATTACAGGCTCTTTTAGGTGAAGATTGGGAGAGGAATTGTCTTTTATTCTTATATATTTTAAAGGGTGCTACAGCTTTGGAACACATTTCCAGATGCAAAATTAACATCACAGAGAAACAAGAGGCTCACAATTTTTATATTTTATGCCAACTCTTCCGTATGCTGTGAGTAGCCCTACCTTTTAACATTTAAGAGATAAAGCTCTGCGTTAAATTTTCCAATTATTACCTGTCTGGTACAGTTGCAACAGGACCATATCAAGTGTTTGAGTTTTACTAGGGAAACGTAATTACAGTTTGAAAAATAGTAGAAAATGCATTCCTATCACATACTTACTGGCAGTTTATATGCTAAAAAGAAAAACGCTTGAGGCCTAATTCATAAGAGCTTTATGCTTCATTTACATTTTTCTGTGCAGTTTACTTGGAAAAGAGCATAATGCATGTTTTTCAAGTAAAATATGCCATTTTGGGATTCATTCAACTTGCTTTCCATTGTCCTTATCGAGGGCCAACCGTTCTTTTCTACAATCCTAAAGGGCACCAGTAAATGAAGTAGGTAGAAAGCTCTCAATATTAACTATAAGAAATGCCTAAAACCATTGCACAGATTATTTAGAAAATTTACAGCAGTCTCTAGCAGTCAAATCTTTGGAAAGCCTATTGTGCTTCTACTATGCAGACTGTTTTCCAAGCCCTTTGTATAGAATATTGAACAAATTATGTGACGATACAGAGATTTTTGAAGGCTGCTTAGAATTCACAAGATTCTGAACACTTCCCAGACAATTGATATTCTTTTATTCAGTTCAATGTTTCTCAAAACATGGCCTATAGGTTAGCAAGCATCAGAATCAATTGAGGTTCTTGTTAAAAATATGATTTCTTAGGCTCTACAACAACAATTCAAAATTTTGAAAGTAGAGACCCAGAATTTGAATTATACACAGTAATAGGGTAATTCTTACACATATCTCACAATGATAAGCACCATATTTAAAACCTCATCACTGTTTTTTGGACTAGGGCACTCAAGGAGTTTACTCTTAGGTAGAGTTATACATACTGTCTTTTAGTGGCCAAGGATTTGTTAAATCAAGTTCACTAGCTGGTATAAGATCAACATGGGAGGAGGCAAAAATCACATTTGCAAGAGACTGCAATTTAATCCTAAGCATTAAGTCATGACCCATGAGGGTACAATATGACCTTCAGTCTCTTGCTGCTACTGTTTTCTAGGCTCTCCAAAATAGCACGAAGAAAAGGCGAAGACTAAAAAGCATTTCTCACAGTGTTCACTGATGTACTGGAAATTGAATATTACACACAATCAACCAGTTATTTATTCTACATACTATCAAAACCACCAGGTCAATTTCCTTCCCACATTGAACTCATTGGAATTATTAGGTGGTTTTGGCATCATGCTGAAACTACCATAGCCTGATATCGGAGAAACTATGAGGTCCTACTTAACTGTTCTAAAAAGGAGTTGTCTCTGTCATTGTGGAGTAACTATGGTAACACATTTAGTGGCAGAAGGTCTTGACAGACTTGGCTATGTCTACTCTGGGTTAGAGCTGAAAACTTAGTAGTTCCTTGTTGATTGATAAAAGAAAAATCTTATGTAGTAGAAATTCCTAAGTGTCACCAACATCTGGTTTTCCTTTTTCTTCTTGGCACAGAGTAAGCAAAAGTGATGCTTCCATGCCCAGGTAAGCAAAAGTGATGTGTGTCATTTCTAGGCCAAAACACTTAACTGCCAGTACGAATGTGCCAGCATAGTCTATCCCTACTACAATGACTGTGAACGTGCACGTTTCCAACGGTGCAGTCACGGGATGGTGACTATTGTCATCATCCTGGACCACTGAGTCATCCCAGAGAGTGACCTGGATTTGCAGTCATCTTTGTAAGCAAGAAAATCCCCTGTCTTCTGTTAAGCCTTGGAGGTATGGGAGTTGTTTACTACCACAGCATAACTTGTCCTATTCCAATTAACATAATACAGTGTGGTATATTAAAGCTCATATAGCCACATGTTAGCCTTAGCAAAGAGAACATTCTAGACTAATACCTGGCAGAAAAGTCATGATGACCAAAGAGTTCCTTCCCAAAGCACATGAATTCATCTTTATGTTCTGGAATAGTATCAGTCTCCAGGTGGCAATGAAATACTTTGAAACTTTTTTCTGGGTCTGAGAAGGCTTTGTAGATCGAATTCAGAAGAGATTATTTTGAGGATCAAATAAGCTAATATATGACACAGTGTTCTGTTTACTGCACGGAGCTATACAAATAGGAATCGGGCTTGACAAAGAGCCCACTTAGATTATATTTAAGTTCACACAAATTCTAAAGTAAGCACTCTATCATTTTGCTTTCTGTCGTAGGGTTTTGTTTTGTTTTGTTTTAACTTCATACTTAAAATAGAGTAAAATTTATTGGATAAAAGGGGATCCACGTTATAAAATCAGTTATATTTTATTTTGCCACTATTACCTACATTAACAGTCAAGGCTTTTTTTCAAGATATATCTATTAAGCCCTTGCTTGAAGCACAGTAGGAAGTGCTGTGAGTAGAAAAGTAGAGAAAGTATTCTTTATGGGCCTTCAATTTCATGATCTGTGCAATACAATTAACAGCTTCTAATCTCCCTCATGTTTCCACCCAGAAATATTCTGAGTGAAAGTGTTATCATTTCTATTAAGTGCTATCTTTAGAAAAAGGTCTCAATAATAATGGTCTATATCTTTACAATTCAATTTTTATGCATGTAAATTGCTTTGAATAATGTTGTTTTTCTTCTGAGAAGTGGTAGAAAATAAGCATAGATATCTGGATAAGAAAAGGTTAATAGAAATATTAAAATCCTTAACTCACTACCACAGCTTGAAAAAAAAAGAGATTTTTTTTTAAGCTTTTCTAAGAGAGAGAAACCATTACACTGTTTTCTTCTGTGTCAGTTTGCCCTAAAGGGATGCTGTTTCCTGAGCTTAATGAGGACCCTATTTCTTCTTAGTCCTTCCAGTCTATTAATTACTGTGGCGGGTGCTTAGAGACACTGCAGCAATCATTTGTAAGATGATAGGAGCCCTCGTCATTTGAGATGGGGGTTTTAGCCATCTAAAATTATCCAAATGAAACAGATGTTGCAAATATGAGTCCTTATTAGAATGTTTTCTTCTCATTACCCAGCAGAAAGCCGTGTTCCTCACTCTGCAGCCACATACAGAGGGGCTGCCTAAGAAAGCTTGGACTGAGCCTGCTGCCGGTGTCTCTTTCTATAGGACTTATGAGTACCCAAGGAGCTCTGGTATGAGTCACTGACACACACAAAAAGCCAGACCAGAAGCATCCCACCAAGACCCAAGAACAGGACTGCCAGGAACTGCCCCTCCTACTCATTACTCAAAGTAAGTTCCCTGACCTTCCTTTGCAACCAGGAGGCTAGTCATTCACAAGGCCATTTAATGAATTGGGGAAAATTGGCCCTTTAAACATGCTGTTAGCACTGTATAATTGGTATTTGTACAGTGGAAATTTCTTCTGTTTGTGGTGAGTAGATCTCTTTATAATACAAAAGAGAAAAAGAAGAAAGCTATCTGGAGACATATCCTGATAAATGATATATAGCATTTCTCTTCCCCTTTTCTCTATTCCCCTGGCATGTATACCTCATATTCCAGAATTAATTCACCCAATAAACACTAAATGCTTACTATGTGCCAGGCATTATTATGATTACTGAAGAAACAGCAGTGAAAAAGCAAACTCCCAGTTCCTACGGAGTTAACACTCTAGTGGGAGACAGACAATTATAAAAATAGATATGTACTATAATATCGGGTATATACATGCTTAGAATAAAATAAAGCAGGGTAAAGGAAAAGAGAATGAAATGGCTTTGATTTTCGATAGGATAGTCAGGAAAACCTCACAAAAGAGGTGATCTGAAAGATACAGAGAAATAAATAAAGAAGGGAATGAGCTGTGGGGAAATCTAAGATGAGAATTCTAGGCAGAAGGAACAGCATGCGTGAAGACCTTAAGTTGGGAGCGAGCTTGGTGCGTCCATGGCACAGCGAAGGTGTGAAGGTAGCTGAAGCAGAAGGATAAAGAGGAAAGCTAACAGGGATGAAGCCAGAAAGGGCTTTTTATATAGGCTTTCAAGCCACTAGGCGGATATTAATTTTGTCCCACATATAATGAAAAACTACTAAAAGTTTTGAGCAGGTAATCTTTTTTTTTTATTTTTAAGATCATTTCGGCTGCTATTTGCTGGGAAACTAATTGGGGAAGGGGAGGCAGTGTGTGGGATCATATACCTTTTTTATCTTCTCGGATTCCTGTCACTTCCTATTTCTCTCTTTCTCTAGATCGGTACCCACATGTCAGGTAGCCCGTCCACTTTAGAACCTAGGTAAAATTCCACATTAAAGGTCATGGAACCTGTCTTCCAAAATGGAAGAAATGAGGCCATATGACAATCTAGAAGTGCCGAGTTAGCTCTCCATGGGGTGAACCTTGACCAGTGAAAAATATGAAATGGGAAGGCAACAGGCAAATAAAGTTCTCCTGCTTTCTTTGTCTTTCAGACCATTCTAAGGTGCAGTACTTTCTTACAACCCTTTGGGAGACCTCTGTACCAAGCCGGCAAGCCTGTGGGTGACCTACTATGTTCTTCCATAGCGCAGTGTACAGAAAGTGGTAATGCATCTCATAGTATAGTATTACATCTTTTCTGGCTTCGCTTTCCTTTATTCCTCACTTTTACAACCTAACTTAGCATTTGGTAGATAAATCGATAGTATCAAATGCTTGCTTTAAGCTCTGTTTTCTAGAGGGTCCATCTTAACACATGAATGTTAAGTTGAGTGTGCATACTAGGCAGCTGAGTAAAAGTTGGATATATAATTAAGTATTTCAGGAAAATAATTAAAACTAGAGATACACATTTTGGAGTTATATATAGATGATATTTAAAACCATGATACTGGATAAGATCCCCAAGGAAGAGTAGATAGAGAAGAAAACTGAGGCTTTACTGAAGGGCACTCCAGCACTTAGGAGTGAAAATAAGAAGTCAGCAAAAACGTCTTGGAATGAGGTAGAAGAAAAAGGAGGAAAGCAGAATTCTGTCTTGGACAGTATATGAGATCACACAACTTGCACATCTTTTCATATTCCCATCACTGCCTATTTCTCTCTTTGAGGTCGTTGGTGACTGGACAAGAGCAATTTTGTTGGAGTGCTCAGTTGGGTAAACGCTTGACTACAGAGGGTTCAAGAGAGAACCAGCAGGAGAAAATGGGCAGACAACTCCTAACAGGAATTTTGCTATGGAAGAAAGCAAAGAAACTGGGGAGATATTTTTGTCTAGGTCTTTCAGGAAGCAGACTCCAAGTCTGGATCCAACATGTAAAGATTTATTAAAGGGAATGCCTCTGTGAAAGAAGATAGAGAGGGAGCTGGAGGAGGCAAGGTGAACTGATAGATGACAACTCAAGTCTGATGCTGAGCGAAGGACTGAGGAAGAAAGGGTTGCATGGAAGCATCCTAGACTGCCATATAGTCCACGGAAAGTACTACAAAGCCATCAGTTCTTGAGCTGGAGTGGGCAAACAAAAGAGTCCTGTGTCTACCAAGAAAGGATCTGTATCAGTAACCCTGCCAAACTTGGTCACTGCGGGAAACAATCTACAGGAAGCACTGCCTCAGAACAAAGGCAGGACCAATTCCAGATCTCAGCAGCTGGGCCCTCAGTCAAGAGCACTTCCTTTAGTAGGACATCTGCAGGCACATCTACATTCTCAAGGCTGCCAAAAAAGGTAAGTAGAAAAAATGAAGGGTTAAGAGAGAATTTTTGTTATTGTTTAGGATGGCAGATGACCAAATAGAGAGGATCATGATGAAGTTGAAGAGAGAAGAACAATGGCAGAAGCCAATCCTTGAAAACAAAGAGGAGCATGGATCAGGTACATGAGTGGAGACTGTGGCCTTAGCTGGGTTGGTGCCACAAGAAGGAAAACAGAGTCTACAGTAGAGATTCAGTGGACTGGTAAACTGATTGGTGAGAAAATGAAGATGTCCTTTCCTGATACTTTCTCAGGGAAGTAGGAAGCAAGGTCATCAGCCAAGAGTGAGAAGTAGGGAGGGAGTGAT
>NW_006442508.1:11654524-11662242 GCF_000325575.1 Pteropus alecto | reverse complement strand
TGTGGAGAGTGAATCAGCCAAAGAAATGTGGTGTAACTGTGGGGTTGACTACTGGTATGTAAACAAGAAAAACACAAAAGGATTTATTGCAATGTAAATTATTTACCAAACAATAAACTAACCATAGACTTATTAAATTACTGATAGCAAATGACAAAATACTGTAGCAAGAACTTTCAGACTAATCTCCATAGGATCTATAGCAGGACTGCTTGATTTCCATATACTTCAGGTACATTTACCCATATTTCCCACCAATCCCACCGACAGGTGGCCTGAGGCATCATGCACCTCACAGATCATGACATAAACCATGTTCACCTGACTGGTACAGCAGAGGCAGGTAGGGGCAGCTGCACTGAAGACTTCTGTCACCACCACCAGACCCGAGAGAGGGAGGTGCCCCCATGCACTCACATTCAAGCATATTTTGTTATATCTGCAGGTGTCTTCCTGTTGCTCTCTAAAGGAGATATTAGCAAGTGCCTAGAGTGCTGGATATAGAGCAAAAGGCTATTGCTGGTCACTATTCAGATTTAAAGAGAGAATTTGATGCACTGAGTAGAGGTATGGAGGGAGACTCAGGCATCAGTGTTCTTTTTTTTTTAACTTTCCAGTGATTCTAATGTGTAGCCAGAATAGAGAACAAGTGTGCTAAAACAGTAAAGGAGAGGAAACAATTCATTCTAAGTAGAGAAATGGATCATAATTTTTGTGATACACTGAAGATAGGTCTTAATGTAGGCTTTTAGCAGAGGAAATGGAGCAAAAGAAGCTTCGGAGGCTGAAGGGAAAACATAAGAACTAAAAAAAAAAAAAAGCACTCTAAGAGAGGAAAGTGAATAGTAAGCCTAGAAAAATACTGTGCTCCTTGAGGTTAAAATGCCAAGTGCAAGTAGGGGAATAATAATAGGTAAGTGAAGAGAGGGGTCAGATTACTAATAATCTATTCCAGGCAATGGGGAGCCATTGCAGGTGTTTGAGAATAGAAATGACATATAAGGCATATAATGACATATAAGTGACTTGTTACAAAGTTAAACACCAACTAGAATTCTGATCCTATGAAATCAGGGGGAGTCTTGTCGAGATAATCTTTCATCTAATAAAAACACATCTTGTCTCACTGCCTCACTAATTCAGCATGTGAAGAGATTTCTTAACTCTTCACTTCAATTAGGAATTATTTTCCTAATTGAAATGGAGTAACACATTGAGAATAAATGGGGTCAATAATCCTGTATGCAAAGCATCTCTAGGTGCAACGGACTTATTAACGATCATTAAAAAAATATGCTTCTGGCTTATTTATACCAACTCAGTTGAGGTCATTGAAAAAATGTGAAATACCCAATTTTAAAATGTATATATTTCTGTATCCTCATATCCTTTTTTTAATATCACTGAAGAGCAATCACAGTTCAGGTAATTCCAACCTTGGAAAATCTGCAATACACACACACACATACATACATACTCTTAGGACTGATTTTCAGTATTTGCACAGAATTTATCTTTCTGCTTATAGTTTTTCTTCAATTAATATTAAGGTCAGTTTGCATTCCCTTCAATATATATCACAATGGTAAAAAGGATGCACACCCCTACAGCAAATGGAGGACCATCTTGCTTTTCCTTTGCCTCAGTCAGTCCACAAAGTGAACATTTCACAGATGGATAAAATGAAGCTGATCATATGTGATAGACCATAAGGACTGCATTCTACCACTCATAATCCAGAATAAGAAAGAAAAGAATGGGCTCAGATTTCTTCACAAAAGATTTAGATGCAAGAGAACCAACAGAATTTTTTTTCAGTTTAATGTGCCGTAGAGATACTTGGAAAGCACTTTACATCTCCTCATTCTGGGTAGAGAGTTTCACTCTGAGCACAGGTATTCATGGATGTTAGGAAAATAGAAGCTCGATTAATGAAGCTTACCTATTATTAGTGTCCTGCTCTCGTGGTGTGCTTAAAAGCATTATTATTGTTTTCCTTATGGATGTTTTTAATATTAGCCATTAACCTAGAAAACATGACAAATAAATGCAAAGGCCTCTCTTGGAAATGGACTTGCTACATGGAGGGAATGGAAACGTGCTCAGAAAGAGACACGGATGGCTCAGGATTTGGTGGACCTCAATAATGCCTGAAGGAAGAAAATCAGCTCCAGCTTCCATGCTTTATTTTTGTCAAATAGGTTTTCAGGTTGACACTACTGGACATTGAGAGACCTCTACTTCCTGCTGCCTCCCGTCTTTATTCCCAAATATGTTCTGCATTCTTCCCCTGGCTCTGAATCTGGCCTGCCTAGTTGAGACCAGGGCAACTCGGCAGAGAATGTGATTAATCCTGCCTTAACATGCACTGACAATGGCACTGGCACTTCCATATGAGACAAAGTTTCAGAATCCCTAAAGAACACCAAAGAGGGCAGACCTATGAAAGCTCCTCTGAGAAAACTATTTCTTTCTTTTTCATTAGCTCTCCACAACAGTAGCCACTTATCTTGCAATACTTGGAGCCATGTCTAATATTTTCTGTTGCTTATGTTTCTCAAAGAGTAAATTTAGCCCTCTGCCTCCAGTTCCCTTCTACTCTCCTCTCTCCAGGTAAGACAGAGATCAAAGATGTTTATTTATCCCCCTTCTCTCTCCTGATTATCTTTTTTAAACACAAGAAGATGAACTCACAGGGTTTAGAGGCCCATTAAAATCCCCCACAGCCCATTGAGTCAATAAATATACAAAGCAACTTTAACTTATGCATGGCCAAAGATGTTACCTTGAGAAAATGATGTGTTTTCAGAATAAACAAATTTACGAAAATATATACTGGTTGATACAGCGTCACCATCTTTACTGATGTCTGTAAACAACACACATACCAAAAGCGATAGACAAGTTGAAAAGAACCACCACTTGAAAAGAGGATACAGGACTTAGTAACCAAATATCGTAACTTTGGCTTTATTGCCATTCCCTTGATTTGAATTTTTTTCATATTTAGATAAACGAGTGCTTTGTCTCATCCAAATCTTTTTATTTTTACTAATTTTGAACCATGTTATAAAAGCTTTGAATACTATAAATTTATCTTGGAAATTATCAGCCCTTTCATTAACCCTGAGCAAATTTTTTATGTACATTAGGCCATATATGATCTGGGTCCCGTGGAACAAAAGATGGTAAAAAATGATGGAGACACTGGTAGGACATGCATTAAGTGTGCTGAAGCTTTGACTCATAGCGCCCAGGAGGCCTGAAAGAATATATTTGCCCACCATGTAAAGATGACTCCCATGGAGTAGCTTACATTCCCCAGGATTTAATTTAGAGGAATCCTATATCCCAGCGCTTCTACTCTTGGACTCCTGGGATTCTGTGGATATGTTTTTGGGAATCTTCAAGTATTATAATTATGTCATGTGTATTTTCATTTCAATGATTTTTCAAAAACAATATAAGCACATTCTGGATTATCTGGGTGTCTCCTTACAATCAAGCACTGACTGCCAAGTGGGAACAACCTAAAGTGGCAGCAATTAACTTCTAATGCAATGCTTCTCACCAAGGTCCACATGTGTGTGGAGATGTGCGAGCTCAGTTGCGGGGGCCGCTGCTGCGGTCAAAAGCTAAGGATCAAAGCACAGTATTTCTCTTCTAACTCTTCAATCCTGGTATGTTTCAAACTAATATAGTTCCTCTCCAAAACAGTATTTCAAGGCCAATGAGAATATCTCTCATGTTCCATCATTAAAAATCAAGGGAAATATTCCTGAATTAATTTGCTTCCATACTGCATATTAAGCCCAGAGCAAGATCCCTTCACATTTCATTCCTGGTTCTTTTTATCCCCCATTTCAGGTGCGCTGTCACCTGTATTGAATAGAACATAGTTTCCAGACTGGCAGAGCCACATCCTGTGGCTTGAGAGATATTGAGAAATCCTTGCTAGTGCCCAGAAAAAAGCTCAGAAGAGCCTCGGGCTATCAGATAACGTCCAGTAATCCTTACCAGTCATCAGTATTCAGACTATGGAATGAAATTCCAGTCAGAGAAAATTCTTCCTGACTTATGAATTTTCTAGAGCTTATTAGGATGAACCAAACTGGGAAGAAGTAATTGAAAAAAAGCTTCTAATATCCCCCACAAGAATAAAACATGTAAGCCAGCTGAAAATAGGGAGTTGATTTCCCAGACGATTCCTTGGATTGATTTAGATGCAGCCATCCCAAAGCTCATACAGTTCTGATTAATATCCACTTTATCTTCTCTGTTGCTCACTTTCTCACAGATAAATTAAATAATGCCTACCTATGCCACTGCAAGTCTTGCAAGAACACAACCTGATTGCTCAGAAGTGGTCTATTATGGTGAGCATGGAAAGCAACCATAATAAATTATCACTTTTAACTCTCTCTCTCTCCCCCCCTTCACACACACACACACACACACACACACACACACACACACACACACACACACACACACACACCAACACAGCCTCCCCTTTCTCACTGCTGCCTTATAGCAGTCTTCACACTTCAATAAACCTGCAGGTTGAAAATGAGCTATCTCTCTTCAGAGCTGCCCACAAATCGAACAGAGCTTTGTTTCATTTGGTGTCCAGGGCAATTAACTCAGGTACTATTGATACCTGACACCTTTCAGACCTTCAGCATTGCAGGTGCAACAGCTCTTTCCCCACCCCTCTCCTTCCTTTTCTCCCCTCTGACATCCATTCCTGTGTTAGCTGCTGCACGTTCCCACTAGGTATTTCTCTTTAACCAGATCAACTCTTTGATGCATGTCTGTCTCGTTGCTCTGTTTCTGACTTTCATGAGCCATTCAGAGGAAGGAGAGTGGAGGCAACCTGTTTCCAAGACAGGAAGAGAAAAAGAGGTGCTACATTGTCTTCTAATCACCAGCTCAATCAGAAATTTGGCAGCCTGGAGATGTCATGCATAATATATGGAGCAAGCACTTTGAAAAGTGGATAGGGACTTTTTTTCTGATATAAAGCCAGGTGATTTTTCACTGATGCAGCTAAATGAAATAATCCTTTCTTTGGTCCTTCCCTAAGGGCCATTTATATATTATTTTATGTTGTGTTGTTTTTTTCATCCTGGGCTTCTTTCCCCCATATTTATTTAATAGATAGACATCCTCGAAATTTTCTTTGTGATTTTTGTTCATTGTACTGGTATTTTTGTTAATACACTGAGAACTCATTCATTTTCTTTCACCGGCTTCTGTTTTGGTAGACTAATAAAGTTGCTATTAAAAATTCCTCTGGATCAAAAGAAAAGATGCTGAGCTTTAGATACAAAAAGATAAAGTTTAACTGCTGCTGATAAAATAGTTGAATTTTGTTATATCTCAGGGAGCATGTAGTAAATGTGATTAAAATCACTGTATAGGAGAAATAGACTTTGGATACTACTTAGTCCAACTGCTCTTTTGCACACAAATCTGCAAGTTATAAGATCTTTGTACAATGGTCTAATACTGAGAGAACTGGCTAACACCATACAGTGAATCTATCAACAAGACTCCCTCACTGCTACCTTGAAAATATAACCCACATCCAAATAATTCTCGCCACCTCGGCTGCTACTCCACCTGCCCAAGCCGACATCATTTCTCACCTGTATGGCTATCGCAGCTTCAGAATTAGTCTACCTGCTTCCACACTTGCTCCCAAGTAACTATTCTCTTACAGCAGCTAAGGGGATCCTTTAACATGTGAGTCAGATCATGCTTTTCTCCTGCTCAAAACCCTCCAAAATCTTTTCCATTAACCAAAAGACCTTATGGTCACCTGGCCCTGGCTGTCCCTCTGATTTCATTACCTTCCTCCCTCCACCTTGCTCTTTTCTCTCCAATCATGTTGTTCCTTATGCACACAGGGCATACTCCCATCTCAGGGCTTTGACTCATATGGTTCCTGTCTAGAAGGTTCTTTCCACTGAATGTCTCATGGCTCACACCTTTATTTCATTAATATTTCTGGTTAAATGTCACTTGTTCAAAAGAAGCCTTCCCTGACTACCCTGCGATAAAAGCCACCTCACTCACATCTTCCATCTCTCTTCCTTTTCCCAGCTCGAATGTCGTCTCTAACTGATATTCCATTATACATTTTTATATTTATTTATGTATGTGCTGACCATATCCATCAGTGTAAAATAGATGAGCAGGGTCTTTGCCTGTTTCATTCAGTGTTGTATTCCCAGAAGAGCAGAATCAGACAGGAAGTCCCAGCCTTCAGGCCTGCGGCACAGTTATAGCTCTCTGTGCTTAAGGATCTAGATAGGAAAAGTAAAGAAGATCTGTTTGCCCTTCTGTGGTTTGTAAGATATCTGATTTGGAATATTTGAAGTTTGGTATGAGGCAATCAAGGATCTAGTTTTGGACAGTTTGAACTATTAAAGAACAAAGTAAGATCTCCTAGGAAGAAGGTCAAATATTCTCGTACCAAACTCTTTCTTAGTAAGGTTCCCTTAGTGTGGCATGTTGTTTGGAGAAAGAGGATAATATTTGTAATTTTGAAAATTATAAAACCCTTGTGAAAACCTGAGCAGGGGCATTGCTGGAATTTCATGTTGAGTAGGTGATATTAAGGATCTCTAAGGCCCTTATAAAAGGTTATAAGTAGTGGCCAGAGTATGTGTTCTGGACCCAAATCCTGGCTCAGTCACTTACATGCTCTGATGGTTAATTTTATGTGTCAACTTGACTGGGCCACAGGGTCTCCAGACATTTGGTCAAACATTATTCTAGGTGTGTCTATAAAAGTGTTTTTGGATGAAATTACCATTGAAATCAAATCAAGTAAAACAGATTGCTGTCCCTAATGTGGTGGGCCTTATCCAACCAGTTGAAGACCTGAATAGAACAAAAAGGCTGCCCCTCTGATCAATGAGAAGGAAATCCTCCTGCCTAATGGCTTTCATGGTGGGACACTAGTTTTTTCCATCTTTTGGACTAAAACAGAAACATAAGCTCCTCCTGGGTCCTGCGACTGCCGGCCTTTGGACTGGACTATTATAGCTCCCTGGGTCTACAGATCTTGAGACTTGTCAGCCTCCATAATTATGTAAGCCAATTCCTTATAAATTGGTAGAAAGCTGAGAAACCCAGAACATCAGAGACAACCTCCTACAAGTGCGTAGCTGTGTTAAAATCAGGGCAAGCTAAATAAATAAGTAAGTAAGTAAGTAAGTAAGTCTTTATTAGTTCTTTTTCTTTGGAGTGTCCTAACTACTAACACACATGCTGTTGGTATCTTTGGTCAAATTATTTAACTTTTCTGTCTCTGTCTATAAAATGGAAATAATAAAATTCCCAGCATCTATATTAGAGAATTGTTGTGAGGCATAAGTAAGTCTTTATGTATCAATTGTTAAAGTAGTCTCTGGCACATAGTAAATATTATGTCAATGTTAGCTATTATAATAATTCTGCCAGCCAGGAGGCTTTTTAAGAATAGTGTTTTCACATGATCAATTTGCCCTAGGTACAATTACGAAAGGGATATAGCAACTTCTGTCTTAATGTACTTGAATTGATGTTGCTCCAGGACCCAAGATGATATAATGGGATATGGGATACCCATTAACAAAGTTATCCTGTCATCTTTACTGAAATATGTGCAACAACTGAAATGTCCACAGTATAGTTATTTAGCCTTTTTAACAAAAAAAAAAAAAGAT
>NW_006442508.1:11619737-11654433 GCF_000325575.1 Pteropus alecto | reverse complement strand
GAGGTTTGAAAAGTTGTTTTCTAAGCACAACAGAATTTAAGATTGGTATTCAAAATCTATTTTACAGATAAGGAAATGGGAAGAAAAGACTTTGCCATTGTCAAGTTCACACAAAAGGGAGGACTGCTAACTCTGCAGCCCACTGTTTGATTCACTGAATTCATACAACCAGTGACAAGCCAAATCTCTCTTTTAATGCACTTGGTCTCTGACACCTTGAAGCAACTAGAATCCCATGCTCATTCTGAAAAAAGATTCATCTCACACTACTTCAGCTTCCTCAGGCCAGTCTGGGACTTAAGGTTTAATTAAATCCTGTGGAGTTGCATTTTGAAGGAGCTATTATATTTAAGTGATTCTGGTTTATGAGTATCTAGGAAAAGAGGACGGCGAGAGAAAGAAGAGGGAGAGCAAGAGGTGACAGAGATGATAAAGAAAGGGTACGAACCAAGTGTCTTTGATCTAAGTTGATTAGTTATGCATTTTTGCCAGCAGTAATTGAAAGACACAAGGAGAATCTGAATTGCCCATGGAAAGCGATAGTGTGTAGTAGATACCCTTTCTCCATTACCTCTGTCAGTGGCAGAACCAAAGTGCTGACACAGCATCATGGTTTTCAAAAAGCAATTTTGGACATCACATAAAACAATTCTTCACGCTTACAATTTACATTTAGATGCTGTAGAAATAAGTTATGGAAGCAAATCTAAGTTGAGTTTACAGTTTCAATAAAAATTTCTCTTTTTTGATGTTTATTATTCATCATATTCAATGCCATTACAGTGAGGAAATTTTCAAGTATAGTATTTTTGCATTGCCCAGTTTGCCTGAGGTATGGTTAAGGCAAAGGTATAGCTCTTTCACAAAATAAAAATAAATTAACTATTCTTTGACTTTCGAAGAGAAATTTTGGGCAAACGAGTATTTGGGAGGTTCAGGAAACAGTCCAAGCTACCAAACGGTGCTCTTTCCCAGACATTTTTATTTCTGCAGTATAGAAACAGTACCTTTACATGAGGATAGAATGGCCCTGGGCTTTTCTTTGCAATATTTATGATCAAATTATATTTTTAATGTCTCTGGAACTATAGAAATAATTGGAACTACGTGATTAGCTGACAGTGCTATGTTTTTAGTACACACAATAAATCTAGATGTAAATTTCATTGCAATGTCATATCCTCTGAGGTTGTTAGCCACTTGACCTTTAAATTTCCACATATGGGGCAATCTAATTCAATGAATGGTAATTGCCTGCTTAGATGGGGCACCGTGTTAGGCACTGTGGTGGTTAAAAACGAGAACTCACAGTTTAGTGAAGAGATGGGGCTTGTGAAAGAGAAAGAATAAATGCACAGACTAAAACAAAATGTAGAATAAGATAGTATCATGAAGATATATACAAGATGTCATGTGAAATTCAAATATTTCTCCCTTAACCCCATGAATCCCTTTGATTCATGGAGTTAAGTCATGCTACAGCCTTCTTCTATTCATTCTCCCTGTTGCACTTACCTGCAGACCCACAGGCTACTTCTCTTCATTCCTTGAAGATGCAGTACCTGACTCACTGTCACTCTCCTCCACTGCTCTTGGTGATTTTAGTGTCAACTTGAAACTCCTTTCAATAACTTAGCTTTTCAGTTTCATTGCTTTCTCAGCTACAATGATCTAATCTTCCACCCACCCCAGCTTCCCTCTTTGCTATACCCACTGTCATTACACATGACTGCACAGCTTCCTTTGGCTCAATTTCAAGCATCCCATTCTCCGAGCTCCATCTGCTATCCTGGCTCACTCCCTCTGGTACCCCAATTCCAATGATCCACTGCACCTATCTATGTTTTCACTGTTCTTCTCCATCCTAGTCTAAATTCCACAACCCATCATTATTACTCACTGCACAGCACATACTCTAACCTCCCTTATACCCAATCCTGATTAATTGCAAACCCCACTCTGCACCTGCACCTGAATCACAGGTACCCACGCCACTGAGTAAATGAAAACATAATTATGCTGATTAGTCTTAATTCAAATTTATGACTACAAACTCCAAATGGGACCCTACTGCTTCCTGACATGCATATTATATTTCCCTAATCCATTCTCAATCTCCCACCCTACAAAGGAAGATTCTATATCTTCTTTTCTCTCCTAAATTTTCAACACCCCTTCTATCCTTTCTCTAAGCCAGGGTCCCAAACCCCCGGCCACAGACTAATACCCATCTATGGCCTATTAGGAACTGGGTTGCACAGCAGGAGGTGTGCAGCAGGCAAGCTAGCAAAGCTTCATCTGTATTCGTAGCCATTCCCCAGGACTAGCATGACCGCCTCAGCTCCACCTCTGATCATCAGGCATTCGGTTCTCATAGGAGTACCAGTCTCTAGTGCCAAAAAAGGTTGGGGACCACTGCCTGAGCTATGACCTGAGAAAATGAAGGCAATTGGAAGAGATTCCACATCTTCCCACAGCCATAAACCTGCCTGCATCTGTACCCATGTACTCTTCCTTCCCTCCTGTTAAGATAGATGAATTGTTTATGACCCCACCAGAAGTCAAACCCTTAACTTATACATTGGACCTCTTCTGTCTTGCTTACCCAAGGATTTTGTAGTCCCACTCTCCTAAATTATTGAATTTTCTTTCTGGATCATTCACACCAGCATACAAATATATAATAATATCACCTATCTTTTTAAAAAAATCCCTCCCAGATTTCATATTCCCTTTTTACTACCATTCTGTCACTCTCCTTTATAGCAAACTCAATTTAAAAAAAAAAGTTATTTATACCTGTAGTGTCAAATTCCTGTCACTTCTCTTGACCCAGACTTTTGTCCCCACCATTCCTCTGCAGCTGCTCTTAATCTCCAACACAACATCATCAGCTCTCATCTAACCTCTCATACTGGCAAGCATGAGACAGCGTTTATTATTCCCTTTTCCTTAAAATGCTTTCTTTACTTGGTCACCAGGACAAGGATGCAAATATAAACTGACAACTTCAGAGTTGATACTGCCAGTCATGACCTTTCCCTAAGTTCCAGCTTTGTGTCTTCATCTGCCAACTGGATCTCCAACTTAAAATATACAGAAGTTACACTAAATTTTTCCCCTCTAAACTGTTTCTCCTATAGTCAATCGCCTCTCCAAAAATATATCAATTCCAACTGTCCTGTTCTCATGCCAAAAAGTTTGAAATCATCTTTGATCCTCTTGCTCTTTCTCCTGCATCCAACCCAATAGCAAATCTTGTTGGTGCTACCTGCAAAATACAGCTGAATCCAGTCACTTCCTACCACCTCCACTGCGACCCTAGTCCAAGCCATTGTCAAACCTAATCAGTTTTTGCAGTCGCCTTCTAATAAGACTCCGTTATCGTCCTTGACACTTACGTTTCTCTCCTCACAGAGCCTCTAGAGTAGGTTTTATTTTTAATGTCATTTTGTGTGGCTTTTCTACCCAAATATTATATGAGATCCATATCTCATTCAGAATAAAGCCAGTTTTTAAAGGCTCACATGAATTGCTCCAATTTTAATACCTACCATGACCTAAAATAACACATATTTATTTGTTTGTTTGAATCGATGTCAAGTACATTGAAAACAAAACTTTATTTTCTTCCCTGCTATGTGCCCAGTGTCTATAAAGATGCCTGGCACATCTTAGGTACTGAATAAATATGTATCAAATGAATAAGAAAACATCTGCCATAATTCCTGAACAAAGGCTCTTGTACCTAATAGCAGTACCAAGAGAAGTGGGAATGAAAAATAAGCCCTTCCCATGATTTTCATCAATTTCCTCAACACAGATTGACAAGTCAACAAAAGCACTATGTTTTCTCTGCAGATGCAATCAAGGTAAGATCTCTAGACTCCCTTACAACCATATAGTATCCCTGAAGCCCTGCCTGAAAGAAAACTTCAGAGCAACCACTTCTTGTACTGTCTCTCCCTTTCTACCTCTCCCAACTCATACCACTCTCTCCAATATTCCTGTTATCCCTCTCGCCATTCCCTTTTTTGTGTGTGGGTTTCTCTCTTATCCTCATCTGAACTTCTGTTTTTCCTGAGATATTGTCCTCTGCTTTCACTGCTCACTTACCTTGGTTGATCTCATTAATTCCCATCGACCACCATACATTTGTGAATGGCTCACTCATCTATATCCTCATTCCAGAATTTCCCTCTTCTCCAGCCCTGTGTATCTGACTGACTACTGAACAGCTCCACCTGGTGATCCCACTTGTGTTTGCCAGAATAAGCTAGTTTATGTTGTAGTAACAAGCAAGTCCAAAATCTCAGTGGTTTAACATGCAGAAGTTTATTTCGAGCTTCCGCAAAGTCCATCTCAAATGCAGGTGTCTCTCCAGGGTAACTTCTTCCTCACGCAGAAACCTGTCTGATACTACAAGTACATAGATTGTCTCCACTCGCTGCTGCCACCATACACATAAATGGGCACTGGAATATGAGTTCCTTGCGATGAGGGACTTTAACTAATCAGAGCTTTAGCTCCAACTCCTGGAAGAGTACTTAGCACAAGGCAGACCCTCAATGTATATATTAATGGAATGAATAAATTTTTCATCATAAAGCCCTAGTGCATTCTCTAAAACAAATCTGAACATGTAATTCCCTAACTTAAGACACTCCAATGACTCCTTACAGTATTTCCAAATAAAATTCCTGCTCCCTAGCAAACTTCTCAAACCCTCCATGAACTGTCTCTATTTCTCTGGTTTCATCTTAGGCAACAATACCCTCATTCTCTAGGGGTTCTTCCTCCCTAATGGAGTTTGTCAGTGATTTTCCTTGTGAGTAAAGTACTTTTCTAAAGCAATCACTCCCTTTGCCTGGTTAACTCCAATTTGTTCATCAGGATTCAGGTCAAACAATGACTCCTCTTAGAGTTAGGGTCCCTCTTATGTACAGGGTCTATGCCAGTCACTAGATTACAACTGGGGACTGTGGTAGATACCAGGTTACAACTCAGCCCTGAGCTGGATGCTATGTTATAACTAAACATGACCTGGCCACATACTGGCACAACTAGTTCTAAAATCTAACTCCCAACACTAGCTTAAAGCATTGTTCACAATTAAATTTTTTATTATTATTATTATTATATTATTATTATTATTACTATTATTATTATCATTGTTATTTTTATTATTGCTCCCACTATAGTTATACTTCTTTTATACATGGCTTTGATTATCCAGAATGACCTGAAAACTCAGAAATAAGCAAATCTGATATACTTTATTTATAGGCTGGCCCCCTAGTGCCTCTCTCAGAACCTAGTTACTGTACAGTGTGCTCTGATTTAAAATACATTTCAGACCACTTTCACTACTTGGATCCTCAGACCACAAGATGATAAAATAAGCCAATCAACTATTTTTTTAAGGGCTTACCACACACAAGACAATGGGTTAAACTGTAGGAGGTGAAGAAAAGTATAAAAAAGTCCCCGCTTCAGGGGATGCATGGGAACTCTGTCCTCTCCATTCAATTTTCTTGTGAACAGTTTTGCTCTAAAAAGTAAAGTTTATTTATTAAAAATAAATTTAGGTCCCCATTCCTTTCAATACCATCATGTACTTTAACGAGGTGCCTCAAATAAGAAGACAGGATAGCAAGAAATGAAAACTGACTTTTCAACTAAAGAGGATACAGGGGAAAAAATATGAAAATCAGGAATAACAATAAATACAGTAGTTTAGAGCTACTTATTGAAGAGATGAAAAACTCCAAAGAATCTCTGATCTAGGACAATGGGAAGGACACTCAGCTAAGGGCTGAAGTGTGAATTTTCATCTAGGTCTATTTACCGAGCTGTGCAGTCTTCGGAAAGTCCCACCAGTTCTCTGGGCCTCATTCTCTTACTGCATATTGTGAGGGAGTTGAAACACAGTTTTCATCAAGGCCCACCAACCTCCAAAATCCTTTGATTCTACATTCAAAGTTCTGACCTTGAGCCACCAAGATTAAGGTAAAATATATTCACTGTACTCTAATTTAAAAGGCAGGCAGAGATGGATATCATGTATTCTAGAAGGCATTATATAAATGGTAATTTTTTTTGTTTGCAATTTAGCAAGATAAGTTTCAGTCATCTAGAAAATCCACTTATGTAGAAGGAACACCGCTATCCTCATAGTGCCAGATCAGTAAGAATTTCACCATGTTATTTAGACACTCCAACATGGCTGACCAAAATAGTACAAGGCCAAGGAAACAGAAAACCTGCAGAGGATTCTTTTCTCCCTGCAGTTCCTATAAAAAGGACTGACCAAAGCGGGTAAGTCTTCATTCTCAAAGAGCACCCTGTTAGGAAGGAAGTGTTACAGGGTGTAGCAGTCAGCTCTTAAAGATGTTCAGGCACCATTGGTCTCTACCTAGTCACATCCCACAGCTCCTATCACTGTGAACAAGGTATAGACGTGCTCTGCTGAAAGCCAGCACTGTGCTATCTCACAGAGCCTTCTACCAAAGAGTCATAGGTAGTCAGTCAGTGTGTTCGAGGAGACAGCTGTCCAAATGGTTATTTTAGAGTTTTAAAACTAAAATACATCTTTCTCTTTATATGGACACATCACATGAGGATTATTTCATGCCCTAAAGATGACTAACAAATGACTTGCTAACTATACAGGCTCTGGATAGAGGGAGACTGCCAAGCAGAGAGAGGCTGCTCACATCAGTGCCCCGCTGAGGCAGAGGAGAGCTGACTCCTCAGGAAGCTCATGCATTCTTTTACTCATTCATTTACCAAATAATCTTAGGCCCTTTTTATGCATCAGGTAATGTGTTAAGTCCAGAAATTTAATGGTTGGAGATAAAACTCGACATGATCTTTGCTTCACATAATTTACTTTTTGTAAAATTATGACAGTCTTTTGAGCTATTGAGGATCAGTAATATTTAAGAAAAATTGGATGCTGGGTGGGAATGCAGGGGTGGGGGGATTAATCTAGTTGTGCAAACAAGGGAAAGCAGGGAAGCATTTCACTTAAAGAGATGACATTTGAACTAAGAGCTCAAGGTTGAGCTGGCATTAACTTCTAGCCCTTTATTTATGGCAGCCACCCAATTATTTGTCATCATGTATCAATGTTTCTCAACTTAGTGTGCATAAACTCACACACCTAAGTACATTGGGAAAACACAAAGTCACTAGATTACTTTGTGCAACTTCCATTCCATCAATTTTACTCAAAATCTAATAGGGGAAATTTTTTATTGTAGTAAAACCAACAGATTTATTATGGAAGAAAAAACAATAAGTGAGAGTATTTTTTAAGAAAAAACAGAAAATTTCTAAAAAATTCTAGTCTCCTATAGGGTTGTCTTACGCCATACTCAACCACTCTATTCATGTTCACCTGTCATTTGGGCTACTTTGATAGAAAAGCATGGGAAACTATTGATGTATCATTAACAAACAGAGCCTCAGATATGGTTTAGGATTATTTTTACCACTGAACTTTAAGTGACTTAATGGATATATATTCATTTCTAGTAGTAGCAGTGGTAGTAGTAGCAGTAGTAATAGTAATAGTAATAATAGACATAATAGCAGTAACTGTAGCCATTGTAGTAACTGCAGTAGCAGTAGCTGTTGTTGTTGCTGTAGTTCTAGGAATAGTAGTAAGCAGTAGTAGTGGTTGTTGTTATCATAGTCATAGTAGTAGTAGCAGTAGTAGTAGCTAAGAGCTGGTCTGCATCTGAACTCTACCATTTACTAGCTAATGAAATTGAACAGGTTATTTAAATCCCCTACATCTTTAAAATGGGGTTAAGAAAAACATTTGCCTCTCAAGAGTGTTGCAAGAAATAAATGAGGGGAAACCAGTCAAAATGGTGTAGAAGGTAGATATGGTGCATATGTCCTCTCACCAAAATTGTAACGAAACTACAGAGCAACGATCCTTGGACGTAGCCTGAAGTCTGGCTGAACAGAAGCCCTACAACTAGAGACAAACATAAGAGGTCACCTTAAACCTGTAAGAGGGGCAGAGATATGAAATGGCCTGGACCCACAAGGATGAGTGGCGATATGAGAATCAGGAGGGTTATCTTGACTGCAGAGCCCCTCCTCCACCTGAGGAGCAAGGGGTTCCAACTCGACACTGGGCTCTTTAGCCCAGAATTCCAGTGCCGGGAAGAGAAGTTCCCAACAACCTCTGGTTGTAAAAACCAGCGGAGATGGTGTTGGGTGAGACAGAGGGCTGCGGGAGTCATAGACATCCCTCTTAAAGAGCCCACACCCGGACTTATCACTGACGGATTCACTCACTCTGAGCTCCAGTGCTGGAACAGCTGCTTAAGGAGTGCCAGGGACATATAGGGAGACTCTGAGTTGTCAGGCTTCAGGTCAAGGGCTGGAGGGGTGGCTTTCTTCTGGACAGAAGTGCTGGCAGTACCCACTGTTCCTTTGTTGAGCCCTCCCCACTCCAGTGTGTGGATGCTGGCAGCCACCATATCTAAGTATCAACCTGGATAACATAGGTTGCTGAGCCTAAGGGATTCCCTGAGACTCCACCTCTATAAACTTGTGGGCCCACCCAAGCCACTTCCAGGGGGTTATTCTATACAAATAGCCTGTCTTGGCTCTTGCTCTGGACTTTCCTAAATTCTCAAAAGCTCACAAAACCCAAAGAAGTAGCAACTGCCTCAGCATGCCCCATACCTATTGCTTAGCAGCCCCAAGCCAGGTACGAAGAGCAGCCAGCCTCAGTTCCTTGCATGGCTTCTCGAGGCATCTGTGAGCCCAGCACAACTGGCAGCCATCTGCGGATTGCTTGATGACTCTTACCAGGCAGTCTTGGAGGTACACAGGCTGCAGCTGAACTTGGCCTACAGCTGGACTTTCCCAGGAGGCCCTTGGGCCGGCACGTCCAGTGGTCTGCTTTGAGCAGCAATTGAGCCAGAGCACCACCCAGGGGTTCATCTGAGGAGAACACAACTGAAGGGAAGACTGGGCAGACACCAGAACCCTGCTAAAGTGAACCCTGCCCTGTAGAGTCAGCCCATCCCCAGCCAAGCCTCACAACCAATCAGCCCAAGGGTCAATTCCTCCCACTGGTATACAAACAATAACCAAGGCTCAACTATAACAGTAGGGCACACAAAACTCACACAGGGATGCACCTCACTCAGGTGACCAGGAAAAACTGTGCCACTGGGCCCCTATACCACACCTGCTATATAAGGCCACTCTAATGAGACCGGGAGACTTAGGAGCCCTACCTAATACTTAGAAACAGAAACAGGGAGACAGCCAAAATGGGGAGACAAAGAAACATGTCCCACATGAAAGAACAGAACAAAGCTCCAGAAAAAGAACTCAACAAAATGGAGACAAGCAAACTACCAGATGCAGAATTCAAAACACTGGTTATAAGGATGTTCAATGAACTTAAGGGAAGAGTAGCTAAATGCAATGAGAACTTTAACAAAGAGATAGAAAACATAAAAAAGAACCAGTCAGAAATGAAGAATACAATATCTGAGATAAAAAGTACATCGGAGGGAATCAACAAAGTGGATGAAACAGAGAATCGAATCAATGATTTAGAGGAAGGGGTAGTGGTGGTCACCCAATCAGAACAGCAACAAGAAAAAAGAATCCAAAAAAATTAGGATAGTTTAAGGGGCCTCAGGGACAACATCAAGCATACTAACATTCTCATCATAAAGATACCAGTGGAGAATAGAGAAAGCAAGGAATTGAAAACCTATTTGAAGAAATAATGACCAAAAACTTCCCTAACCTAGTGAAGGAAATAGACATATAACTCCAGGAGAGTCCCAAACAAGATGAACCCAAAGAAGCCCACACCAAGACACATCATAGTTAAAATGCCAAAGGTTAAAGACAAAGAGAGAATCTTAAAAGCACCAAGAGAAAAGCAATTAGTTGCCTACAAGGGGGCTCCTATAAGACTGGCAGCTGATTTCTCAACAGAGGGTCTGTAGGCCAGAAAGTCTTGGCACAAAATATTGAAAGTGATGAAAACCCAGGACCTGAAACCAAGATTACTCTACCCAGCAAAGCTATCATTTAGAACCGAAGGATAGGTAAAGAGCTTCCCATATACGAAAAACCTAAAGGAGTTCATCACCACCAAACCAGTATTACAACAAATGTTGCAGGGACTTCTTTAAGAAGAAGGAAAAAGTTTGTATCAAAAATATGAATAAAGAATGGCAATAACTACATATCTGTCAACAACTACTTCAAATTAAAAATAATTAAATGCTCTAATCAAAAGATAGGGTGACTGAATAGATAAGAAAATAAGACCTTTACATAGGCTGCCTACAAGAGACTCACTTCAGATTAAAAGACACACACAGATGGAAAGTAAAGGGATAGAAAAAGATATTTCGTGATAGACCTAGAGGGTATTGTGCTGAGTGGAGTAAGTCAGATAGAGAAGGACAAATGTCATATGATTTCACGTGCATGTGGAATCTAAAGAACAAAACAAACAAAGAAACAAACAACAGCAACAACAAAAACAGAAACAAATTCATAGATACAGAGAACATTCTGACAATTACCCGATGCAAAGGAGGTTAGGGGGTTGGCGAAAAAGGAGGAAAAAATTAAGAAGTACAAATTGGTAGTTACAAAATAGTCATGGAGATATAAAGTATTGCATAAGGAATACAGTCAATAATATTGTAATAACTATGTACAGTGTCAAAGGGGTATTAGATTTATTGAGGTGATCACTTCAAGAGTTATATAGATGTCTAATCACTATGTTGTACACCTGAAACTAACACAATATTATATGCCAACTATAATTGAAAAATAAAAAATATTATTAAAAATTAAATATGTATAAAGGAAGATGCTGGCACAAAACAAGCACTCCATAAGTCTGTTATTTTAAAATATTATCTTTATTATTATTGTTACTAATTTTATCACATATCTCTATATCCTGCATGAGCAAGTTAGGAGTAAAGGCAAATCAAGTCAAGTAAGTTTGGGGTTCAACAGCAGTAACTAATAAAATAATCTACCTTCAATCTGAATCAAACCCACAATCATCAATAATTTCATTAGGAAAGAAATGCCTTCCATGCAGGGTTGTCATCATAACTTTCTTTTAAAGTAGTTTTTAATCTCTCTTTATGCACTAATACAAGTTAAAGTAATACATGTTGTATTTTTTAAAAGAAAGAATTATATCAAACCTTAAACAGGGAATAGGGACTTTGTGTCTTCAACGAGGTAGATCCAGCATGACTTTTTGTTTATGTTTACCTACCTTGGACTTCTTTCACCTCTCTGGAGTAAATTATCAGAGAGGTAATTACTCCGTGGTTTTCTACAGCCCATTCTTTTAAAGAAAAGCAAATCATCTTTAGCTATTTAATTTTCACTACAGAACCCAAAGTGCCAAGGTAAGCCTCAGAGCTGCAGTTCCTTATGGTGTCCTGTATCCTTACTGTGTAAAAGCCTTTTCCTTTTTAAAGACTAGTTAGAACCTGTGATCTGAAAACCCAAGCACCTGGGGATTTAAATCTTAGCCAGGAGCACAATAGCTTGTTTACAGAGCTGGTGGGAAATACTATAAACATTTTGCCCTAAAGACAAACGTAGCATTTAGTTCAACTGCATGCAAATAATTTAATCCTTTCTTTTATTTTTCTTAGCTGCTCAAAGGCAGGCAAGGCGCATTCTCTTCAGAGATTAGCCAGAATGCGATGACTTAATTCACATTTACTTACATGCCTGGCTTAACATTCTTGTGGATGTGCTTTTGAACACTTTTCCTAAAAGCACTGCTGTCAATTTTGCTGAGAAAAGTGTCTGCAAGTCCATTCATTATAGCAGAGGCCCAGAGTACTGAAAAATGTGCAGGTGAATGGCAGGGTTTTCCGGTTCAAACCCCACTCAAGAGGCAGCAACAGAGGTCATTACTGGCTCCAGCTTTGATGGGCACCATGAATCACAGCCCAGTGGTTTGTCGGCATTTTCTTGATGGATGGTGATAAACTTTAGCAGAGAATCTGGAAGCAGAAGTGGTTCAGTGTTCTGCCACACTAAGGTCACTGTTTTATAAGTTTGTGTGGGGGAGTGAGTTCTGCCACTCTTTCTAGTTATCAAGTCCTGACCTGAAAACTGTGAATTCAGTATAGTTCATCTTCCTTTTCTTTCTCTCTCTCTATAATTTTCTTAATTCACATTTATTGAGCACTTACTGGGTGCCAAGCACTTTGCAGGTATTAATAATAGTAACCAACATTTACTGAGTGCTTCTCAATACGTGCCAGGCACCATTCTAAATGTTTTGAATAAATCAACTCATTTCATGTTCACAATAGCCCATTACAGTAGGAGTTGTTATTAACCCCATTTACAGATGAAACTGGAGCCCAGGGAGGTTAAGTAATTTGTACAAGACCACACAGCTAGAAAGTGCTATATACACAATTTGGGGAATGCTATCTGAGAGTTCCTATGGGACTTATTTGACAATTGGTAATGGACTGGGAGAACAAGCAAGATCTTCTAGGCCATTACTATTATCTCCAAAGGCTTACAAGGACAGAGAGAATATGCTTTATAAGCATCATCAAAGAGTTAATAGTAGAATAAGAACTACCATTACTAATGGGGGGAGGGATAATAAAGTGCTATTTTGGGGAAAAGTGGGCCCATCAGTGACTGCTCCTGAAATCTTATTTCAGAGGTGGTCACAAATATGCAGCTATAGTCATTTAGTGCTCAGAAGATCCGATTTTGAATTCACAGGACCCGAATTCTGTGTCCAACTATGTAACCTTGGACAAGTCACTTACACTTTCTAAGTCTCCATTTTTTCACCAGGTAATGGGGCTATCATACTAACAACTGTCATACCTACCTAATGTAATTGCCATCAGGCCCAGGGAGAGATTCTACAAGAAAATGTTTTATAAACTGAAGAGTATATGCAAATGTACTTTCATTGTGTTACATGGAAATGCACTCGTTCTGTGGGACTATTTCATATACAAATACAGGGTTTATTGCTGTCACTTCCTAAGAAAAAGGAGCTTTAGTTATTTTTGCATTTTGCTTCTGTTACAATCTAAGACACCTTAGCCTGATTATAGTGTGAGCTATTTACTTAGTCCTTGACCAGAAACCTAGCAATTTTTATTACTGATATTCTAAAGAAATCTTTATTCTGACTATCTAAACCAAACCTTGAATACCTTTGTATCATCGAAATGATTTGTAAGGGCCCACCTATCACAGAAAAGTAAATAAACCTCCAATAATTGAGGTAACTAAGCTAAATAAACCAAGGAAGAAACAAGAAAAACTGTTCTTCTAAACTTCACATGGTTCAAAAATTATAAGGAATTAAAATCATAGATATCCAAAAATAAAATTTGATTCAAAATATGAGATATTATAGATGATTTTGTAAAGCAACAGACCAAAAAAGGTTTTCAGAAGGCAAAGCAAATCTGAAGCTGCCCATGAGATCACTGGAAAGCAAAATAACTCTAGAGGCCCAACATTTTTTACCCATATCAAAGTTACTATACATATATAGATTAGAGCACCATGGTCAAAAGTAGAAAGCTTTGAAGGTCCTTGGAAAATGATAGAAAAGTAGATTAGGATACTAGTACTTGCTAAAATTGTCTTGATTCCATTTCTCATTGTCCCACTTTTTCCCTCTCTTAACCAAGTAATCCAAGGAAGATGTGTAATATTATGAAAAGAATATGTTTAGAGTTCAACATATATGGGTGCAAATCCCTGTTCAAATCTAATTGGCAAGGCTTTCTCAACTGGAGTTTCCTCATCTATAAATTGAGGAATGCAATAAACCTGTGTTAAAGTTTTGTTATGACAGAATCGAGAGTCCAGAAGTAAACCCATATTTATATGGGCAAATAATTTTTGACAAAAAAGCCAAAAACATACAGTGGAGAAAGGAAAGTCTCTTCAATAAATGGTGCTGGGAAAACTGGAAAGTCATCTGCAAAAGAATGAAACTAGACTGTTGTCTATCACATACACCAAAATTAACTCCAAATGGATTAAGGACCTGAATATAAGACCGTAATCAATAAAATGAATAGAAGAAAACATAAGAACTAACTCAAGGACCTTGGACTTAAAGAGGATTTTATTTGACATCAAAGGCAAGGGAAGGAAAAGCAAAAATAAATGAATGGGACTATAACAAATACAAAGCTTCTGCTCAGCAAAAGAAATAGTCAACAAGGTAAAGAGACAACCATTTGAAAGGGAAAATATATTTGCAAGCAACATCTCTGATAAGGGCCTAATATCCAAAATATACAAAGAACTCATACAACTTAACAACAACAACAACAAAAGAAAACAAATGATCCAGTCAAAAAATGGGCAGAAGACCTAAAAAGACACTTCTCTCTAGAGGACATATAAAAGGCCAACAAATATTTGAAAAGATGCTCAAAATCTCTAGCTATTAGGGAAATGCAAATCAAAACCACAATGAGATACCATCTCACAACTGTTAGAATAGCTATAAGCAACAGGAAAAGTAATAAAAAGCAGATGTAAAAATTTCTTCTTTTAATTGGTCTGCGAAGGTGTCTATATTGCTTGATATAAAATATCCCGATTCACATCACCAGCACAGATATTTGACTATATGTTGCAATAGTGAATCTAAAGCCAAAGTATCATCCCTGTTAAATATCCTTCTCATTGAATCTCATCCTACAGAATCAAGGGCATCTGGATATCCTAACACAAGAGGATGAATTCTTAGAATAGTCAGTAATGCTGCTTGTCACTTATTTCCAGTTCTGGATAGCACTGAACATGGTACATTTGCCCTGTGATTCTCTCTGGACCTTAAGTTATAGTGGAAGTTACATGTGTCATTTCTAGGCTGAACATTTAATTTCCAGTGAGATTAGAAATGCTGGAGGACCCTTTTCTCGCCACACAGTAAGCAGCAGCATCTGAGAAGGTGGAAACTCTATCACCCTGGTCATTGAATGACCCGTGATTCTGATGAATAAAGGAGGTCTGCCAATCCATGCTGATGCTTACCATATTCTTCTTTGAACTCTAATTTTTTGATCTCCCTACCACACTGTATGCTCTCTGAAGATAAGGGTCAGATCTAATTCACTTTTATATTCTTCATAAATATAGCACTCATGTAGACAGCAGAAACTCAATATTATTTGCTGAATGACTAAACGTATTTACAACTGATTCACTCTACCAAGTAATTAGATACATATTTTATATTCTACAAAATATGTACTCTACTTTTATTAAACTATTATCTCTATATAAGATAATCACTGAACTTGTCATTCTGTGAAAACCGAGTATTTTTATCTTGGGCAGAAAGTATGTGAATTTTTCAATTATAATAAGGACAAAGCTAAAAAGACAAATCTTTATCATGTAGATGAGATTTCACATGTTAGGGAAACACACTGACTCTCTATGATACAAATTATTTTCCAATATTAGTGAAAGGCCTAAACTCAATCCAGCTACTTGTGATTATGGTAATGTATACCCATTCTGACACAGAGTAATTTAGCTGGCCAAAATGATAATAATATCAAATGACAATCTGAATGAAAACTATTACTTCCCACATCTATTGGTTCATTTTCCTCTAGTGGCTACTTTTGTTTTGACCAATGTGTCTCTTTATGTTGTGAAATGAAACTTCTAAATTTGAATGCTGCTTTCAAATAAACACAACATCTTTATTCCCTAGTCTGCTTGTGTTTATTGTTTTATAATGTTAATAGATTTGGCTATTCCTCAGGGTTAAATTTCTTCTAAAGAATTGGCTCTGTAAAATGTACTTCTTATATTTTTAGTTGAGCATTAGATTGTTAAGTTGAGCATTAAAATATCTTCAGTTAAGATACCCTTTCCAAGTCATTTGTTGATGTATTTGATCAGCTATCTCCCCTTCCTTCCATAGAATTCCTATGATAACAAGCACAGATGTGGGAGTCATTTTATTTCCCTAAACATTAGTAATAATCCTAGTATAGTTAGTCAACATTTATAAACAAGATCTTCTAAAACATCCTTGTGTTTTTTATATCATTTTAATTATTCATCATTAAAACTTATCATAACTATTTTGTTATATTTATAACAAAAAAAATAGGCAAGACTATTTTTCAAATATGTATGGTTCCTCAAAGTTCTCTTAAATATTGTCTACAGTGATAGTTAAAACAGCTGACTGAAAAATATCCTATACCTAAATTCTTCTTTGTGTACATCTATTCATGAGCAAACAAATGCTACTTCATAATCCACCCTTCCTTCTCCTCCTCAGAGGAAGTAAAATCTATCTCCCTTTTTAATAACAGAATTTTTATTTTAACTTGGGTACATAAAATAAGAGTTAAGAAACTTTCCTTCTTACATTTTGAGACTTTAATTAAAATGTCTTAGTTGATCTATCTGCTAATGATTATTTGGACAATGATGCAGAGAATCCTTTTTCTCAAAGGAATGAACACCTTCTAAGCCAAGAACAGCTTTGGGTCCAGATGTTACTGTTGTTCGTTCTCACCATTAATCACCAAACATTGCAGTAAGACCCACTATGGATATTATTCAAACAGAGACTCAATTAAATTCAGAGGCAGTCCATTTAATCTTCATCAGCTCAAACAATGGCAACTTCATTTTTCTCAAACAAATGTTAAGTCGAAGAGAAACTTCAGAGATTTTCATTTCATTGAATATTGTTATAAAGTAAATGGATTTACAGTTTGACTTTGGACAAAGGAGAGCCACAGCATTTTGCTGAAAGGCAATGCTATAGTGAAGATGTAACATCCTACACTGGTAGGGACAAGTTTTAGTAATTTTGTGATAAAAAGGAAAAAATTCATTTGCTCCCTTAAAAGTTGTGATAACTTAAGAAAGAGATAAAATTTTCTGTTTGGACACTGCAGTGCGAAGATGGATGTGAAGTAGGAAAGGAGGCAGGGAACTAAAATGGGAGGAGGAAAGGGCGACACATCTCACTCTTACATTATTCACTTCATCTAGACCACGAGGGAAAATAGCTCCTTTGAATGATCCTGTTAGAAAGCAGCCTGTGGGCATGATGAATGAAGCATTTATAATTAAGTGTAGCATCAAATGGCTGGAGAACTTTCTTACTATGGTCCTGACTTTGACATTTTTTTAAATGTTGGGTAAATGCAGAAGTGCTTGATGTCTTTAGCCATTAGTTTGGATAATGACTGCTTATTCCAAGGGTCTCCACTTGGATAATAAAACTTTATTTTAGAACCATGTCTTCATCATCTCTGTATTAGTCAGGTTTCTCCACAGAAACAGAACCAATAACATTAGGTAGATAGATAGATGATAGATTAGATAGATAGATAGATAGATAGATAGATAGATAGATAGATAGATAGAGATGATAGATAGATAATAGATATTATAGATAGATATCTATATAATATAACAGATATTATAAGGAAGTGATTGAAATGATTGTGGAAACTGACAAGTCCCAAGAGCTCCTGGGCAAATTGCAGGCTCAGAACAGAAGCTATATAGTTCCTGTCTGAAAGCCAGCAGGCTCAAAACTCAAGAAGAAACAATGTTTCAGTTCAAGTCCAAAGTCAGGAAAAGACTAATGTCCAGCTCAATCAGGCATGCCACAAATATTCTCTCTTACTCAGACTTTTTGTTCTATTCTGGCCTTTAACTGATTGGATGAGTACCACTCACATTAGGAAGGACAATCTGCTATACTCAGTCTACTAATTCAAATAGTAATCTCATCCAAAAATACCTTCACAGACACCTCTAGAATAATGTTTGACCAAATATTTGGGTACCCTGTGACCCAGTCAAGTTGACACATAAGATTAACCATCACAATCTCTAACGTTCTGAGCAAGTTAGATATAATTAGAAAGTCTCCCTACATACGTACTACGTAGATCATGTGGGAGGAGAGGAATTGGATGAAAACTTAAGAGTCTTAGTATTTACTTTCAAGCCCATTCCCAAAGCAACCAGATCCTAGCAAAATGAGATGAATGATCCTAATAATAATAATAATAATAATAATAGCAAACACAAATATAGCACCTAGCATGTGCCAGACAGTGTTTAAGCACATTTTATAAATTCCTTCTCATAACAACCCTTTGATGTGGATGAGAAAACTGAGAACAGAGACACTAGTTAATTTGCCCGAGGTCACAGACCTAGGAAGTCGGGGAGTCAGGAGTCCTATCCAAGCTGTCAAACTCCAGAAGTTCATATTTTTTTTTCATTTCAATGAGCATCCATTAAGTGTTTGTTATGTGATGAAAAGCAGGACACGTTTTTGCTTTCCTGAAAAGAAACAGTGGCCCAGTATAGCAATATTATAAGCAAAGGCTATGATGTTTTTGGAATATATCACTCACCCTGACCCAAAGATAAGGAAGGTCTCATCATCTGGGAATTTTGTAGTGTAGGGATGAAATCAACGGCCTGTCCAGTCCAACTTCCATCCTCACCCTTCTCTCACTCTGGCTGAGCTCCATCTCACAGAGATGACATGGGAGCAGGGCCTTCAGGTCACATCTCTCTAGTCTAGACTATCAATTATCGCCTGACCCATCCACATCTACTATGCTTGCTCTGGTCAATCTCCAACTAGCATCTGGAATCATCTTTTCAAACAAACAAATAAACAAACAAACAAACAAAACCCAAACACACTGAATCCCCTTGCTGAAAAACTTTTCAATCACTTCCCATTGCTCTTAGGTTGGAAGTACTTGAATAGGGTGATGGGTTCTGCACAACCTGCCCCATTTCCTCTCCAACCCCATTTCACACCATCTTGCTCTCTTTTGCTTTATCTGATTGGAGCATTTAGCCCTTCTTTCATCCTATGTCCTTGCCATGCTCCCTCCTGCCACAGGGCCATTGCTATTCTGCGCCCTCTGCCAGGAGAACATATTCTAGAAGAGTTTATTACAATTATGCACTTTCTTTTCTTTATTTTTTAAGATAAGGAACCAAACTTTATTTCTTCAGTCATTAGATCCCCTAAAAAGTTTCTAGCATCTCTTTCTCAGGAGAGACTCCTGATCTCTCTAAGTAGGTCAGATTCCCCTACTATAATTCTTCATGGCAATACATGCCTCTGCTTTGTAGTACCTGTCACGGTAGCAATTGTACATTTGTGGTAGGTCTTAAGATCCAAGAGGCCAAGAATGGCATCTGCTTTTGTTCACCATTGTTTCCTCATTGCCTGACAGGGTGTCTGAACATAGCGAACAGTAAAAATACTGTCTAGATCAATAAATGACAATATAGCAACCCTAGAAGAAGAAAAAGACATGAGCAAGATCACTGAGGCAAATAAGGGCATTGCATATATAAAGAATGATAAGTAACCCAAGACAGCAGTTTAGAACTAGAACTAAAATGGTGCAGAGATAGGACTAAAAATAGGGGTTAGGGACAGATCATAAAGGGCTAGGAATTCTAAGTGAAAAAGTATAAGCTTTCCATTCTACAGAAAATGGCTACCCAGCCATTGAAGGATTTTTGAGCAAGAGAAACAGAATTAGAGATGATCAGACAATGATTTCAGACATGACTACACATTGGATTCATTCCAAGAGTTATAAAAAATGCCAATGTCAGGGTCCAACCCCAAGAGATTCTAATTTAATTGGTATGGGGTATGGTTTGGACATCAGTTTTAAAAGCTCCCAGATTATTCAGATATGCAGCAAAGTTTCAGAACCACCAGTTTAGAAAAATCATTCCGGAATCTGTTTTTGTTAAATTGGAGAGTTCATATTGATTGTACAGAAAGCTCTCCTAATACAAGCAGCCCATGACAAGAATCTGATCTAAGGCAGATCTCAATAATTGAAGGGATGGTCTCTTCTGAAAAAATGTTGCAAGAGTCAAATGTCAGACTGAAATGGCAAATAGGGGAAAATAACTGTGAAATGATTTCAAGTTTCCCAGCTGGGATAACAGCATAGATGGTACTGGGACCAATTAACAAATGTAACAGAAAAAGGGAACACAAGGGGAGAAACAGGAGTGGGAAAAAGAGGAAAAGATAAGATGCTGAGACCATCCTTGATCAGTTTGGCCTTCACCTTCCTCCCCTGGCCCCAGAGCTGTCACCACTAAATTAAGTCAATGTTAATGCCCAACAATTCTGCCAGAGGCCAGTGAAAGTCAACAGATTTAGGCTGCCACAGGATAACAGGACATTTATTCTACCCTTGATGGCCCTCTTCTGAGACCTCACTGCCTGAAAAGTCCCAATATAGAATTTTTCCCAAGAAGACTTCAGCCATTCAGCTGTCACTGCCAAGAAAGAGAGGGGCACAGTTCAGGAGTGAGGATCCAATCACCATGAGTCCACAGATCACAATCTCCACCTTGGATTGTGTCCCCAAACAGATGGGAAGCCAGCACAGAACTCAGAGCACAGATGCTGTGTGCTCATGCAGAGCATGAGTGAGCTGTGCGGTTCTTCTTTTTTAATTTCTTATCTGATAACAAGCTCCCAGTCCCGAGATCAATATTGCCAGCACACTGCTGCGCATCCCACCAGGCATACTTTGTTGCCTCTATTACTCTTTTTAGAGAAATAATTATCTATGCACAGACCCACTTAAAAATTATTTATAGTTTATTCTTTCTTGCCCAAAATGAAACAATTAAAAGACATTTTTTAAAAGATTTGTCTTTACCTTTCACAGTGAAAGCTTGTTGAGAAAAGGCAGTTTTGTAAAAGTAAGGTTTGATCCCCTGGGATATGTAAACAGAGGCTGTGAAAGTAAAGATGTGGCAGAGAGGGTGTAAGCCAGTAATTCCTGTCTATAGCATAATGACTTGAGAACAAAATACACCATCGTATGTCTGAATAAACCTCAGAATGGCCAGCTTTAGTAAAATTGCAACCTGATCAGCCTCTTGGCTGCCTAGAAAGGCATAAACAAGAGAAATGCCAGGGCACTTCACAAGCTTTCAGGACCCTAAGCTGGAAAGGAACTCCTCAACACATTTTCCTATGGAAAGGGGAGATTTACGATTCTAATAATGGCCACAGGTAACTCAGGGTTGTCCTCCATCTACGAATTATTTTTGATGTCTCTTAGAAGAGTGTATGTGAGAGATTCTTTGCAGTAACCTTCCTTGCTTCTCTCCTTTTCTTTCCACCAGGTTTAGCAATGTCCCCCCTGGAACCACAGAGAAGAGTCTACTCTCCTGTTGCCAGTCTTGTCACCTAAACATTCTTCCTCCATCAAGTTAGAGAACTAGGGTGACTCTTTTACAAAGCAGTGGGCTCTGGTTCCAGCATTTAAAAACTTGGTGGCCTTGAGTAAGTACTTAATTTCCCTATATCTTGATTAAATCATCTGTAAAATGGGTTAGCGATAGTCTCTAGTATAGAAATATTGTGAAGATTAAATACTTTAACGGCATGTGTTATGCCTCGTACGTAGCAACTGTCCCCAGAATGGTAGCTGTGGTCATGATTTTTCTAAGAAGCAGTATAGCTTAGTGACTAAGAACATGCACTTTACAGCCAACCTGCTTAGACTCAAATCCTGACTCCACAACTTCTCAGTTGTGTATTTTAAGACAAATAATTAAGTTCCCTGTGACTCTATGCTATTTAACCTATAGAAGAGGAATAATGATAGTATCTATCATAAGTGGTTATTATGAAAAGTAAATTAATTATATATATACACATACTAAATATTTGTGTCCCCCTCCAAAAAAAAATAATTCACATGTTGAAACCTTTCCCCCAAAGTGATGGTATTTGGAGATGGAGACTGTAGAAGATGATTAGATCATGAGGATAAAACTTTCAATGAGTGGGATTTCAGTATCCTTATAAAACAGGCCCTAGAGAGCTCCCTTGCTCCTTCTGCCATGTGAAGACCCAGGGTAACTATGGCTGTCTATGAAGTAGGAAGAAGACCCTCACCAGACACTGAATTTGTCTGTGCCTTGATCGTGGACATCTCAGCCTCCAGAATGGTGAGAAATAAATTTCTGTTGTCTATAAGCTACACAGTCTATTATATTTTGTTATAGGAGCCCAAATAGACTAAGATACACACTCATACACACACACACACACACACACACACACACACACACAGAACAATTCTTAGCAAATAGTAAATAATGTATATGTTAGCCATTGTTATTGTTATTGTTATTATTACTACTACTATGGGTTAGGAGGATAATATATAAGTAGTAAGTAATAAAGCAATAGTTCATATAATTGCAAGTTTTAGGACATGTTTCTGATATGCAGGAAGAGCCCTGAATTTTAACTATAACTCTTGCCCCAAAATATCTGAGCCCATTTTCCTCATCTGTAAAGAGGGATAAGAAAATAATCCTTACTCTGCAACATTATTGTGAAGATTAGAAATTATATTTGTAGAGATCTGTATCAAGGGACTGAGGCAGGTTTTCTGCCTAAATCTCATGCTGACCTTCTTCCTCTCTAGTCTAGCCAAGGGAAGTATGTACACAAGGAATCGAGTCAAATGCAAAACTAAGTGCTAGCCTATAAGTGGCTTGGGGCTACAGATAATTTGCCATAATAACCTACAGAACTCAGGAAAGTTCTCTACATATAATTAAAGTTTTATTACAAAGGATACAAGTTGGGCCCCACCAGATGAAGAGACACTTAGAGCAAAGTCTAGGAGGGTCCCAAACATGAAGCTTCTGTGGCCTCGGGACACAGCACCCTCTTGGCACATTATATATGATTACCAACCAGGACTCACCTAAGCTTTGGTGTAATAATCATTGACCTCATGACTGAGTTCAAACTCAAGCCCTTCTACCTTCCTCAGAGGTAATGAGGTTGGCCCAAAACCTCAACCCTCTAATCACAGGGCTGGTCTTTCTGGTATGTTGAGCCCCACATGCTGACAGTGTCCAGGGGCCAACCACAGTCACCTGATTAGCGTACACTCAGGTGTGACCCCAAAGCCCACCACGAACAACAAAGATATTCCCATCACTTGGGAAATTCCAGGAGTTAGAAAGTTCCTCTCAAGAACCCAGGACAAAGATGAGACTGAACTTTTTATTACACAATGGATGAGAAGCTTATAAAATTGGATTTCATTCAACTATCCATCTTGATATGACAAATTCAAGAAAGAAATCAAACTGAAACCTTTTTCCTTAGCTATAATCATATTAAACTAAAAATATATACCATTATAGCCTGTGTCTCCACTTTCTAATGTTAATAATAATAAATATAATAACGGCAATTCATTGAACACTTAATATATGCCAAGCACTTTATCTCATTGAAAATACACATCAATGCAATTCATAGGAAAAGGAACTGACAGTTAGATGAAGAACTGACCCACGGTGAGGATCGGCAAACTGCGGCCCGCCAGCCAAATCCAGCTCCCCACTGTTTTGTGTGGCCTTCGAGTTAAGAATAGTTTTTAAATTTTAAGTGATTGAAAAAAGTCAAAAGAGGAATATTTTGTGACGTGTAAAAATTATACACAATTCAAATTTCAAGTTTATAAATAAGTTTTATTTAGAACACAATCGTGCCCATTTGTTTCCATATAGACTATATGCTTTCACTACCATGTCAGAGTCAAATAGTTGCAAACCTAAAATATTTACACCTGGCCTTTTACAGATAGCTTGCTGACCCCTGGCAGAAGGTCACATGGCTAGTGAGTGGCAGAGGTGGGATGTAAAGCTAGGTTTCTCTGGTTCCATAGTACATAATGATTGTGGCAATATCTCCTTGTTATTTTGAGCATACTGAATGCTCCAATGGTAGAACCGTGTTCAAACATCTGAGTTCAGCCTCAAAAATTAGTGGCATTATACAGATAAGAGAACTGAGCTCAGAGACTTTAAGTCATTTCTCCAAGACTATCAAGCCAGCTCTGTGTAGCTCCATGCTCTTGCTCCTATGATGCCCATGCCTGAACCCCAGGCTACTCTAGAACAGAACAGAGAGCCTCCTAAATTTAATGTTTTCACTCTGCCCAAGAGAAAAACAAAAAGATTAGTTCCCTTCCCTTAGGTGCAATGGTTTTTTTTTTTTTTGCAGTAGAAAGAACAGGAAAACCTGAACTGGGGTTCAGACCCAGTAAAGTAATATCGGATCAAGCTAAGCCGGGAGGACACCATCACTGCCTACGGCTGCAAGCCCCAGGGCCATTTGCCCAAAGGCTTTTACTTTCTTACTGCTCTCTGGGAGCCAAACTCTAGAAACCTCCAACTGTCATACATTTAGAAGAGAACTCAGAATAGCAAAAGTGATGTGATTGAAGGACTGAAGATAAATACCCCCGCAACAAAAAAGGCAAGGAAAACATCTATGAACATTTGAGAGATCATACATCAAAGGAGAAATGAAATGAGAAATTGCTTGCTGTTATCCAAGGAAAATTGTAAGCTGATAAAACGGAGCATCAAGAAGCTTAAGCTATTCAAAAGCGTAGAGAATGTGTGGTACCACCCAGCCCAAAACAAGCTTTACTCAGCCCCTTCTGGAAGGGGTGGACACCTGCCAAACTGATCAGCCAGTTCCAGGAAGCAGAATCTTTCTTTTAGTTTCCAGATGAGATTTACTTTGTTTGTTCCATTACAATGCAGAATCTTTTCTTGAAAACTTTATAATGACAATGAAATTGACATTGAGAATGGCTCCTTCTTACACTGTAGGGTGAATGGGACCTTTCGTGTAAGAATTAACTTAAGCAGGCTTAAACTGGAGTCTCATGATGTCAGGGCCAGCAAAAGGACCTCTGCCAAGAGTCTACAGGCAGCAGTTGTGGTCAGATGAAAACCAGCACTGGAGAGAAAGAAGTTGATAGATAGAAGTTAATGCTAATGACTTCAGTCAATGGACAGCCATCATGAAAAGACTACCAGAAATAAGTGAGAAGATGCATTTTGGTGGAGGGAGGCCTAAAGTCTTGTTATTTTGGTGGTGCAATAATATTGAGCTAGTATATATGGGGCTGCACACATACAGAACAAACCATAAGCATTTTGCTGCATTGTTCATTCCAATTGCTCGTCACCACACAATTAGAGAAACCTCTTCCTGGCAGAGGTTGCCCATTGCTTTTCTTGGTCTTGCCTGAGTCTTCTTGTTTTGTGCTCCAACCTCTTCCAGGACCACATGCATAGGCTGTTAATTAGTATCAGAACATTTCTCTCAGTCTCTCCATCCTTGGTTGTTCAATGTTCACATTTTAAGTACAGCAGCTTCATCAACTGCAGTTCTCTAACCCTATTCATTCTTGACTTGCTACGGCAGGTATCTATATATACACTGGGTTCTCCTCCTGCGTATACTCCTCTAGGGAAATGGACTTGTTATCCAGGTAATAGATTTTCTTGTTTTGCATGATTCCTCTCTCTGTCTCCCGCTTAGTCTGTCTCACTCTGTTCTGCATGAACTTTATGTTCCATGCTGCAAAATCCAGTACGGATTTTTGGTAGGAAAAAAAATGTTCCAAGTTGCCTATTACCAGAAAAAATGTTCCCTCCTATATAGAAGCAAGTGACATCCAGAGTCACACCACCAAATGTCTCATAGCACAAAGCAGCCTGGAATTTACTGACAAGTCAGTTCCTGCCCAATATTTGTTTCTGACATAAATTCTAAACAGTCAAGTAATTTTACGTTACAAAATACAAATTTTGAAATTTCATGTTTGAAACTATAGAAAATAGTCTAAAATGATAGAATAGCCACCATTTATTAAGCAGCTACTTTTTTCCAGAAGCATTCCTGGTTTCATTGCCTCTTCACAGTAACTCTGCAAATTAGGCATTTCCTCATTTCATACAAGTGATATCAAAAGCTCAGAAACTTTAAGAAACTTGCAGCCTTAAAGGGTTTAACTGTAAGTAGGAGTGCTGCAGATCTAACCCGGAGTACGTGAGTCCAAAGCTTGGTCTCATTCCCCATTGCCACATTGCCCAGGAAGGAAATGAGAGCATGCTGCAAAGGTTTATGTTCTAAAATCTCAGGGCAATTCTGATGGTGCTAGGACAGCCATTTGTACTGAATAAATGATTGAGAATTAAATATTATCTTTTTTAACTTTTGTCAGTTTGATAAAGAGAAATGGTATTCGATTTTAGCTTGTATTACTTTGATTACTAATGAAATTTGACTTTTTTGTAATTCTTATTGCTCGTTAATTTTCTTCTTTCATGAATTGCCTATTCGCATCCTTTGTTTTTTTTTCTATTGTGATTTGAAAATTTTTCTTATCCATTTTATGACCTCTTTATAAACTGAGGCCATTAATCATTAGACATCATATTCATCGAGTTATAAACATTTTATCCCAATTTATTATTTTCCTTTTAATTTTGATTATGATGATCATTTATATATAAAAATTTAGAATAACTTGTACAATTAAATCTAAGTCTTTAGGTATAGCTTTGCATACATGTCTCTCTATCTTTGTATCAAACTTTCCCAAGAGTGGTCAGGTCCAAGAGGGATTATGTTGCATTAACCTAACTCCCGTAAGTGGATTAATAAACTAAAATAGTGATGTATTAATTTACAATGAGGACTATATCCCAGCAGTAAACCAAATACCACATAGGTAATTTGGGAAGTACAAATCACTTTGCTCCATTCTCCCACATCTTAGAGTCCATATTATATCCAGACCTGCAAAACTTAGTATTATTATCCTTTTATAACAGAGAAAGAGACTCAGAAATGTCTCACTTCATTAACGACAACCAAAATGAGCATTCAAGTCTCCTCTTCACTGTTTGGTTAAAAAAAAACAAAAAGTAAAATGTATGTTTTGATAAGAACATGGTCCTTAATTGTGCCAAGCATGAAAAACAACATGAACATTTTACTTTGCAAAACACACAGATCATTTAAAACCTTAAAAAAATGAGGGAAACAGATGTAAAATTGTCTAGGAAAATGGACAGCTTTATGATTTGTTTGTTATCCTCTCCCTTCTCGCCTTAACATAATATGTAACATATCCCATGACAGCTCATAAAGTGCACCACTGCCACCAAATCACTAGTTTTTATGGAGACAGTAATGAACATGATACCTTAGTAAAAGTTATAAAAATGTAGACACTTCTAACATTAAAAAAACAAGTGGAAGTCTTTTTGTAAACCAAAAATATTCAAATGCCTTAAGAAATAGAGATGTTTGGAACCAAAACTGCTGTATAAATATCTGCAGTTTTACCCATACATGACTTCTTGGGGATTTACAGTTATTCATCATTTTTAAAGCTCCAGCTCTGAATTGCTTAAATTATATAAATGTCTAACCACTATGCTGTACACCTAATATAATATTGAATGTCTACTCTAATTAAAAAATAAAATAAAAATAAAATAAAAAGATAAAAATAGTTTGCAAGTGCTTGTGTAAGTCCTAGTTGATTTTAAGAGGGAAAATGTTGGGGTTCCTGCAGAAAGCTATATAATCTACCCCCAACCAGCAACTGTCTGCCGGTCTTTTTGCTCTGTGTTTCTAAGACTCCATGTGTCCTTGGACAGACAAGTTTTGCTCCTGTAAAAGTGAAGATGTTCTGTCCTTCTACCTCTTCCACATTTGAAGGATTAAGATATTTCCATCTCTGAGTTTTGTAACTGTGAAAACCCCTTGGCATCTCATATATTAATATAGCTCATACTGATGTGACTTAAATAGCCTTTTTAAAATCGAATCTATAATACCATGCTTATTTACTATTCCTTGACAGATACGAGATCTGATTGAAAAGAGTTTCTCCAAACATTAAGTATTTGGAACAGTCAAGTAAAGATAAGAAGAACGTATTAAAGGATTAAAGGCAAATAGAAAACGAAGATGAGGGCAAGACTGAGAAAATTAAAATAGCAATGAAGTGAGATGTTGAAAAATGACATTTGTGAGGACAAATGAAATTGGCCAAATTTAACTCTATCATAGAGCACATTTTCGACAGCATTTAAAACATATTCTTTTCCTGTTTTGCAGTTTTAAGTTTTATCCAAGTGTTCCTTATTCTGGGTGCTGCTAGTTAGCACTTATCATTTCTGTGTTATTCATCAGCGTTATCTGTCCTGTCCAGGACAGCCACATAAAATGTGTGTGTATCATTCTCCTGAGGAAGGAACAGGGCAGGTGGCTTTGGACCATGTTTCTCAGTAACAAATACAGAATCCAAATACAAATGGTACTTATATTTCAATTTCTCACTCCCTGTTCACCACTGAGGTAAACATCTTCAAAAAGTACTTATTTCCAAAATCCCCTTCCTTCTCTTTCAAAAGAAAGTGTATTTTCAAATTCTTGGAAAAGCTTTACAGAAAACCCTGTGGTTTCCTCAACTAAAGGGCCCGTTCAGCACTCATGACAGCCATACCCAGTTCCTGGGCTTGAGAAAGCAAGGCTCTTCCTCTGCCACTTTGTGAGATTAGCAGTGAAAGAGCAGGCATATTATCAGATGGAATTTTGGTCCCCAAAAGAGATGTTAAGGGCTGTTGAGTTGTGGCATGCTGCTCAAGAAAGAAGTCAGTTTTACTAAAGAATTCACCCATACATCCTGAAATGTAAAGAAACTTACTTTCCTTTTCAACAGAGAAATCAAAAGTCGAGACCATTACCATTATCTATTCAGGAACAGTACCCACTTCCTGAAAATCAAAGCTTTTCTAATAACCTGCCTCCCAAATATCTACAGAGCTTACCTATACTGTATGCCAATGAATCTCCAGACTAGCAGAAGCAGCATTATCTGGGAACTTATTAGAAATGCAGATTCAGGGTTCCCACCTCACACCTACTGAATCAGAAACCCTATGCAGAGGCTCCAGCAAGCTAACAAATCCTCCAGGTGATTCTGATATGCCCAAAAGTTTGAGAACCATTACTTAATGCAATGCTATTTTTAACCCTCATCTGAGCACAGAAAAAAAAAAAAAAAAAAACATTATTGTGATTTAGGTACAGCACACCTGGCCACGGCAAATAATTTCAACTCTACATTCCCTGATATTGCCTTTCAGCAATATTATCACAAAACCCTTTGAGAATACGATTTACAAACCTTGTTACCAGGACAAAAAGGGGTCCGTCTGCCCGTGTGCCTCTAAGCTAAAGAGATACGTGCAGATTTTGCAGCAAAGAAAGTGAGGTTTATTACAGAGTTGCCAAGTCCCAAAGACACAGGAGAGCTATTGCTCAAAGGCCTGGCTCCCTGCGTGTCTCCCGAGTACAGATTATATAAGGAAAAATCAGTAGTCATGGAAACTAAGGGAGTTGGGTTCATGGGTTCTACCGACTGGATGATTGGATGGGGAGGGGGTAATTGATCATTGTGTCCAGCTCCGGAATCAGCCATGGTGCCATCCGGTCTGGTCCAGTGGCCAATGGGCCTGGGGCTGAAACAGTCTAAAGCCAAGTTGTTATCCTTAGTCTAACCAAAAGCTATTGTCCTCATGAATATAGACCCGAGGCTCTGTTAATCTTACATCCTAAGGCTTAATGATCAAGCAAGCAGACATACAAGGGTGGGGGGAAAAAAGGGTGGAAAAAAAGAGTTAGTCACAACACCACGATCTGGGCAGAATCAGCTTGAATCATAGACGGAAAAAAGGCTATATAAAAGAAATGAAGTTGGTGTGCGGTTATAACCTTTGAGAATCTAGGGAGAATATGTGAAAAGGCATAAAGGCAAATTTCACATTCAGTTTCAGGAGGTTCCTGAACACCCTGAAGCTTGTCTGCATACCTCAGCAAAGGAGCATCTACTTTTTTTCTCAAGCATTTTCATGTGCTCTTCACAGTAATCTGCAAAGTCAATAGGATAGGTATTATTATTTTTATTTTTTTACTTTTTAAAGTTTATTGGGGTAACATTGGTTAATATAATTACATAATTTTCAGGTGTACATTATAATTTGACATCTATATATTCTATTGTGTGTTTACCACTCAAAATCCAGTTTCCTTCAGCTATCATATATTTGATCTCCTTTACTCACTTCACCCTCCCACTACTCCGCTATATTTGACCCCCTTTACCCCATCTGTCTTCCCGCTCCTGCCCTCTGGTGACCACTAGTCCATTGTCCATGTCTATGAGTCTCCGTTTGTTTGTCCTGTTCATTTATTACTTTTAGGTTTATATCCCATATATAAGTGATATCATGTGATTTTCAACTTTTTCTGTCTGGCATATTTTGCTTAGCATCATTATCTCGAGGTTCATCCAGGTTGTCACAAATGGCAGTATTTCATCTCTTCTTATGGCTGAGTAATATTCTACTGTATATATGTACCACAGCTTCTTTAGCCAATCATCTATCATAGGACACTTCGGTTGCTTCCATGTCCTGGCCACAGTGAATAGTGCTGCTCTGAACATCTGTGTGCAAATATCTTTTCAGATATGGATTTTCAAGTCTTTGAGGTAAATACCCAGTAGAGGGATTGCTAGATCATATGGTAGATACATTCTTAATTTTCTGAGGAACTTCCATACTGTTTTCCATAATGGCTGTACCAATTTGCAGTCCTATCAGCAGTATATGAGGGTTCCTTTTTCTCTGCATCCTCTCCAACACTTGTTATTACTTGTTCTGTTGATTATAGTTATTCTAACAGGTGCGAGATGGTATCTCATTATGGTTTTGATTTGCATTTCCCTAATAGCTAGCGATTTTGAGCATCTTTTCATATATTTGTTCACCATTTGTATGTCTTCTAGGGAGAAGTGTCTGTTCAGGTCCTCTGCTCATTTTTTGATTGGATCATTTGCTTTTTTATTGTTATTGAGTTGTTTGAGTTCTTTGTATATTTTGGATATTAGGCCTTTATTGGAGATATTGCTTGAAAATATATTTTCCCATTCGGATGGTTGTCTCTTTACCTTGTTGATGATTTCTTTTGCTGAGCAGAATCTTTTTAGTTTGATGTAGTCCTATTCATTTATTTTTGCTTTTACTTCTCTTGTTTTTGAGCTCAAATTCATAAAATTCTCTTTAAGTACAAGGTCCTTGAGTTTAGCTCCTATGTTTTCCTCTATGCATTTTATTGATTCCGGTCTTATATTCAGGTCCTTAATCCATTTGGAGTTAATTTTGGTGTATGTGGTAGACAACAGTCTAGTTTCATTCTTTTGCAGGTGGCCTTCCAATTTTCCCAGCAAGAACAGGTATTATTATTATAATATATAGCAGAGGACTCTGAAGCTTAGAAACCTATAAGTCTTGCCCCAAATCTCAGAGTCAGTTATGAGCAGAGGGAGCTCATATGTGGGGCTCAGCTCCATCTACAAACTCTTGGCTTTTCATTTTACTTCTCTTCCTTCTCCCTCCTCAATTTAGAATATTTTAAACAATAATAACAGAAATTGACATGACTTGCTAAAACAAAATAGAAGTGTTAGTAGTAAGAGCACATTACTTTTACTAAAACAAAGAAGCTGGAAGGAAAGCCTCCAAATACTCTTTGGCAAATGGTTGGACGACCTGGAAAAGGCCATTCACAGCTCTCCATGGAGCTTCATTTTCATCTCTAGACAGCTAAACCAGTTAATGTAGTCAAATCCAGATAGTTGAAAAGAAATCAGTCATATGGGTTGTTTATAACCAAAAGGTTCAAATTCCCACTTTGCAATTTGTTACTTTAGCTCAAAATAAACTCGCTTTTAGTACCTGAAGAGAAATATCTTCAATTCAATTTTACATATATTTATATGGCAGCCACTGTGTACAAGGTGCTATTGGAGCTATAGGAGGATATAAGAGATATAAGGTATCTTCCCTGCTCTCAGGACACTTACAAATAGGTAAAGAACTCTGAGAGTAAAAAATGATGCAACCTGACCAAGAGGATATTGGTGTATTATCAATATGGCAGCAAGAATCCAGAAAGCACCTAACTTCTTGCCCATGCATTCTTGACAATAGTCAAATATTCCATGCTGCCTTGTCTTCTGGATCTCCCAGTTTGTCGTATTCCACAGAAGCTTCTGTATCAAAGGCAGAAAGCTGCGCCAGCTATTGCAGTCTTGATTCTGTCTCTGTACTTATGTCATCATCTTTGTTCACATGACTTTTTTATAGATCCCTGATTTCTGCAATCTGTCTCAGGCCATCCCTTCTTACCTAGTCAGGGACACCATGAAATCATGTCTCTCTCTCTAGCATCATCATCATCATCATCAATTTTTCACACTACATCACCATATAACATACTGTAGCATCTCTTGTCTTTAAAAACCTTGTGATCTCATGTCTCCTCCAACTACACACCCCAATCTCTATTCCTCTTAACAACAAAACTCTTTTTAAAAGTTCTAAACACTGTTTCCTCTCATTCTCTTGAATCTGCTCCAATTAATATTTAAATCCTGATACATACTCCACTGCAGCCACTACGTCAAAGCTATCCACCTGTATAGTCAAAGCTATACAATCATGTTGTAAAATCCAGTGGTCATTTCCCCGTCTTCATCTTATTCGGCATATCTCCTCTTCCCTGCAAACACTTTCTTTGCTTAGCTTCCAAGTCACTGTCTCTCAAGGCTCCTTCTTCATTGGTTGATCCTTATCAGGCTTTTTCCTTTTTATCTTTCCAACTTTCAAACATTGGTATGTCTTAGGGCTCAGTCCTGGAACTTCTCTGTTGACACTCACTTCCTGGGTGATCTCATTCAGTTGCATATCTCTAAATATCATCTATATGCTGTTATCTCCCAAATTCTTATCTCTACACCACCACGTCTACCCTGAAAGCTAGAGCTTATTCAACTTCTTGGCAACTCCATTTGGATAGCTAAATAAGTTTATCTAGCTTAACATATTCAAACTAAATTATTGATTTCTAATTCACCGCCACCACCAAACTTACCTCTGGCCTTGTGTTCTCCTCAATAAAGGTCAACTCCACCCTTCTAGTTGCTCAGATGAAAACCTTTGTGTTATTCTTGACTCCTCAGCCTCTCTCATGTGCCACTAATTTATCTGCAAATCATCTCAGCTGTGCCTTAGAAATTTATCCAGGATCTATTCACTTCTTACCACTTCCACTGCTACCATCTCATTAAAACCATCCAGATTATAACATTATTACAAAATTATCGCATTTATTTCAATAGTCTCTCAACTTGTCTCCTTGCTTCCACTCTTGCCTACCTACAGTCTATTCCCAATACTACTGCCAAAATAATCTTTTAAATGTCATGTCACTGTTCTACTTAAATCTCTCTAATGGCTTCCTATCTCACTCAGGAGAAAAGCCAAAACCCTTATAATAGCTACATGAGCCAATATAATCAGCTCTTGCTATCTCTCTGATATCATCTCTTTGTGCTCTTTTCAGGCTCACTCTGCTCCAGATATGCTGGCGTCCTTGCTCTTTAAGCACTGAAGCACATTTCCACCTCAGAGTCTTAGCACTTGCTTTTGTCTTTGCTTCGAATGTTCCTCAGATGTTCATATCATTTGCTCCTTCATTCCCTTTAGGTCTTTCCTCGAATGTCATCTGATGAGAACATTTACCCCTCGCCACAGTATATATTAAAAGTTTCTTACATAGAAACTCACACTCTCTCCACTTACCCTGCTTTATTTGTAATCATTGCCCTCATCACTAATGACATAATTTATATTTATTTTATTTCTGTCACGCTTGCTAAAATGTTGTAATGTGACCACAGGAACTGTTTTTTTGTTTATTGTTAAGTCCATAGTTTAAAATAGTAACACAGCCATAAAGTAGGTGTTCAATTAATATCTGAATGAATGAAAAAATATTATATTCAACTACTTATTGTCTATCTACTCATTTGTAACCCAATATTTTTAGTGTAAATCAATTCCTCAATTCAGACCCTTTTTTCAGTAAATATCAAAGGAAACCATAGTAAGTTCTCCTCTTTTTATCATTAATGTTGTAGGTTCTGATAATGACAGTGATGTCAACGATGATAATATTATGAAAATGAAAACATTTATTGAACATCAATGATAACCTAAAAATGAACACTATCCTCTGATTTTCATACAACTCTGCATTATATGTCTTCATCCCAGTTTTATAGATAAAAAAAATTGGAGTTTAGAAATGTTATATGATTTATCTAGTGAGTGTCAGAGCTAGGATTGGCATCCAGCTACCTCAAGCTCCAATGTCTGCACTTTTTAAATCTCTATCCTTATCATTCATTACTGGCCTGTTCAGCAGCCTGTTCAGCTTTCTATTTTTAAAAAATGGTTTCTGAAAACCAATATAAAATATATATTTATATAATAATACTATTGCTCATGATTGACAATGTATAAGAACACAATAAATGTCTGCAATAAAAAGTTTAGAAATAATTTAGTCCAACTTCTTTATCTAGTCCAACTTCTATATTTTATAAAAATCAGATTCACAGGCGTTGGAAGGACTGGGTGACATGATTAGAAGCAGCATTTTGGAAATCAGATAACCTAAGTCAAAGCTATGTTCTACCTCTTGTATGTGACTTGGGACAAGATTCTTGACCTCTCTAGCCCTTGGTTTCATACTTTGGAATGGGGATAATACCTACTTTATAGAGTTGTTTTGAAAATAATGATTTTATAT
>NW_006442508.1:11532756-11619317 GCF_000325575.1 Pteropus alecto | reverse complement strand
ATATATTTTATTTTACTTATTTTATATGTGTGTGAGATTTTATTTATCTAAAACCTAACACAATACATTGCAGCTATTATTACATAAAAGCTATTATGAGAGTTCCTCTAACACTCAGTTAAATATATCTTATAAATCACTCTTTTCTTCAAACAGAACAAAATATAAACCTCAACAGGAAGATACTTACTTTTGAGTCAGTGTTCAAAATCAAAATCCAATTTCTCAATCTTCTTTAAGACTATGGTTTAAAACAGTGTGACTCCAAATGATAATACCGGGGATATTTTTGCTGCTTTCTATTTTGGTACAGCACTAACTTTAATTGCTACTTTCTAAGAAAGAGATGAGAGAATGAAAGAAGGAGAAATGGAGCCTTCTTAGGTGATGGAATGAACACTCAAACATGTAAATGTAGATGCACTAAATTCTTTAGTTGAATAGTACATTTGAAAATACGAATATATATTTTCAGGGCTTGTCAAATTTCTCCAGTAACAACAGAAACTGTGCTTAGAAGGAAAAGGAAACAATACTTTGGTTGTGTCTATTAATATGCTTCAGGGTTGAGTTCAAAACGCCCTCCCACAAGTAAACACAGCCAGTTTCCCATGATGTTTATAGAAGTTTAAAAAGACGATGACTGAAAAAAAAGAGACAATGACACTTTAAAAATAATCAAAGGAGCTAAGTAAATTTGTCCATGCCCTGCTTAAAGCCTTTCCATGGCTCCGTACCATCGTAAGGAGAAAGCTCACACTGTGGCATTATTACCACTCCAGATCAGGCCCCTATCTATGTGCTGTTTAATCTTTATCTTTCGTCCCCCTATTCCTTCACTCTCTAAGTGTCAGCCTCCAGGGCTTCATAAATGCTGTTCCCTTTGCCTGGGACATGTCTTAGTGGAAGAAAACAAAATGAAGATGCAACTGCTTCAAGCTCTGGCAGAAGTAAGATGAGCTTTTTGAAGTGAGGGGATTGATTTAATAAGTGGAAATTGTACTAATGGTTTGGGGCAAGAAAACCTGCATTTGACAATTAAACCATTTAGCAATGTATGGCATGTAGAGTTAATTAAAAATACACAAAGGTAGAAACTGATTTTCACCGTGCAAAATATGGGGTAATTCAAAAAGAATTGCACACATTTAAAATCACATTACTCAGTCAACCAGATTATAGAAACATGTGGTTTGCATGTAGGTTATGTCAAGAACTTCATCTTGTAGTCCTCTTCCTCACAGCCATGAGGAAATAAAGGACTGTATTGAGTGATACAATTACCCTGTAACTGTAATATACTAAGAAGTGTTTGGAATGAACTAGACCACAGGACTAACATGCTTTGTGACATGAGAAGCACATCTTAAATATTTGTAAATTATAAAAATGACTGTCACAGTCCTTTTTAAATTGGTTTTGGCTAAATGTTAATGTACAACCTAGTTACTGAGTAATAAATTTTTGAAAGAGTTCAATTCTTCTTGAATCGTTTCACACACTCACATACACATGCCCAAGCATACACATATACCCACACAGAGACTGAAAGAAATTATGCAAAGCTAATATTTTTGTGGTAGTAGAATTTAAGGTTTTATCTAAATTTCCTAATTTTCTTTGTCATAGTAAAATTATTTTATAATATAAGCCATTAACCCAAGTCTTGCCACAACTGGCTATGTAATTTAGGCAAGTCACTTAGCCTTTCTTAGCTTCATTTAGAAAACTGAGATCATAATTCTGATCTCACAAGATTGATATGAGTATTAAATGACATATTTTACTTGAAAGAATCCAGTAAACTCTAAAGCATGATACAAAAATAAATTATTATAATGGTATGCAAATATTCTCTTCTCAAATGCCGTCTCCTCAGAGACAGACCTTTCCTGTTGTCCTTATCTAAAATATCACAAACCCCACCAAAAACAAACAAGTCACCCCCAATGCCCTTATTGGCTTTGTTTTTCTCACTCTTTGAAATTATTATTTATAATTGGTTTAGATGATTATTGTTTTCCCACTAGAATACAAGCTTCATGAGGGCAGAAGCTTTGAGTATTAATTGTTGGTCCCAAGCTCTTAAAAAAAGATCCAGCTCAAAATGTGCACTCAGTAAATATCTATGGAAGGAAGGAAAGGAGGAAGCCAGGGAAGGCAGTGTCTACGCAAGTGTAATTTCCTCATTTCATCAAAAAGAGATCGACACAAATGGCCAAGGGAGTAAACATATTGTGGGTAACTAGAAAGAATTAACTGTGCAGTTCTACAGTTAGTGGTTTAGTTTACCCTCAGTCTTCAGAATTCAGTACTAAATCCAAGAGAAAACCACGTAGTCTATTTAAGGGAAATGATTTTTAGTGCTATCTCATACAGCACAAATCTATTCTCATAGCAAAATAAGGTGAACTGTAAACTCTACTCTTAAGCTATTGCTTTGTACAAACGTCTGATCCTAATACTCTTTTCTTCTGGTCTAAGTGTTTGTGTTTGCTCATTCCTCTCAAGTGGATTTTAAAATCCAGATCACTGCAGTAATTCATTTTTTATTGTTCTCTTGCTCAGCTTCAACACATGTACAGTAGTAGTGTTCACTCTTCAGGGGAATAATGGCATTTTTGGAGATTTTACTGTAGTCATTACTCTTGCTTCTTTATTAAGAGACTTCACTTTAATCTTCTGCTTTAGCTATGTGGTTTATCTTATGAATATTAATATACAACCCAAAGGGATCTATCTAGTGAATATGAATTAGAGAGAGCTTTTTTATATTGAAGAAAGAGAAAGCCATTTTCTGGTATGCACATCTTGCTGGGATGTATGAGCTCTAATTTAATCAGCATGTAGTCATCATGTATCCCACCAACACTCCAGGCCATGAAGTAATTGAAATGATTCAAGCTTGTTTAATAAAGTAATTTCAATTATAGCAGGAGTTGAGTCAGAAAATGTCAGCCATACAAAGTTTATGACGCCTAGAATCAGCAATAGGGCACCAAATGCTCATAGAGAAAGTGCCATTGTGGAAATGAGTTGCACTTTTTCAGGCTTTGAAATACCATTGTTCTTATGAGACCAGCTTCTCTTAGATGATCTGTTAGTCAAAGAAGCCAAATTTCATTTTGTCCAGAACATAGTGTAAAGAAATTTAATTATAGCTAAAAACTCAGAACTAAACAGGTCAGAAAGTCTACCCTCTTTCCTCTAAACATGACCGGCAGCTGACACTTCACCACAGTCTCCACCACTCCCTAATGCCTTGAGCCAAGTCATCATTTATGTTTAGAGTCATTGATGACAAAAAACAGCTCATATAGCCTCTCAAAATATTAGAAAGTTCTTCAAGTTTTATTATAAAACGTGATTTCATATTGCACATATTTAAAGTAATATTTTTCATTACCAAATAACACAAAAATATTCCATAACTTTTCAATATGGTGATGTTAGTCTTTCACAAATGATAAACTCTAACATATTTTCCATTCTTCTTTCCCTTTCTCTTTTCCATAATTTTCTTTATCCTTCTAGCCAGTACTTCTCTTGGCATATTTTACCCATTTAAAAGTAGTTCTACTACTCCTAAGATTTTTAATTCCTAAATTATGATTCTATTGTTATTCTTCTTGTTTTGTTTGCCCTTTTCTCTAAGAGACGTGTTTGTATATACAGATGGTTTGCTTTTTACCTACCATCAAACCAATATCTAGTGCTGTTTCCTACCCATACTGTTGAGTAAATAGACAATTGAGCCATCTGCAATTCACTATCATACAACCTGGAAGGCCTTGTTAAATTCTCTTTATGTAGGTTTATCTTTTCTCCAAATAACAGTCCTCTCACCTTGATCACATTTGGTTTAGGTCAATATATTAATGTAAACAACGATCTATTTTAGATATGAAGTCACAGTTAATAGGATAATAAGACTCTTGCTGGTTTCCTCAAAACCAGCCACTGTTTGAATCTTCTTTTGAATCTTCTTTTGAACCAACATCCATAGACATTAGAGAAGTCTGTTATTATGCTGAATAAAGACAATTAATATCTGCTCTGAAAACACACTTCCCTATGCTTCTTACTAGAGACATCTACTAATCAACTATAGCTATCTCATAGCTCAGATGGTCCAGCTCCAGTTGAGGCAGTGAGGACATGCAGGGAGATAACAATTAGTGTCCAATGCAGTTTTAAAATATATGCGTGGCATACAGGTTAGTCATCTAACATCTTACCAGAGTGAGTAGAGAATTAAATATAATCAGACTATTTTTTTTACAAAGGCTAAATATTCCCTGAAGTTGAGTATTAGGATTCTCAAGTGAGATTTATTCTTATGAGTTGGGGCCATTTAGTTTTTCATGTAGAAACATTTCCAAACATGGTAGCCAATGGGATTACATAAATTAATATATAAACATTTGCTCTCAGCAAAACTTTTAGTTTAAACTTTCTTTAAAAATCCTACTTCTTAGCTCCTCACTGATCTGTTCTCAACCCTAGCTAAGTAATATTCTCAGTTGAAAAAACTATAAAGAATAAAAAGCCCCTGGTTTATGTAATACCTTCCCTTTATAATCCTCAAAGGAGTGTGTAAATTCAAGATCATTATAAGTTCAACTTTATAAATGAGGAACTTGAGCTTCAGAGAGAGTAAATAGCACTACCAAGGTCAAGCAGTAGTTGAGTTTGGAAGAACCCAGTCCTCCTAAATTTTAATTTGCCTCATTATCCAGAAGGCCATGCCACTGCTTTGGTAAGGAAAATGTGCTTTTATATATATTGATACTAAACTTTCCCTGCTTAGTACTTCAGAAAAAGAAATTAAAGAATTGAATTTTTTTTAATGAAATGCTATGACAATGGTATTCTTTGCTAAATACTCTAATTTTTATATCATCTCAGAAGAAATCCTATAGTCAGAGGATTTCTAACATGCTGAATTAATGATATCCACTCCTTACTAAATAGTAGCATCTATTTCTCATTTTATGGCTGTAAAAAAGAGGAGGTTTTTTTTTGTTTAACATGGCATATAAAGTTCCTAAAGAGTAATAGTTGAATTCAGAATAGAAATGCAGACAAATTGCTAAAAACATGAACAAATGAGCTATGTACAAAGAGTCCTTTCAATGTAAATCTTCCCAAGAGAGAAGATGCAACAAAATTAAAAAGCAAAAAAGAAAAAAAAGTTTTATTTTAATGCAATCATTCCTGAAGTTCTATGACATGTGCAGAAATGGGTGTCCTGTCCAATTCTTATGGGGCAACTAGAGAAAGAAGAGTGATGTGTGGCATTCACAGAGGTACAATAGGAGGTGTCAACCTCTTCTGTCTTCCATCTGGCTTTTCAGAGTTAATGAGAATTCACCAAGACCCAAGAGGTATTTTTCTACAAGTTTCCAACTGTGGGTAATATTATGGCCCATGCATCCCAATGCTACATTAAATATTGCTTTCAAAATGACATCTCAATTTCAGTCAGTTCTCTGCCATTCTATAAGCATACACACATCTGATGAAATCACAGATACAAAGGATTTATCATCATAATCATGATGGAGAGTAAAATTAAGTTCTGTAATTTACTGAAATTTGCATGTTGTAATTTGAAGACACATCTGATAACCGACAGACTAATCTGAGTAATAACATACTCTTCAAGCCCCCATTTTAGCCCACTCTCAGAAAACTTCAACTTATACTTTAGAGAGAATAATGTCAATGTCATCCAGCTAAAATTATTTTCTATTCACATCTCCCATACACACTTTACATGCAATCATGACAACCATACCTGTTATCCACACCCAGCCATAACTCCTACTCCTGCTTTTAGTGGGAAAATTTCCCTTCCTCTGATCAGAGAAACTGATAGTCATCACAACCTATCTTTCTGTGAAAAGTGCTAAACATAGATGATTATCAAGCAATCATTTTGATATAGTTCTAAATTTGTATGATTTGGATGCTGTTCTTGCCTCTCCTACCTAGTAACTATGAAATTCCCGTAAATGTTCCCAGTATTAGAACCTCTAATTAAACTTTCAATAATTGTTACTATTATTGTTAAATATTATTATTACATAGAATAGGTAGTCTATAGAAGTTTGTGGATGATGGTAGTGGTGAGTACTCTCTTAGAGCAAAATTTGGAGAAACATCTATTTTTGGAGTATTCATTTCTTAAAATTGGAAGAGGGCAAGTCTTTCAGGCCTGCTGACAAGAAACTCTATATACTTTCATAGAAGTAAATGTAATTTAAATGCATTGAGGAGAAAACTGAGTAAGCAGAAGGCAGTGTAAAAAAATGGGTATAAGAAGAGATGTACAACCCTGCCTTTTTCATTGACTATAGGGAAGATAGATGGTGTGTTTTAGGCTAAATGTTTGAAATACACTTCAGAGAATATTTAACACCATCGGGCTGAGTAAATTCTTTCCTCTCTAGCTGTCTCCCCGATTCACACTGATCAAATTCTCTCAAATGAAGTGACTTCCTACTTCAGCCAGCAATTTCTCTGACCACCAAATCCTTCCTAAGCATTGAAGACATATTTGTTTATCATTTTAAATCCATGCCTAACATAAATACCAAGGCTGTCAAACTCCACACAACACAATAAAGCCTCCATTCTCCCAGAAAATGAATGTGACCATATGATATACCTAACTATAGGGACTCTAGATAGGAGTGACCGTAGGCATTCTTCTGCCCCATTCCAGGACAGCCTTCAAGGCAGAGGTGCCTCTCATACTCTTCATCTGGCAGCATATGGGATTTGCCCATTTATTAGACTTGTAATTACCAGGCCCATGTAGGTACAGTTAAAGAAATTTTTCTAGCACTTGTCACTTTAAAAAAAAGGGACCTTTATAGAAATTGTTCTTTCTTACACAATCCAATCCAAAATCCACTAATTTCTTCTTTCAATTCATCTTCCAGAAATCCTATACCCAAGACAAACGGGATTTAGTATAGCATGCTTTCAATGATACCACAATGAGCAACACTGTTTCAAGAATTCTATTCATCAATTCTAAATATTATGATGCTAGCACTTAGGCAATCTAAAGTGATTTTCCTAAGCAGAGCTCAAGCTCTTTAACAACACAAATGCATTAAACCTCCTAATTCCCTTGCAAAACAAGCTAAGAAGCCAGAGCTAAAACATAATTTTGGTAACGAAACTGCATAGCAGGTCACCTAGAAATGGCCCATCACATAAAAGAAAAAAAGTTAGTGGGGAAGGGATTATGGCAACAGCAAATTAATTGGGGTAGTAGTACTGTCTCATCCATTCTCAAGTCGTTACCTGAAAATGTTGGGTAACAGCGAAGGATTCACTTGTTCGTCATTCAGCTATTTAAGTATTAATTAGACGGCTATGCAGTGCTGGGCACAGGATTAGACCCTGGAGATATAATGAAGAAAAACTCTTTCCTTGTAGAGTGTGCAGTCTGGTAGAGCAGAAACAGCTGTTTAGAAAACAATAATAAAATATCATGTAAGAAGAAAAGTAATGGAAGTGTACTTGGAATGTAGAGATAGCATATAAAAGGTAGTAGATGACTTTTTTTGTGTAAAGGAATGGCAAGATATTCAAGAAAAGATTTCCCTAAGATGCAATATCCAACAAGGAAGGTTGAGTAGGAGTTCGATGGTTTTGTGAGCATTCTCTTTCTAAAGAAAAAGTATCTTTGTTGATAGTAACACATGTGTTGCAACAAATTTTCATGGCTTTTTTGAAGACAGACTGAAAGATCTATGTGTGAGTTAAAACATAATGGCCCTTCCTGCCTCCATCTGCTACTTCAAGTGTAGTATTGTGAGGGCCTAACCAATAAATCACAGAAAAGTACCTTTTTATAAAGATATTAATGTCCTATGGTCTCTGTTTCTTCTATTCTCACAGTTGTTTACAAAAGAGAGATGGAATTAGAGAGGGAAAAATGGCCAGCCCTCTCATTTTACAAATTAGGAAATTACAGTTTTGAGAAGTTGTGTTTTTCCTCAAACTCATAAATTGTTAAAGAAGAGTCCATATACGTCAACTGTAATTGAAAAATAAAATTTAAAAAATAATTAAAAAGAGGAGTCTAAAATCCAGAGAAAGCAATCATATTGAACTCTTATTCTACTAAGAACCTCAAAGTCCACAGGTCACTCTATTTCACAGACACACACTCAAAAGTTAATCATACATGTCTTTATTTCACATAGATTATGAGCTATTTAATGGCAATTCTCAAGATAGAATAAGTTTCATTACAGAAACAAATAAACCTAAAAATCACAGTGGTTTAAACCAAAAAAAGTTTATTTGTCACTCACACAGTCTATGGTATGTGGTGGGCACTTCCAGCTCTTCTCCATTCAGTAACTCAGAGATTGAGACTCCAGTTTCTGATATCATCATCTCCATATTTGGCTTCCAAAGTTGCTATATCAGAGTAAAGAGAGATGGTGGTACACCAACTCTTAACTGTCTCAGTATAGTTAAATGTTCATAGTCCATTGGTCAGAACTAGTCACATATCCCCAACCCAAATGCAACAGAAACTGGACAATATAGGGAATTATATGAATATTTTATGAGCACAAAGACTATGTCTTCTCATAGAATCTCCAGATCTAGCATAGAATATATGTAAAAAGGTATATTGAACAATAAATGAATGAAGAATCTACTACGATCAAGGTACTTTTTTAATGCTATCAAGGGAAATGAAAATATACAAGAAATAATTGCTGTGTCCAAGGAGCTGAAAATCTAATTGTAAAATTAAACACAAATAAATACCCAAACCAAATAAAATTAACATCCACAGCAAAGAAGACTAAAAGACAAGTGAGTGATTTTCAAGATAAAGGGAAAGTCAAGATTTAGAGTGGTTTGAAAATCCAGTCCTCTATATCCTGAACTGAAACATTTCTCTCAAAAGATCCAAAATCCATTTGCCTCAGAATATTATTTTAACCTGAAGGACAAGAAAAATTATGGAGTAATAAAATACAGCTTCAAATGTTGTGGAATCCATTTTAAGGATTTAAGGATCATTTCTAACATTTTTTTCTCTAAAGAAACAGAATATTTCCAGAACTTAGCATTTTCTACTTCCTATTAATATATGATAGACCCATACCAGAGCAACTAACCTGACCCTCACTAATATATATCCAGACTTTCTACGTGTAGTAGCAATAGGAAGTGACTGCCAAAGGACAACAGAGGACATTATTCATAGGCATTCAGAGAATTTTGAGTAATATATGAGTCATTTTAAAAGTATTTATCATTTTCTGTCCAAATTCTGGCCCTTTTTTACAACATATTATTAACCTTAAGATAGGAAATTAAGAAGCAACATTTTACAGCAACATTTTAGTCCAATCTCAAGTTTAAAAGTTTGAAGATACCAGGTGTGTAAACTGACACATTTCTGAAAAATCAATTTAGCAATATGAATGAAGAGTCTGTAAAACATCCATATGTTATGACAACTAATTTCTTTTATAAAAATCAATCCTAAGATAATGCTGACAAAGATGTCATCATGAGAATATTCATGCAGCATTATTTATCATTGGAGAAAACTTCTAACAACTTAAATGTTCAATTCTGGGAAAATGATTAAGCAAATTAAATTACATCTTTAGATAAGAATATTACCCAACCATTAAAACAGATGATTACAGTTCTGGCATTATCTAACAAAATTTCAAACAATCGACTCATTGAGCCAATACATTCATTCCTAGGTCTCTAACCTACAGAAAAACTTTTACAAATGTGCAAAAAATATTTTCCACATTCAAAGATGCCTGTTGCAGCATTTTTATAGTATTAAACATTGGAAAACATGGATTAGAAATAATCTAAATAAAGGTAAAACTATAAATGTTAACAGAGAAAGTTCAAAATAGACTATTGTTAAAGGAAAATAAATTCTAAAACAATAAATATACCAAAAATTTTATCTTGAAAAAGAAGTTAATTATTTATAAACCAATAATAGAGGAATTTTATAGTCCTGTATATGTTAATGTTTTATCATGTTTTAATTTAAATTTAAATTTTTTGTTTTAAAATCTAGTAGTAATATATAGAGAGACAACGGGAAAGGTTACTGATAACTTTTAGTTATATGAAAAATTGCTTATAACAGAATGTTAAATTGAAAACATAGGCAATATTGTGGGCATAGTATTATTTAAACTGTGTAAACCTATCATAGTAAAAACACTGGAAAGAGAAAAATATGTCAGAATACTGACAGTTTTTTTCCTTGATATTAGGATGATTAGTATGAGGGTTGATGGAAACAGTTCTGCTTCTTATAGTTTTATGTACATTTTGCGTAACACAAAACATGTTAATTGTATAATCAGGAAATGGGAGAGCTAAAAAAACAGAAGCAAATATTTAAACAAGAAAAAACATCAAGGTCAACATAAATCAGAAAGCATCAGGGAAGTAGCACTATTTTTCCTATAGACACTCCTTATTAAAAGCCCTTCCTCCATTAGGTCATTTATCTTTTAAGTCTATGTTTTCATATAAATAAATAAAACCACTTACTCCTTGAAACCAGCAGATACAACTAGAATGATGTACAACCAATTTTTCTCTAACCTTTGTGCTGCTTTTAAAACATAGCCACAAATTCTATGACACATCTCTCATTAACAGGTGGAACGTATACCCTGCCCCTTGAATCAGGTCAGTTTTGTGATGATCGAACAATAAACAGAGCTTGTGGAAATGAGACTAAGTACTTCTATAGCTAGATCATCAAAGATCATACAGTTTTCTTTCTTCTCTGGCCCACTTACTCTTGGAGACTTGACTGCCAAGTAGGAAGTCTGACTACCTGAGGCCACATGTTGTGAAGGAGTCCAAACCACAGGGGAAGGACAGGTAAACAGACCAGTCAACTGTCCCAGCTGAGCCAAGCCTACCATTTATCCCAATCCATTCCATTTATTCACTGCCAGACATGCAAGTGAAGAAAGCTTTAGATGATTCAAATCCCCAGACATTCAAGTCTTCCCAAGTAAGACTCCAGACAGTGAGCAGCAGAGACAAGACATCCAGTCTGTGCTCTGTCCAAATTCCTGATCCACAAAATCATGTGCAAATAAAATGGTTTTATTTAATGCCTATATATTTTGGGGTGATTGTTATGCAGCAATAGATAAGTGAAAGATACCTTATCCTGGTACATGATCTTTTAATAAAGTCGATAATATTTTTTCAATATAGAAAGATATTTTTCAAGAGTTTTGCACATGGTTCTAGTACCTTTGAAATTAAACAGTTTTTTGTTCACTGGTTTTGAATGATTAATTGAATGACTGGATCATTTTAACATTTGTTTCTAAGTTAGGAATTTTGATAATGATAAAAATATTAATCTTCCCCTTTCGTGCATTGAAAATAATTCCCACCTAATAATAAAAGCTAGCATATATGGAAGATTTTAAGAGTTTTTCCATCTATTATCGACTTTAAACCTCCCAATATTTTGATCCAGTAGATACCGTTATCGTCTCATTTTGAAGTTGAGTAAAAGAAATTAAGTAACTTCAGTTAAATGGCAAAGCCAGGATTGAACCCAGGCAGTTTATCGCCAGAGCCTCTGCTTTAGACCACAAAACTAATCCTTCTCTTCTAGGAAATACACATCTCAGAGCTAGCTAGCTGTGCACACAAGCCAGTAATCTCACAGCTTTACCAATTGGAGGCCAGATCACATTGCTATTTTACTACTATTTCTTATGGAAAAGACAAAAATAAAATCCAGAGGTCTAAATCTACATAAATCAAAAGAGAGCAACAACAACAAAAAATAACACAAGCGAAAGGCGGAGATGGAGTCCTTGTGCATGGACCCAAGTAAGTGACTACGAATTACCAGAATGAGGGATTCCACTGGTGAGTCTATTTCAAAGCATTTATTTAAATAATTTTTTAAGAAGAAAGGGAAAAATGAGAAAGGAGGAAGGAGGGTGGAAAGAGGAAAGGAAAGAAAGACACAAGGCAACAAGTTTAGTAATAATGGAATAATCAAAGAAATTGAAAGCCAGTGTGTGTGAAGGAAGAAGGGAAAAGTGAAAAAAAAAAAAAAATCCAACTGAAAATAGGAAACCAATTATAAATCCAGTTTGGAGATTTAAAAAGGACTTTAAAGACAGGGTAAAAATAAGAGAATTCTACCATTGAATAAATTCAGAACATGAACAAATTTCCATTCAGTTAAGTTCTGTGGGGAGAAATTCTCTGCAGTGGTGGGAAGAAAAGAAAACGTGTGCGCATCTGGAAATTTTACAGAACTAAATTGAGAGGCTGGGTATTTAATAAACTGTGACCCAATTATATCTAAATCTATTTCAGATTCTGTGTGCAGTAAAGGAACTAGCATGACAAATAAGATGGAAGGGATTAGAATGTGTTAACATTTAAGAAAATATAATTTCAACATGAAAATATTGATTTATTTAGGAAATAGGAAGTTAATCTTTTAAAGGAACATGAAAAGTCAAATAAATTTGAGAAAATTTATAAGAAGCAAAATACAGAATTTTACAGAAAAAATATATAGTCTTTAAGGAAGCTATATATTTTTTTAAAAATGCAAGTCAACATATAAAAATTTTCAGTTTTTTATTGTTAACCTGTATAAGAAAATACAACTTTTAAACAAAGAGAATAGACTTCTAGAAATCTGCTTTCTTTGGAAGTTTTAATGAATTAAAATGAAGGACTTTGTAATATTAGAAGAAATTATCCCAAATATTAAACCATCTACTAAATATTTATTAAGAACTGATTATGTACCAGGCACACTATTAAGGCATGGAGAATCTAATAAATAACTGACTTAAATCCTCTTCAAACATTTCTCAAAGAATATAAAAGGAGACAAAACTCTCTAACATATCAATCCTTGGTTTAACGTGTAAAAAATGTGGGTCATTTTTTTCCAATGCCCCTCTCTTGTAGCTAATACTAAATGTTTTTCTAACAAAGGAAAAACAATCATTCACCATCTACAATCAATACCATTTTATCCATGTGAATTTCCAAAGGTTGTGGAGAATGTCAATCCAATATTATAAAAGGCTACTAGTCCCAGAAAAAAATCTTATGAACAGAGCCCTAGAATGAGAATATAGGTCAGCTGCCCACTGCAGGACTACGCTAGTCACTAACTGCATGGCCATGTAATCTTTAAATCCTCAATGCAATAAGTAACATTTATAAAACTTCGGTTTCATTTCAAAGGTGAAGAAGAAGGCCCAGAAATGTTCAGTGATTAAACTGAGGTTTCAAATCTAGGCCTATCCTCTTCCTACTTGCTATATCATGCTGCCTCTATTTTTCTTACCTTCCGTCAACACTTTATATAAGTAGGAACTCCTTCATTTGTATATACAAAAAAAAAAAAAAAGATCCAACCCAAGCTTGAGTAAAAAGAGGAGATTTATTGGCTAAAGTAAACTAAAAAGTCCATGAGCAGTAGGGATTCAGGCATGGATGAAACCAGGAACTCAATTTATATCATTAGTAGTTGGTTATTATTCTCTTCATCTCTTGATTTTGCTTATCTCTATGGCTCCATTCTCAGGCAGTTTCTCCCCTCATAGTCACACAGAGGATCTCCAGTTGTCATATTAAAATTCCTGGGGTTTAATCTTATTTGATCAACTTGGGTCATGTGGTAATTCTCAATATCTAGAAAGGAGAGTCAGCCCCACCCAAATCTCATAGAATGAGGGTGGAGGAAGGATGGTTCTACCCATGGAAGATCAGGATGTTGATATCAGAAGACTGGAAAATAGATTCTGGGCGGCAAAAAAAATCTGACATCCGTGGCATTCTTAAATACACACACACACACACACACACACACACACACACACACACACACACACGTCTGTCATTTGTATCAAGGTTTCATTTACTTTCATTAGATGACTTTTTTTCTTGGGTCATACCTTTCCTTTATCTATAGGATTCACTTTGGGACAGTTCCAATTAAAGCTATGTATACATGACTATATACAACTGAGCAACTATTTTTAGTTATAATTTCTCTGAGTTACAGAGGAAGTAGACTTAAATATAAGACACCTTTTATGCTGTCCAATAAGATAGGAAAGTGGAGCTGCATCTTAAACTTAGACCCAAGATGGTCAGACCTGAAAAGTGGTATGAGCTAGATCAGGATTTGGAAAGTGAAGAAAAGAATTACTTTTCATTGATGGTACTTCTATCCATACTACTGCTCTTCTGGAAAGAAATACCTATTATCGCTTTGAAAAGACCATGATGACTTCTCACTCTGGACTACTTTCTGTGAGCACCATTACACCCAGGTGACAAGAGCTATGATGTGGTCAGCTCAGCATCCTGTGCATTTACCAGAAAACATGCCACCCATATGGTCTAAAAGTAAAGAATCTTGAACAAGCAGGTGTAGAGCAGCAATAGATCTGTCCTGGCTCCCAGTTATATGCTACTTCTATGGTCTACTTAACCGAGCCAACTCAGATGACTATAAACTGTAGATTACTCTTCACTGTGGTTATCGCTCAACCATTTGTCATTTGCCTTCTCAAGTTATTTTTGACATTGGAGTTCAGCCATTATGTACACAAAAATAAACCATTTTATAGGGCATAAACTAGCCCCATAAGATAGGACTAGAGCTGATAGTTCTGGATAACAACTCTCTAAGCTTTTTTCTCCGACTCACTTTAAAATAATGTTGGAGAGTATGAGGTTGCCAATTACACACCTAGATAATATAGATTTGGAATCAGTTGAGAAATATAGTCAACCAGTTATCGAAATATCAGCTTAATTGCTCATAGTGCCAGATTCAAGACTGGCCTGGACCTGCCCCCATGAGCTTTTCCTACAGAATAAAACTATCTACCCTCTACAACTTTGAGTGTTACTGCAAGGGCAAACTTAACACATACAGGTAGGGAAGAAAAACACAAATGTACAAAGTACAGGCCAAGAGAATACAGAAGGGCATACCACAGGAAAAGAGTAATACTCACCACCTGAACTTCACCCAGAAGAACGTGAACAGTGGGTGTCCAACTCTTGCCACCTAGGTGAAAAGGTAAACCACTCCTGGAGAAATAAGTAATGGACAGAGAATGGTGAAAGATAAGAGAATCTAACTTTATATGGCTGACAAACACACATAGAACCATAAAACACTGTTCCTTTCTGGGCAATGAAATGAAAATTTCCTTATGAAAAATTAAGTCAGAAAAAAAAAATGAGCTGCCTCCTTAAAAAAAAAAAAAAAGACCAAAAAAAAAGGCTGTCATTTATTAAGCATCAAATGTGTCAAGTATTTGAATTCTATCTTTCATAAAAAGCCTTATGGTTATTTTCATCCCTATGTTAGAGATGAGGAAACTAAGTTTCAGAACATTTAAGTTTTGTCTTTCCACTGTATCACAATGCTCCTTGGAAGAGTTTTATTATTGCTTTTTGCTGCCCAGCATCTAAATCCCCTTCCTAAATCTAATGAGTCCTGCCATTGCATGAGACTTATCAGTAGGCTAAGTACCCTCCCCAATACAGGAGTTGAAAAGGCTAGACGATTTTTCTCCCTGAACTTGGCCAATCAAGTATCTGCACCTTGGACATTAACTCTAGATCAAGTGACATTAAAAAAAAAAAAAAAAAGTAGAAGGCAGTTTAAAGTTTATTAAGTGGTAATGACAGCACCCTGTGTCTAGAGGCTGGAAGCATGCCTCATATCTAGTAACTACTACCAGACTCTTCCTCTTATGCATGGACCACCTTGGCTGTGGTTCAGCCAACAGATTCACTTGGTCCCTGCCTGTGGTGAACAGGATTATAGTTCAGTAACTATTTACTCCACCCACTCCTGCCTTCCACTGTGGGCTAAGCATACCTCCCTGCCCCACTACTGTTGGGCTTGGTCATGAAACATGCTTTGGTCAAAGGAACATTAGCCTATATGATACAAAGAGGTTTACATATGCTCGTGTGGTTTGGCTTGATAATTATGTAACAGGGATTTGCCATTAGCCCGATGAAGGACGCACATGCAATATATCAGAACCTAACTCAGAGCCTGGAGCTGAGCCCAACCAACCTGCAACCCAAAGCAGTGCTACCCAGTTGTATTAGTTTCCTGTGGTTGCTCTAGCACATTATCACAAAGCTAGTAGCTTAAAACAACGAAAATATTCTCTTACAACTTTGGAGGCCCGAAATCAGTTTCACTGTGCCAAATTCACAGTTTCAGGAGGGTTGTGCTCTAAAACACGATCTGTTTTCTTGCCATTTCAGCTTCTAGAACCGCATTTCTTGGCTCAGGGCCTCATCCTTCATCTTTAAAGCCAGAAGAATAGCATCTTCAAATCTCTTTCTGTTGCCATCACACATCACCTTCTGCCTCTGTGTCAAACGTCCCTCTGTCTCCCCTTCATAAGGACACATGATTGCATTTGGAACCCACCAGGATAATCTACCCATCTCAAGAAATTTAACTTAATCCCATCTGCAAATCCTCTTTTGCCACATAAATTAACAATCATAGCTCACAGGGATTAGGACATGGACATCTTGAGGGTGCCATTACTCAGCCTGCCATACAAGCCAAGCCTGTCCAGGACCACCAACCACAGTCAACCTGCAGACTCGTGAGAATGAGAATAAATACTCACTGTTTTAAGTGCCCGAGCTTTGAGATAGTTCATTGTACAACATTATTGTACAATGTTCAGGAGGGTCGTTGATCAGAAATAGCTGATTAACTTACCAACCACTTTCTGAAGCCTTCCCCTTGATTTTCTGAGCCACCAGGCATCTCCAATAAAATCCTATTGTGCTTAATGAATTAGAATCAGTTCCCATTACCTGCAATCTAAACAACCTACCTGATATACAGTAACCATAACAACTCTGACAAACTCAGAGAGTGGAATATCGAATGATAATACTGAGAACATAAAACTCAAACTGGGTGTTTTTCTTAGCACTTGTACTGTTGTGATCTGTTTGGAGAAAGTTGGAAAAATAGAGAAGTCAGTATAGGGGAAATTTTACTTGAAGTACTTTAAGTGGATAACACTTCTTTTCCACACAAAGAAAACTAAATCAAAACCCTAACCTTTAGGTAGAGGAGATGAGTAATTAAGACAGGTGTTTAACACAAAGAGCAGTTGCTAAAACCATTACAATAGTATATGCTGTCCCAAAGAGGCAACGACAAGAATGCTGACAAGACTACTGAATCAAATTGATATTTTTTCTTTTAAATTTCATTTTAACTCCTAGTTATTTCTATCCAAAAGAGATTCCACAGGTTGGAGAAGTGGCAATGAATTAATGTCATAAAAAATGTATAGAGACAGCAGGAAATTGCAGACCATTAGTTAAGCCCTGTGAGTCTTTGCCCTCATTTTACATCTTAAACAAAGTAAAAGAGGACAGTAGATAGAAGATAACTTAAAAACGTGGTGTTCCATAAAGGCCAGCCAAAAGAGCTTCAGGACATTTATTTGAAGTCAGGACATTGGTGCCAGGGTGAATAAAGGAGATGTAATAGGTTTACATTTTTACAAAGGGGCTTGACAGATCTAAATCAAAGGAAGAATGTCCAAGAGACAGAGTGATGGAATAATAGGAAGTAGAATTAAAACTTGGCTTACAGGGAGACAAAAGGCAATGATAACTTGTAGTTCTTCCAAGATAACTTGTGAGTAATGTGTGGGGGTGAGGAGCAAGTTAGAACAAAGATATTCCCAACATTGTGTGGATATAAGCAAAGGAGACTCTCCCATTAGGAGACCTATGTCTGCTTTCTTGAAAACAAAGATCCCATGAAACATTTCACTGGCAGAATCAGAGCTCTTCCTTACTAAACCAATTACTTAGAATAGAAAGGTCTTCTAAAGGGCTTCTGACAAATGAATTAAGTTGCTATGGTTGAGTTCCCTCCCCCCACCACCCCTCCAAAAAAAGATAGACATTCTGGATAATATATGATCAAAAAAAAATAATGCATAACTGAATTTCAAATATAGAAATAGAAATATACAGATGTTTAAAAACGAAAGGGGATTTCATAGAGCAGGAAATGTGAGCTAATTCCATAACCTTCCATCAGAGCTGTGCTCCTACGTGTGGGACATGGCAAGGATCCCAAGAGGCAAGGAAGCTGAAACCAACCGGGCCTCCTGGATTAGGCCACAAGCCCCAAAACACATCAACAGGAAAAATCCTATTAAAAAATCATCTCGTAAATGGCTCCTACTTAACAATCTGGCCAGATAACCCAAAACTCTTCATTACCTTTGTAAACCTACTAATGCCACTATCTTGGCTAGTAGGTAATTCCATGGTATACTCATATATTTCTGCTTTAATTAGTTGCTATGCTTATTAAGAGTCAGCAACATTGAGGAAGTGGTTCCATAGTGTAGCGGTTAGCACATCTGCTTTACAGGCAGAAGGTCCTGGGTTCATGTCTCAGTGGAGCCACAGTCCCTGGTCTATGGCCATGCCACCCTAAATAAGCCTGATGTCTGATCTCGGAAGCTAAGACAGGTCAGGCCTGGTTAGTACTTGGATGGGAGACCACCTAGGAAGACCAGGTGCTGTAGGCATAAATAATGATAAACAAAAACAAAATTTTTAAGCATCAGTAATATTGGTTTCTAAACCTGTCATTGCCTGGGTACTTGCAATTGCAACCCCATAATTTAATTAAATATTAAAGAAACTGAGAGAATGTGAGTATGTAAGGAGAGAGATTTACTGTTTCTATAGAAACAGCTTGAATTCTTTAAAAAGAATAAAGGTGAGTTGCTAAAAATATTGCTATCAAATTAGCTATGAATTACAAAACTGATTAACTGTTGGAGAATCTTAAAAATTTAGAACTCTGTAGTCAGATTGCTAAACAAATGTCTCTAAGTTTCACTTCACTACAAGTCTTTTAAAGAAAGTAGAATCAAAGATGATATTTTATGAGTATCAGAAAATTCCAGTACTTGGCAAATGAGGTACATTTGACACATTTTAAAGTAAAATAAATATTGAAGATATTTATATTTTTAATTACCTACATTAACCCATTATGAAAATCCTTTTTATATATATTACATATGTATATATATAAAATATATAAATATCTAGCATTGTGTTTTCTCCTCCAATAGTTAGAAAATCCTTATTTATGAAGTAAATTTTAAAATTAATCATGGCTGAATCAGTTTTTAAATGAAAGTAAGAGGGCTGTACTATACTAAATAGAATTCTGACTTGAAAAACTCATTCAAATATCTTGGGCCATTTTTAAATCCATAAAATGAGGAGAGTAGACAAGATAACTTCTAAGGATGCTTCCAACTTGTATAGTCCACAGTTTTACTATTCTCTTATAAGAGCTATTTGGAAAACTATTGAGATCAGGATTAAATTTAAGTGAAGAAACTAGTCTTTCTGACAAAGGAACTTACTTCCCTTTGGTTGTCAGTAGACACAGCACTGCAAATAACAGAAGTCATCTAGGAATAAAAGATATTCAAGTAAATGAAAGGACTAACTTAAACACATTAATCCAAGAAATGCAGAGTTAAGATTGAAAACCTAGCCTGGTCCCCAGAATTAAGTAAAGTTTTTTGTCTTTTTCCCTCCAGTACAACAATGCCAATTAAGAATAGAGTGTCAGCCAAGAGGGGTATCTAATGGAAAATGCTGACAGATTCTTAACTCTAACAGCCAAAAGAGAGTAGCTCTAATAAGGTGTCTGGAAGGAAAGGAAAGGGGAAACGGGAAAAATTACTGAGCAAGATGAAATGAGCTAGAGATAGAGATGAGAAACCTGTTAAAGGAGTCCTGAGGTTGACAGAGAGCTGAATCAAGGCACGTTCTAAGCAAGGTCCCTTCTCTTGTTTTAGATCCCACTCCATTCCCACTTGGCTCATTTCCACTTATTCCTAGCTGAACTCTGTCCTACCCCAGAAGCCAGTGATGAAACTGTGATTCTGCCCCTGACCCCTTCCCTAGGGCTTTGCCCTGTCTGCATACAGAACAAATGTCCTTGTGATAAAGATATTTTAAAATAAAGTCATATTTAATGTAGTGCCTTCTAAAGTCTCTTCAGTATGAGTCAGGTCAAATTAAATAAAGAAGGCATTTCAAGTGGAACATCAAACCAAAAGAACTGGATGATATTATGCAATATGATCATCCTGAAATACAGTGAGACTTCTCCCTGATCCTACTTTGGGGACTTGTCTTTTACTTTTTATTTTGGGAAATTTTAAATTAAAAAAAGTAGAGAAAATAGGGAAATGAACCCCCATGTAGCCATCACCTGCTTCAATAATTATCAATATGTGGCCAATCTTGTTTTATCTGCATACCTCATATTTTCCCCTGTCCTTCACTAGATTACTTTAAAGCAAATCCATACAGCAAATTTTCATCTATAAGTGTTTTGGTATGTATTTCTAAGAGACACCTGTATTTCTTAACAAAACCACAGTGTCCCTATCATACCTCAAAAAAAATAACCATAATTCCTTAACCACAAAATATTCAGTCAGTGTTCAAATTTCTTTGGGGTATATTTTTGGGGGTATACCATAATGATCAGGCAATAGAGGACAAGCTGAAAGCACTACCAACTGATGCCAAAGAATAGTAGTAATAGTAGTAGTAGTAGTAGTAGTAGTAGTAGTAGTAGTAGTAGTAGTAATAGTAGTAGTAGTAGTAAAATAAAATAAAATCACCAACCTTGAAACACACACAGTCGCATCATAAATGCTCCCTAAGCCAACAGCCTATAGATGGCAGCCAGGTGACACGGCTTCCTGCCTCCTCCTATACATGCCCTCAACTCCTTGACTCAGATTTATTCTTCTGTGGCTTATCTTTGCCTTTAAGGCCACTGTATATGATACTTATTTTACAACCAGTTTCATAAAAATTGAGGGGAAGCCCCTATATCAATTCCCACAGCACTATAGTACAGCTTAGATCTCGTTACACAGAGAGGTTCGTATTAAACAGGTCTAATCACAGAGCACTAAGCAGGGCTGCTTGAAAGGGCCCATTTGCTCAAAAGATGATGAAACTGTCAAGAAATGGAGATGAAAGAACGACTCTTGGTGAATGAATTATGATGAAGATAAAGGGCTTTTGAGTTGGACTGTCTGGTTCTAATCTCAGCTCTAAATTTACATGCCAAGTAATGTTAAACAAACTGCTTATTTTACTTGTACCTTGATTTCCTTGAATGTTTAGTGAGAGCAATAACAGGATCTATCTCAGAGCCCAAATTTGAAAATTAAAAGGGATAATGCATAAAAAATATCTGGATAATCAACTGCCCTCTATACAGGACTTTCAGTGCTAAAACAGGGACAGTACCATGCAAACTGGGATGATTGGTCATTCTATAAAAGAGTATCTGGTATACAGAAGGTACTCTGTAAATATTAACACGCACCAGTGGTAGTAGAAATTGAGGTAGAAGTAGTTTTAGCTCTTAATCGAAGGCAATAATAGTCTATTTTCCAAACAACTCCAAAATAGAACTTACTCTCAATGAGTAGTACTTACTTCAAATCTAGAAGTATTCAAACACATTGAAAGAAAATATGTGTCCAATTTAGTAGACATGATCCATGGTTCCAAAGTCTAATTTGATTAACAGACTTTTCTGAGGAGTTTCCTTAAAATGCAGATGCCTAAATTATTTCAATTAATATATTTTATTTGGGACATGGGGATCCTTATTTTGTTAAACTTCCTTGGTTGATTCTAATCAGCAGCCAGATGTTAATTACTTCCAAAATTTCTTCTAATCCTCAAGTTTTGTGATTCCCAAACTTTCCAAAATTCTCATTTCATATATATATATATCTCAAATATATATATTCTCAGGAGGACCAAACACCTAAGTCTTAAAACTTCCCAAAACTGAAACAAAACCTTACTTGAAAGTTTTGGGGATGTTTTATAGGTTTCGAGATGGGTTATTTTGTTTCGTTTGCGGGGGAGGTCATTTTTTGTTGTTGTTTTAGTTGGGTGAAGTGAAAAATCACACCATCTCTTTCTGAGCCTCTGGTGGGTTTATCTGAGGTGATTCAATCATATCAGAAAAAAAAAAAATGAGTAACTGACTGCCTGATTCCTCTGACAAGTGACACAACTTCTTCCTCTTATCAAGCCTGTAGCAAGAGACTGGCTATGACATTGGAAACAGTGGCGAATGTTTCAGGAGCTGTCTTGCCGTCAGGGACATGGAGAGGTGTAAGTGATTTATATCAGGTCACACAAAAGCCGGGGGGCATGCCAGAAATAGGATCTGCATCTTCCACTAGACAGTCCATGGTCCATGTAGTACACCTTGAGGATATGGAAGCGAGATCCCTCATTTGAGCAAAGAAGAAGATAGAAGGACTTCCATTTAGAGGTTCATAAATGCTACTCTGAAAAAAAGGAAGAAAATTTCCCTTTCATGCTCAATCAAGCCTAAACCAAGGTGAAAGAATGAGAAAATGTTACTTATTTTTGTAAGATGAAAGCTGCAGTATATACTCACTTCCTGTCAGTACCACACAGGGGCTTGTTTTTCCAATCATTCTTCATGCCCGGTCTCACACAGTGATTCTTGGAAGGCAGATTGGAGCAAAAAGATAAGGGGTGATTCCTATAGCTGGCCTCGAAAAAAAGAGCTTTTCTATTTTCTTTATAAAGCCATATAGTATTTGAGTTGATTAGATTTCTGAGTGTGTGACTCAATGCAGTAACATCAAAGGTATAAGAAGTAAAGTATTAAATGTCACTGGAGGGCCTGAAAAAAAAAGACAATTTCTTTTACCCAAAATTTTAACCAATTCCTGAGAAATAATTCAATCTGTTTTGTCCGAAACCGTTTATATGTAGTTACATATTTCTTTTTAAAATATTTTCAAAAAATAAATAATAAAATATTTTTATCTTTCTGACATATGGTGAACTGATTTCTCAAGGGTAAGAATCAAGTCTACTTTTACACACACACACACAGAGCTTCATAATACCCACAATAAAGTTCCATACTCAGATATTCAATTAATATTTTAGAATTATTCAATTACAGAAAAAACTAATGAATTAAATAATTAATATATTTAACTGTGTTAAAAGAAATTCTGAATTGTATGGTAATAAACAGGTGTTTTGAACTGAGGGCATGAATGGAGGAAGGAAATATCCATTTATTTACTTTTTATACCTCAAAAACTTGATAAAATAATGGTGGAATTACTGATTTTTTTTACATATGTAAAAAACACACGTACATAATGAACATGTGTTTACTTTATAATTTAAAAAATAAATAAATGTTTACAAGCTGGCAAGTACACAAGAAATAGCACTTTATTTTCTATAACTCAACTTACATTCTGACTCCAAGGGCCCTTTATACTGGACAGGTGAAAATCTCAACCATTTCTCTGGTGCCAAGAAAATAGGGGAGGTGAGGGAACACCAGTCCACACCAATTGGACCTACAATTATTTCTTATAGCACAGTTGTGATCACCCTCCACCAAGTCAGGGTTGAGCCTTGAAGATGGAGTTGAAACTCTAAGGGTGTGGAGGGGAGAGAAAAAGACAAAGCAGGACTTGACTATAGTGGGGGCAGGGAAAAGAAAGAACACCAAGAAAGAAAAACTCCCAGACTCCCATCTAAAGCATAGTTCACTAAAGTAATCCCATCTTTCGATGACTGTGAACACGCAAAATCATGAAGATGGTACACAAGATCTATTTGATCTTTTCCTGAAAGAATTGATTAACATATTAATATGTTCTCAAGGAGCTCATAGTCTAGTGGAAAAAAACAGACACAAATATCTTGCTACAATATAATACGTACTCTCTAAAAAGAATTTTAAAATTGCAGTGGGATTATGGACTGAGACTGAATACAGTTATTTCTTCCTGAAGGTATCTGAAAAGACTTCATAGAGTGACATTTCAACCAAGCTTTCAAGCATGACTTGGAGATGGGCAAGTAAAGACAGTGGGATGCAGAACCATATGTGCAAAGCATAAAAGGATGAAACCACATGACATGTTTATAGACTCTCAAGTAGAATGATGTCTTTAGAATATAGGGATGATCAAGGAGAAAGATGACAAAAATGGAAAGATAGGTTGTGACCATATTTAACGTGCATGATCCACGTATAATTGGGCAATTCCGATGTCTCATAGTCTTGCCTGATCCTAAAGCAGAGATATGTAGAGCTAAGCTGTGAACAGGAATTATGTCTCAAAGTCACAAACCAAATAATACTATGAATATGTATGTAAATTGCTAACCTCCCTCCAGGTGTATTATGGAACACACTATCTCTTGTCACTCCTCATTCTGTATTTTTCCCATAAAAGCCTATGAGCTTTGTAGTCCTCTTTTTAGGTAGTCAGGCATGAGTGACAGGAGCAATATAATAGCTCTGTAACCATAGAAACTTCCCCTGAAGACCTCCCTTAAGTACGTCCCAGAAATACCTCCCTTTTAGGGTTATAAATTATCTCAAATCCTAGAGCACAAAGGCCATAAAAGCTGCTGGCTAAACCAACTACAAATGCATGCACAGAAAGTAGTGCCTATAACTTCAGCCTCTTTATACCATCATTATAATATCATGACTATGCCTGGAAGTTCATGAATCCAATTATAACAGACTGAATTCTGGGTAAGCACATGCACAGTAGGCATAGTATTATATAGCAGCCAACTGTCAGTCAAGGTGACTTCACATATGGATCATCTAGGACCTCCCATCATGGCTCAAATATAAACAGACCTTCCCAATTCTGCATTGTTATAGCACCCTTGGCTGGAAACCCACCCCTCCCTTTGGGGTGTACTATCTTACCTCTTCACCTCCCAAATTCCACAGGGCTGCAGCCTTCCCTAGCGTGGCCTATCTCCTTCTAAAATATACTTTCAATAAATCTTACTTTTTCTAAATCTCACTGACCTGTAATTCTTTGTTGTGGTAGCGGGAAAGAACTGAAGGACAACAGCCAACACCACCGTCCTCCTCCTCTTCCCCGATGCCCCCGGGGCGACACTGGATTTCACATCACCCCAGTGGTAACACTCTCATTAAACTGAAAAACGTCTTTCCACCTCACTTTCCAGCTCCTCTCAAGCCAACTACCCCTCCTCCCATTGTTGCAGAAAAGCAGACCAGTGAGAAACCAAGCACCACTTGGAGAGCTGGAAAACTCAGGTTTATTACGTCGGCAGTCCCAGAAGAGCTAGTGCTCTGAAGATCTGGGCCCCAAGCTCAGGGGCAATTTTGTTTTTATAGAGTTTATTGCCGCTGTTATAGTTGATATGGGCTGATTGGTTGATTTGTCCTTAGGTGGTTACAGACCACGGGAGTTGCTATAGGTTACAGGCGCACAAAGAGTTGCTTTGGGCAAAGGGCAGTTACAGAGCATGAGATGATCAGACATGAACTTAGACAATACATCTGTTATGTAGACAGAACAATCAAAGGGGAGGATGAGGCTTCAGTTGATCTTGAGATCACTCTGCCCTTCAGCCTATGCATCAAGCATGTCTACAGATGCAGAACAAAGAGCTGATTATAAGGTTAGCCATTTGAGTGGAAAATTCCTTTTCACCATGGATGAATTTAAATTCAACATCCACATCCTTATAGAGAAAGTAGAAATGGGGTCTTTCATCTTTATTTTTCTTCCCAATTTACTAGTAATGAGACTGGAAGAAACTGCTCCTGCAATAGATACTGATGCCTCCTCTTCCTTTATATTCGGTTTCTAACAATTGCAGTCAAAACCCAATAGCCAGAAAGTGAGGACTAGAATAGCCAAGTATCCAGTCATATGAATGTTTACGCCAGTTCAATATCTGATATTCTTCCTTTTTTCTGAAATAATGAAATGTTTGCCAAAAAATCAATATGCTTTTGTGAAGGGAAAAGCTAACCACATTACAGAATTGGGTACTAATTGGAGGAAGCAAACTGATGTTGATAGCAAGGTTCTCTCAAGAAACAGTGTGTCCCTTTTGTAAAATCAAACCATTGCTAGTTTCTCATGTGCACTCATGATTGTGTGCTATAAGCGTGGATGTTTTAAATTCAGGGTTAGAGAAACTATTTTTTCATAATTTTATATATTTTTTCATGAATTTATTACTTTATCGCTGTGTCTTAAACTCTATTTTAACATCTCTTAGAGAAGCTAGAGGGTGAACCCTAAAAGCATATGGAAGAAGTTACATGGTGCTTTGGTGACTCAATCTTCCTGACATTTCCACAATTGACTTAACCTTGGACCAATGGCATTTTCAGTTGATTCCTGTTGTAGGCAGAATTAACTTAGGTTTGAGAGCATTCTCATTTTCCTTACACTAGTAACTATCCATATAATAACTGAAATTATTTTTACCAAGGAAAGTAAGTAGCTTTTTTAAAAGATAAAAGAATATAACATATTATTAAAACTAAGAAAAGATTTTAAGGGCTGCTGATCAAAGGTTTGTAAATAGCTTCTAACCATCTTTTACAATAAGCAAATAGAAAAAAATTTTGGAGAGAGCAGCAGCAAAAATCTTAAAAGTAAAGTCTTTACCTACCATAAAAATCACTAAACATAGAGACATCCTCCTTAATGTAACCAGGTCAGCTGAGCACATTTCCATTTTACCTATAAATGTGCCTCAAATGGGCAAACAAAATCCTGAATTTAAAGGTTCTGATTTTCTCCTTTTTCTTGGTAAAAAGACATCTTTGACTGTTCAAATACAAAATTGTAACAGTAGAACAAACTGGTCATCTCAATATACCATTTCTCTGATACAGTACAGGCATGACAAACTGTTCAGCCAGCTTTAGAGCAGCTGACAACTGCCAATAATCTTAAAATAGGCCAGACATGCTACCATTACAAAACAAAGCAATAAAAAAGCATTGGGGCAATGTAAAATAAAATCTTTGAAATGAAGCAAGCATAGATTTAATTGTGAGTGAGCTCTGTACAACTGGGAAGTTCTGAACTCTCATAAAATAGTCCATCAGAAAAGGCTTGCCTGATCCTAAATTTGGGGTATCTATAAGTAAGAAGTGTCCTGACCTATAAAATCACAACTGGCTGCTACCTGACACTCTGAACTTTGCATAATCAAATATTCACATTTTTCAGCTTCTGGAGACCACCACAGAGATGATAGGCTAAGCCCTCGATTTACAGATAATGAAACTGAGTCTCAGAGACTAGGAGAGTTGTCTAAAACAACCAAAAGCTAATATTCCTCATTCACTGAACTTTCTTTAATGGGACGTAGCAAATACAATGGTAAAGAATATCGACACACTCCCTATCCTCATTCATTCGTTCAATATTATTTGTTGAGTGTCTACTATATGCCAAATACAATGCTAAAAGTTTATATTTACTGGGAAAAACAGATTTTACAGCAAATAACACTAGTATTTATTTTCTCCCTTTTAAAATAAAATACTGTTAATTTTCACCATAAAAGTAATATATGTCATTAACAGAAATTTTGAAAACTACAGAAAAGTTGAAGGGAGGAAAAAGATGGCCTACCACCCACTGAAAATCACTTTCAATGTTTGATGTATTTCTTGCCAATCTATTTCTTAAGTCTAATTTTCATTCTCTCTTCCTTTTTCTCCTTTCAAACAGCTGTGATCATCCCATATGTACAATTATGTATCTTACTGTGTAGCATTTCCTCATGTTCTTAAAGACATTTTGTAATCATCATACCTAACAGCTGCAAAATTTTCCTAAAGTAGATATCATCATCTATCCAGTGTTATTTCCACTTATGGGAGGGTATACATTTATAAATTAAAGGCATCTTTTCAAAAAATGTTTCCATATTTTGGAATACTACCTTGGGAAATCAATTTATAATTAATTGACATCTCAATTTGCTCAAATGGATTTAAGGCTGTTTCCTAAAATTCCCAGAACTGTGATTCAGGTCACATGTGTGACCCTCCTGGAAACATCACTTTGTGATTTTTTTTGACAGGATACTATTACTACTGCTAAGAATATAAGAATTGCAGTTCCTTGGTCACTTTGACACCACTGGGCTGCCCACTTTTTTCTCATGTTCAATATTCTTAACCACTGATTAGACTAAGGGAGTTTAGCCTGTAAAAAGTAAAAAGTGCCCCACCTTTTTGAGTTCCGTAATGAAATACTGGACAACCAGTTAAATTTGAATTTCAGATAAACAATGAATAATTGGGACATACTATACTAAAGAAAAGTATTCATTTTTTAATCTAAAATTCAAATTTAACCAGACTTCCTATATTTTTATTTCCTAAATCTGGCAATCCTATCAACTCTGCCTCTTGCTAGTTGTTAGACTTGGCTAATTTTCTTACATCACTCCATGTCTTCCAAAAAGGGAAGACAACCATGTCCATCTCACTGGATGAATGCATCTCACAGAGAGACACAGAAAAGCACTTAGAATACTAAGTCTGCCTTCCTCCATTCCTCCACACTGAGTTTCATATTCTTCTCTTCTCCCTTACCTACTTTCCCCCTAACTCTGGGGCCCACTTGATTTTATCCACACTTCCCTGTAGTAGATCTAGGATTCCCACCCGGCCCCCACCCAAACCTACCTACCTTGCACTTGTTTTGAGGCTTGGTTCCAAGAAGTGGCTCACATCAAAAGTTGGTTCCAGAGAAGCTTGGATATCACAATTCAGTGATACTGAGTGCCAAGTAAACATATTATGTGGCTACATATAGTGTAGAGACCTAACTCAGACAATAAAGTCAGGGAAAGCCTTTGGAAAAAGTAATATCTAAATAAGAATTGAAGGAAAAGGAAAAGCGGGGAAGGGCAGGCATGCATGGTCTTCAGGGCAAAGAAAACAATATACGCAAAGACTTAAAGGTATCACGACTGTCATGGAATTGACAGAGCACAAAGAATGAGAGAAAAGTGATGAGAGAAGGGGACTAACTCATCTAAGGGCCTGTAGGCTATGTTGGATCACTGGATTCTATCCCAAGAACCGTAGTACACCATGGGCCAGAGGGGCACAGATTAAGCAGAGGGGTGATATGATCTATTTTACAAATGAACAATCCTTCTGGTTACATGGTAGAGGAAAGAATGGAAGGAAGACAAGACCAATAACAGAGAGATGAATTTTAAGGGCCGTTGCAATAATTCAGTCAAAAGACGATGTGTGTGGATAGATTACACTTCTTTTTTGCCTTAATAAAGGGAAGGAGGAAAAAAAATAAGAGTGGGTGCGTGAAATGAGGTGGGGCAGAAAAGGGCAGCAAGAACATCCTAGACAGTTTATAATCCTGCCTGTGTATCATTAGGCTCTTCTGCTTGCTTGTAATAAGAAACCTAATCCAAAATGGTTAAAGTAAAGGGAGAATTTATATCTATAAATGCTTTCAGGGAACTTATGTCCACACAAAAACCTACGAAAATGCTTATAGTAGCTTTATTCATAATTGCCAAAATTTAGAAGCAACCAAGACATCTGTCAGTAGGTGAATGGATAAACTGTGGTACATCTAGACAATGGAATATTATTCAGAACTAAAAAGAAATAAACTATCAAGCCACAAAAAGCCATGGAGGAAACTTAAATGCATACTACTAAGTAAATGAATTTAGACAAGCCAATATGAAAAGGCTACTTACTGTATGATTTCAACTATATGACATTATAGAAAAAGCAAAACTAGAGACAATAAAAAGATCAGTGGTTACCAGGAGTTAGGGGGAAAGATAAGTAAGTAGAGCACAGGGAGTTTGGGGGGAGCAGTGAAACAATTCTGTATGATATTGTAATGGCAGATTCATATCATTATACATTTGTCAAAACCTATAGACTGTATAATACAAAGAATAAACACTAGTGTAAACTATAAATTTGGGGTGATAATGATGTGCCAATGTAGGTTTGTCCATTATAACAAATGTACCACTCTGAGTACATGAAAGATGATGGTAGGAGAGGTTGTGCATGTGGTGGGGGCAGGGGATACATGGGAACTCTCTTCACTTTCTACTCAGGTTTGCTGTGTACCTAACACTGCTCTAAAAAAGAAGGAGGAGGAGGAGGAGGAGAAGAAGAAGGAGATGGAGACGGAGACGGAGATGAAGACGAAGAAGAAGTCTATTTATTTGGTGAAAAAAAAAACTTCTAGGAGTAGAATTGACTTCAGGAATAGCTGGATAAACAGTTTCAACCAATGTTTTAAAGACCACATTTCTCTCACTCTCCATCTTCTGGTTCTCCTGCCTCAGTGCACACTCTGTTCTCAGACTCCACTTGTTACCACGATGGCTGCAGCAGCCATAGACCTTCCATCTTTACAATTCTAAAACCAGTGAAAGTGAAGATCTTCTAGTCCAATGGTTCTAGTAATTAATTCAAGGCATCTAACAAACATGATGGGATCACATCATCCTGAATCAACATGCCAAATCTGAAACATGTGTCTGGGATGGAGTCGGTTCTACTGGGACCTCATGGACTGAGATGGAAAGGGATGAGCCCCAAACAAAATCTGGGATTGTTACCAAAACAGGGTCAATCCATGCTGGACAGGTGAAAACAATAAAGGTCCACTACACCTTGTTCATCTTGAATTTTGGAAATCCAAAGTAGAGCTGAAGAGAATGGTTCAGCAAGAACACTGTGATAGAAGAGAATCCAAATATGTAGCCAGTACATATTGTGTATGGCAAGGGATGGATGACAGTCAAAATCTTTGACAACTAGTATGGTAGAGGGACTGACAACTCAGAATGGATGCCAGCTGTTATGTCTATCACTGAGAACTGGCACATACCAGCCCTGCCTGCAGAGGCTATGCAATTTGTCAGACTTGGGTTGATGTAATCAATACTTAGGAGTCTCCAAACCAAACAAAATGGAACACTGTTAAGGCTTAAAGAAGAAAAGATGAAAGCAAAGGAGGGAAGGACAGAGGCCATCTTACATAACCTATACTTTTTAATTGACTTTAAAATAATTCAAACTGAAGATTAGTGTTTTTCAGTCATTCATTCCCACCATTTATTGGTAAGCAATTCAATTCCCTTATCCTTTCCCTCATTTTCCTCTCAAACTTTCAAAACTGGAAATCATATAGGCCAGACACATTTAATTAAATAAGAAATTTAACATTAGACTTGACAAAGGATGATGGTGCCTTACACAGTTCCAGCTTCCTAAGCAAATATTCATAGGGAGCATAGTACACATCTCTATAATTCTTTTTACATGAGCAAATCATCCCCTAAGGTGATTATTCCATTACCCCTGCTAAATGTGTACACATGAAATGATGTCAAAGTTGAATTCTGCTAAATCTAGCTATATTTCAAAAGTAGCCCAAACACAGATCCCTCTTGGTAAAAAGCACAATTTAATTTTGTAAAGCAAATTGGAATCTTGTGTTTTGGTCACCTAATTTACAAAGGATCATAATATAGGATCATAGAGCAATAACTATTGATTGAGGGTTGACCCGCACGCCTAGCATTACACTGTATAAAGATACCAAAAGAAATAGAAAAGCATATTTCCTGCTGTCACAGAGCTCACAACTTTTTTAGGGATTTAAGTACTTTACACAAAAGGAACATTTAAAGGAGAGAATAGAAACATATAAGAGCAATATAGGTGCTGAGTGGTGTAATATATCCTGTAAGGACCAGAGAGACCAGGAGGGAAAAGATTTCTGTTCATGAAATGCTTCAGCAACCTTAGATGAAAGTGTATGATGAACACGTAGCCAGTATCCACTCACAGAAGCAGTGAAATCCAAATTACCCCCTGGGACTGAGGAAGCTAATCTCAGACATGACACCATCTCACTCTTCCACCTTTTTGGCAAATTACCTTGCCTCTCACTGCCTTCCCTGCAAAATGGGAGAAGCAATTGAGCCCTATTCTTCAGGGCTGCTAAAGAATAAATAATAAAGAAATGGTAGACTCAGTAATTGATGACTTAATAAATCCTCACTAGTTAGTGTCCAGTCCCAAATGGAATGCTACATGGAGCATATGGCATCTCAGTTTGTGGGCGGTTATATATCACCGATTTGATTGAATTTGTCAGACCGGTGAAAGGGTGCACTTACACAGTTTGCTATTAATTACTATGAAGGCTATTTGCAACATAGAAATGCAGGTAGTTTCTCAGATTAAGTGCAGACATCTGCCTCCATTGGAAAATGAGAACATAATTGTCATTGGCAAAATCAGGTTTTCCTTACATTGAAATGGAAGAATAAAGTACCACAATTAAATGTCTTGACCAACACAGTGATTAAAGGGATATTTATGCTGCAAAGGTGGTATCTAAATAAATTTCGTACACTTTCATTTTATCATAAAAGTTATATAGGGCAAGGGTAGTTGTTTTTATAAACAAAAATTCACTTTTTTTTAGACATCTCTTTAAAGGAGGTCCCTGTACCCTCTGATTGGCTCACCTCTTGCTAATACTGCCTCCCAATCCCTCCTCATCCCCTTCACTCACATAACCCCCCAGCTTTTTATATCTTTTTTTTTTTTAGGCAAGGCAAGCCTTGGTTGACCTCACAGATTGCAAGGACCTTGTCAGTTTACAATCCCTGGCCGTAGACCAGGAAGGCCAAATTTTAAAATATTTTGTTTTCTTTCTTATTACACAGAGAATATAAAATTATAGCAAATGGCTGAGTATTACTTACCATAGTACACATCTGTCCTCATGGCAATCATGTGAAAGAGGTTCTGTTATCTCCATTTTACGGATGATAAAACTGAGGCACGTGTTGTGTGTGAATGGATAGTAATCAATGGCACCAAGATTAGGCCTTCTGTGGTCTGGCTTCAGAACCTGTGCAGTCAACCCCTAGTGTATACAATGTCCTCATATAAAGCTCTGTCACATTTTATCAAAGATACAAAAAGTGTCTATGACCGTGCTATCCCAAGCCCAATCCCATCTGATCTCGGAAGCTAAGCAGGGTCTGGTCTGGTTAGTACTTGGATGGGAGACAACCTAGGAAGACCAGTTGCTATAGGCATAAAAAATAAAAAATGAGAGATTGTAAACTGACAAGGTCCTTGCAATTTGTGAGGTCAACCACGGGTTGCTTCGCCAAAAAAAAAGAAAAAGAAAAAGAAATTTAAAAAAATAAAAAAATAAAATTTGGCTTTCCTGGACAACTTTAAAAGCCTCTTAACTGATCTTTCAGTCAGCGCTGGGTCCACTCCAATCCATTCTTCACATAGCCACCAGTGGAATGTAGGTAAAATGCAAATTTGATTATTTAAATGCTTTTCATGAATCTTTTCAGAGGCTTCCATCACTTAAGATAAGTTTCAACCTCTTTAGTACTGGATAAATGCTCTCTATGGCCTGGTCCCATCTACCTCCACACCTAGTCTCTCCCAACTCCCAGCCTGGAACCTGACCCACTGACTTGAAACTATTTATAGATCCTGCAATACAACTATATATCTGTCACTGCTCTACCTTTATCCATCCTGTCTCCTCTGCTGGAATTCCTCCCGCCCTGAAACAGCCATTATACCTACATTCAGGAATCATTTGCTGCAGAAAACCTTTCCCTAATTCCACAACTATCTGGGTCTTCCTTGTAGTCCCCTAACATCCAGTGCATCTTCTTATCACTGTAGTATAATACAATTAAATGTTCACACTATAAAGCTAGATTACATAGGTTTGAATCCTGGCTCTACCACTTATTTGTAGTGTGACCTTGAGCAAGTTTCTTAAACTGTCGTGCCTCAGTTTCCTTATCTATGAAACTGGGATAATAAAAGTATCTACATCATGGGGCTGTTGTAAGGAATCAGTTAATTATGGGCCACTATATTAAAGGCTTAGTATAGTACATGGAAGAAAGTACACACTCAATAGTGTTAATAATATTTTATATTTAATTTTTTGTTTATGTGTGCCTGGCCCCCTGAACTATGAGATTTTATTCATTTTTTTTTTAAATTCCCAATATTTCACAAAGTATCTGGTATTGTATTCATCAGTTCTCCTCTCCCCTCCCTAGATATACAATTAAACTACATTTCCCATACCCCTCTTACAGCTACTCACTCTCAGCCTGGAGCATGTAATCATGTGACTGAGTTCTATCCAATAGAACATGACTGCACATAATATACAGTACTATCAATCTTGCCTATAATACACACAATCTTTCAAAGGTTCTTTCTATATCCATGTGGCTCAGAACTCTTATATCCCTGAATATGGTGGTGCCACAAGATGGAAAAGATCAAACTTCTGAATTACCCTCATAAAGTGAGCAGTCTCAGAAGGAACATTCATATTGGACTTTAGGTGAGCAAGAAACAAACCACTGTGCTAAGCTGCTGAGATTTTTGTTACAATAATCAGCATCACTTACCCTGATTAATACAGTAGGTATTCAATAATATTTTATTAAAATGAATGATTGACAAATGAATAACTCAAAAATTAACTAAGAAATATTTAAATAAATATGATGGAACCCATAAGTAGTAAAGATAAAATTAAGAATGGAACGAGATGGCTTAAGAGTTAAATAAGCCTAAAGACGAGACAGAAGATAGGAGGACACATGTGAAGCTTCCCTACTACTTCTGCTCCTGCACTAGTCAGAAACAGAATTCACTTTGCCTGCTGTTCTCTGGCCTTTGTTTGTCAAACAGGCATTAAAAATATGGATAAACAGAGAAGAGTCTGAGATGAAGTTTTTGCTTCTGCTGGACAACTTTCTGACCCCTGGGATGAGACAATATAGTATTGGAGATTTCAGAGTGAAACGACTGAGATTCTTTAACAGCTACATATATAGACAGCTTCTCAAGGGGGAAGAAAATGTAGCCCTGGAGTTTAATTTCTTCTATTTTCAGATTTATTGAAGATTAGATTACTGGTAAAGGGCCATGACCACCTACTGTTCTCAAGTGATCATATTAACTTAACCTATTTTCTATGATGCATCAGAAACCTTGAAGAGAGAGAGAGAGAGAGAGAGAGAGAGAGAGAGAGAGAGAGAGAGAGAGATTTTTCCAAAAAGGAGAATAGAAAAAACTCTCCACAGAGTCTGAGAGAGTTGTATAACAATATGTAAGGAGATGAAAGTTAGTGTTTGTCCAGGATCTTAGGGGGAAGGAAAGGAGGGAGGGGTGGTTAGGGGGACAATATGGCAGGGGCCCTTGAGGAGTGTTCATCCAATCCTAGCATCAGAACACCAACCTAGACTTGCTTTCTTTATGCTTTCCTAACCTTTTGACTTTTCTCCTCCTTTAGCATTTGCTTCTGTGCATACTGTGGAGATTGTCCTAAAGGAAGTCCAATTGTGAGGGATTCTCTACATGCTGAGCGGTAAAGATAAAGTAAAGAGCAGTGCTGGAACCAGACTGATAAGAAGGGTTGGGTCTAAAAATAAAAAGAAGACAATGAAAACAGTTTTTACTTTTTCACTATTTTGTCTTGAGTTATTTCAATGAGCAGTAGCTATAAATCAATTTTAGTGACAATTCAATTGATCTCAAAAACACCAGAATTTTGTCATGTGACAAGCATTGTGCTAAATGCTGTGAATAAAGAGGTAAATGTGGCAAATTCCTGGCCTTCAAAGAGTTCACAAAAAAATTAAAATGTACAATTAATTAAATAAAATCTGACATGAATGTAACACTAATATAGTTGGCAGTTTGCTGGGAAGTAGAGAAAGGGGCAGGGATATCAGAGAAACTTGAACTGAGACAAGAGGAATATCTTGATAGATATCAGACAGACCAGGTAAATAAAGGGTATCCTAGACAGAGAACAGTAAAAACAAGTCAGAAAGAAAAGAAATAACAGGTTCTCTTCAGAGAATATCAGAAATCTAGTACATCTAGAATTTGGGGTACATGAAGAAAAGTGAATAGAGAAAAACTTAAAAAATTAGCTGAGCCAGTTTGTAGAATAGAAAAGCTTGAATTCATGTCAAAAATTTAGACTTTATTCTGAAGGTGATAGAGATCCATCACAGGTTTTCAAGTAGCAAGATCAACTAGACCTACGGATGGGTCAAAAAAGTGCCAAATGAGAGTCAGAAAGCCAGGGTAATAGGTTATTCCTAGATTGGGGAAGTGGTAATGAGAATGAGGAAGAAAGAAAAAAATTTTTGAAATTTTCATCAATAGAATTTGAGGTTTTTGGTGTCCAAGTGGGTATGGGTGAGTTCTACCCATAAGCTTAGACAATTGGATGGGTTCTAATTTTGCACTGTTTTTTTTTTTTTTTTTTTACCACTTTACTACTATATTATCATGTAACCTTTAAACACCAGTTATGGCACCCACACAACAGTTTTCCATTCTCTATCTGGTGGGAAAACAATTATATCTACATTTTGCCCTTTTCTATAGAATGGTGAATACCATATTTATACAAAACCTGGCTGTAACTATTTTCTCATAAGTTTTGTGACCAAGGGGTTAAAAAAAAAGGGCAAAGAAATTCAGCAATGAAATCTTAGTTTTTAAAGCTCTTGGATTCATTTGAACCAACTGTTGCCATGGTTGCAAAAGTCTAAAATCAACATTTCAAGGTAATCCAAAAATCTAGGTATTGCTGCAGCATTCAAGTATCAAGGAACAATCAAAGTGCCATACCCCATTAGTGACCAAACTCAGTTAAGGCTGTGCAAATGCCTCAAATTGGTATTCAGCTTAATCACTGCTGCTGTATTACTAATTATAGCATGACACCATGTAAAAGTGGGACTTCTTTAAAAGCTGGAAAATGGCATTATTTTAATAAGTTATTAGGAAATTGCTTTTTGAGGATGCAATAAAAGTACAAGTTTCTCAATTAGGGGAATTATCTGGAATTGATGAGATATTTCAGCTTGCATGATCTGCAGCTAGCAATCCATTTGAAGCAGATCAACCCATTGGGAAGGGTAGCTAATGAGAAAGAAAATGATCTGATTCATTATATAAGATAAATGATAATGGAGGCTATAAATGAAGGGTGTTGAAAGACTGCTTGTCTCCTAGCTATACCCACCAAAGTCTTGTTGGCCCTTCATCTTATGTTTAGACCTAAAATAAAGATGTCAAGATGGACCTAATCTTTGAGAGAATTAGCCAACCTTGTTTAGAAATACTTAAAGGCAAGAAAAATAAATAATTATTAGTTAGTTGGACAACCCAAAAATATTAATGTAGTATTTGAGGCTTATTTGAAAGTTGGGGGAGAGTTGTTTGAGATAGGAAACAAGATGAGAGAAGGTGGCAAGTTTGAGAAATAAAGATCTTTCAATTCTTTACATGGCCAGATAGAATATTTTTGTTCTGAAACTCTCATACACAGAAACTCATACCTAAGTTTAATGCATTAAGTAGACTCTACAGGTGTGTGTGTGTGTGTGTGTGTGTGTGTGTGCGTGCATGTATGCATGAGAGAGAGAGAGAGAGAGAGAGAGAGAGAATGGGTAGGGGGAGAATATGTTTTCTTCTTTATTATCAGTTCAACAAAGAGTATTCATGTTACACCTCAGATTACTAGTTATATCATTTGGAAAGTCTCAGGAATGTTTTCTTTAACCATTTTTTAAACTTCCTATGAGAAACTGACTTTTTGCAAGGTTCCAGTTATTAACCATTCTCAGAAATGGGTTTCTATATTTAATAGGCCAACATGTTCCACTAATATTAAATTTTTTACCTGGAAATTGGTAGCCCTGCTTGAGTTCCTCAAGTTCAACGAGCTCACTGTTTGCAGTGATTATCCCTCTCAGCAGATTTGGAAGTGCATGCTCAACTCGCCAAACACTTCTTCAAAATCTTTTTTAAAGATCTTTACTTTTGGCTTTGCAAAAGAACTTGACTTTGACAAATGTTCTCCAAAGGTCCCCAATTTGTCATCTGTGGGCAAGATTAATTAAAGTCAAGCAGGAATTGGGGTTTGATGAACAACTCTTAGAGTGGAGGGAGTTTTATATATACATATAAATGTATATGCCCAGATATATAGCATAATTCTGAAGAGTACTTAGAAGGAAAATGTCTGATGACATTAACAGGAAAGCACAAATAGCTGAAGGCCTGTAGACCAAACTTTTACTGCCTGAAACTTCAGGACAAATTTTACATTATCTATTTAAGTTAACAAAAACACAGAGCTCAACTCTGTTCAATAGAGGTTTAAATTATGAAATAAGATCCTTAAAAATAAAAAGAAAAAATGCTGCTTAACCATTTTGTTAGATGTTGGACATAATTTATAGTCTGAAAACATTGCACCTTTGGCCTTATATCAGAGAAAAATTCATGGAATGACTTAGTTGTTCTCAGCATGAAGGAGAACTGACACATTTTTCAAAAGAAGCAATAGACTTGTTAAAGGTTTGACATTTTACAAACATTTTGATTTTGTGATCAAACTGGATGGTGATTTACTTATCGCCTGATTTTACTGTCGGGTAATTTATAAATTTACTTCTCAACCAAGAACTGTGGAAAATCTTAGGCGGAATTGGTAGGGCAAAGAGGAGGGAAACACAAAGACATAATGAAGCTATAGTGGTAGCTAAAATGACAAGAAAAACAAATGGAAATCATTTGATTTGTAGTGCACCTGTAAGAGAAGAAATTATGGCCCGTTTTTGCATCTGAATCTCACAGGTCTATTTTGAGGGTTGAGAGATCTGTGCCAGACATCTTATTCACTTTTCTAAAACAGTCTTTACTTTAAGAGAAATTTATAGAAATTCTTTCTGAATCTAAGAAAAAAGTTTAAATTTCTTAGCTTTTGACTATTTCACTAAACTCTTCTGAGACCTAAAGATACAATGTGATTTGATGTGATTAAGATATGCCAATTCATAGGTTGCCTATATCCAAGGAACAGGGTCCATTTATCAATCATTTCATTCATCTCCACAACGGGTAGCAATGTGTTATTGCTCTTGCTCCCTGAAAGATCCCACGACTTAAGGCACTAAGAGGCAAAGCAAAATGACAAAGGAGCTGTTTCTGATGGCTCTTGGCCAGGCATGCTGAGGTCTCACCAGAAGCCATCCACTTCACTTAAGGTGTGGCATTATTAGTTTACACCTGTTAAAGAATTTAAATAAGGAGGCCATTAGTTTGAGGTGGCTCTAATGCCTTGGTAGCTTATGTAAGCAAACTAAAACCTAAGCCAGAGTCAATGCACTTGACTTTAACAATCAGCCACAAACAGCCAACTATGCTTTCCCAAACAAGGCAACTGCTTAAGATATAACCATCAAATAATTTATCTGCTTTACTGCCATGTTGTCTCTATAAAAACCTCTCCCCTAGTTCCTGTGGGCGAAGTGCTTCCAACCACTTTAGGTTTGGCACTGCCCAATTTGAATTGACGTATGTTCAAATAAACTCTTGAAAATTTTGCTGTGCCTCAGTTCATCTTTTAACATACTAGAACATCAAACTGGTTACTCCAACTTTAGCCTGCATAATAGCAGTGATTATTTATCTCATATTTAATATTACGCTCCTCAATAATAATAATAATAAATTAAATTCATCATTCAACAAATATTTCTTAAATATCGACTATGTACCATATTAGGCACCAGGAACCCAAAAATGAATGAGACATATTGTCTAACTACAGAGCTGAGTCTCACATGAAGACAAACATGAAAGTTAATAAACACAACACTTGACAGTGCTGAGAGAAAAACACAATAGTGTAGGAGCCCAATGAAAGATATAATTAATGTCAATTAACCATGATTTTGTTTTTAGGCCTTTCTACATCCCATTTCCTAGCACGGTAGTAGGCACACACACGCATTTGATAAATGTGTTTGGATGGATGGATGGATGGATGGATGGATGGTTGGATGGATGGATGGAGTGAGTGAGTGAGTGAATGAGTAAGTGAATGAGTGAATGAATAAATGAATGAATGAATGAAAAATAAATTGACAATTTAGGAAGAAAATCCTTTGACAAGTCATGTGTTCTCACTTTAGGGAAAGCTGGTCAGGGTAGTTGGAAAGTATGATAGAAAATCATTGCCACATCTGAATATTCAGAAAGGCTGGATAGATAATAAAATATAAAGATAAAGGGCCAGTTAATTGTTTCTCTATGAGTACTAACTCAGTTAACTTCACCCCATTTATTTATTTGTCCTCATCCTTAGCTCAAGCATTATTTCTTCAGAGAGATCTAATCCCACAGACAGCTCAAGTCAGAGTATCTGTTAAACATTTGCACAGAATCGTGGACTATTAACTTCATACCACTGGTCACAGCTTGTTTTTAAATATACAACAATTTACATGATTTTTATATTCATGCCTATCTCCGTCAGTAGAATAGAAGACCAAACAGAAGAGTAAGGGCCCCATCTGTTTTTGCTTTCCAGTGACAGCTCCAACACTTAAGACAGTGCTTGGCATGTAGAAGGTGCTGAATAAATATTTGTTGAATAAGTAAAGAGAAACACACCTGTCTCTCTAAGAGACAAACTGTGAATATGCAAGAAAGAATTCTTTTTAAGAGTTCTGTATATGTTTCCTTTTAAAGAGAAAGTTTTTTTTACTGCTTGTATATAGACACTAACAAATATGTATTTCTTTTAAGAAAAGTAGGATATGAGTTCATTTTAAGCAGATTGTTCTTGATCATTCAGGCAACCCCAGCTAAGTGGGAGCTGGAAAACATCACTGTTGGGGTTTTAGGGAATTAATAATAATACCCATTTCTTCTTTCTCCCAGTTTAGGACCAATGGTTAAATAAGGTGATGCACTGATCATTGCGGGATCAGTATTGACAGGCCCATTGAAAAGATCTGTAACCTAAATCTGTAAAGCAAGTAATGTATGACACTTTCCTGCCCATCGCCCCATACTAGATCTTGGGAAAGCCCATCTTAAGGGAGGGTTGGGTCCGTAGGACACATACACCAACAGCAAGTATTTCCTCATTGTATCTAGGGTAGTGCAGAAAGTAAAGAATATATCCTTAGAATCTGGAGCCTTGAGAATCATGGACCAGTAGATATTACCCAAGAAACTCATAAGAAATAATGGATGGAACAAGAGGCCAGAAGGGTTACTCTTTGTCCCTGCACATGGAAACAATCAGACCAGAGGAAAGGAGAACCCATCCCCTCCATGACAGGAAAACGCTTTGTGGGCACCCTTTTTCCAACCAGTAGGTCACAGCACAGTATGTGGCAAATGAACATGGGAAACAGAAAAAAATAAAATATGAAAGTTTGTTCTTCCAGGTGATATAACTCATGCAAATCACTACCCTTCATTTCTGACAAGTATCTGATAACTAAAAGAATATAAAAACCACAGGCTCACACCATTCAAGAAGTTCTGATATCATAACATCCGGGTGGAGACTATAGAAACTCAGACATTTGTGTTCTTGGCCTACTTCCACTCACTGCTGCCCAGTCCTCTTCCAGTTCCAGGCCCCCTTCAACATCAAACAGCAGTGGGGCAACTCTCATCATATGAATTTGAAGCAGAGGGCACAAAATGTGGCATAAGCATAAGAAAAAGAGATAGGAGATCCATTGGTACAATGACATTTCCTCTTAACTCAAAGATGTTTAGCTTAGGAGATCTCTTCTTATCTTATTGTAGCCACACAGCAACACGTGACTTTATGCTCAACTTCTTGGTGCTTAGGTTCTCTCATAAACCTATTATTACATAATAACAGTAACTACAACTTCCCAAGAACTCACTGCATTCCACGCACTATGCTAAGCACATTATATGCAGTAGATAAATACCCCATTTTCAAGATGAGGAAACTGAATCTTGCAAGTACCAATCTCTTACCCAGAGTCACACAGCTAGTAATTGAAGGAGATGTAATTCAAATCCAAGAAATTTAATTCCAAAGCTTGCACTCAACGGTCGCAACCACAGCAGCTAAGAAAAAGAAGAAATATCTGGGAAAACATTTAGACAAAAAGAGTACAAGTTTGGGGGCTTCCAGTCAAGTTGGCAGAGTAGCTAAATGTTGTGCTTACTTCCTCTCACTACCATGTGAAAATTACAACTAAACTATAGAACAGCCATTATTAGGAGTCTAGCTGAACAGAAGTCCTACAACTAAGGACATACAGAAGAGGCCACCGCGAGACATGAAATGGGCTGGTCCCACACCCGCATATGGTGATTGAGAATTAGGAGAAATATCTCAGCTTTGGAGGTCCCCCCAAAAAAGTGAGGCTCCCCAGCCCACAGTTCCAGTGCTTAGAAGAGAAGTCCCCAAAACTTCTGCCTGTGGAAACCATCAGATATTGTGGCTGAGTGAGATGGAAGGCTGAGGGAGTCATAGACTTTCCTCTTAAAGGGCCTGTACACTGACTTAGTGACGAACTCACTCACTCTGAGCTCCAGCAGTAGGGCAGCAGCTCAAAAGGCACCAGGGACATATAGGGAGGAACTAAGTTGTCTGGCTTCAGGGTAAGGCCTGGAAGGGCAGATTTCTCCCAGACAGAAGTGCTGGAGGAGGGTATTGTTCCTTTGTTGAGCCCTTTCCCACCTGTCTTGCATATCCATGTGGGTGCCATTTGTGAGTTTCCATCAATGTAGCTAACACAGTTGCCCCACCCCGGTGATTCACTGAGACCCCGCCCCTCCCAACATGCAGGCCTACCCAAGCCACTTGCAGTGGATTTTCCATACAAATGGCCTGCCTTGGCTCATGCTGCAGATTTTATTAAAATCTCTCAAAGTTTCACAAACAAGCAGCATCTGGACTCAGCATGCTCCATACCTCTTGCTGGACAGCCTCAAGCCCAGCACTAGTGGCAGCCTCAGGTCCTGGCTTGGCCTCTCGAGGCACTTGCAAGCCCAGCATGGGTGGCAGCCGTCTACAGATTGCTCGGTGGCTCATGCCAGGTAGCCCCAGGAAGGGCGGCACAGTCTGCAGCTCAACTTGGCCTGCAGCAGGACCCCATCCAGGAGGCCCCAGACTGCACATTAAGTAGCCGGCTTCAGTCTGAGCTAGAGCACCCCCCAGGGTCACATCTGAGGATGACACACCCAAAGGGAAGACTTGGCAGGCACCAGACCCCTACTGAAGCAAATCCTGCTCTGTAGGGTCAGCCCCTGCACAACATCTCCTTGTCATGGCCAGTCATCACAACCAATCAGCCTGAGGGACAATCCTTCCCACTAATGAGCAAACAGCAACCAAGGCTCAACTACAACAAGAGGGCACACACAACCCATACAAAGGACATACCTGGAGCTCCTGTCTCAGATGACCAGGGAAAACCATTCTATTGAGACCTACAACATACCCATTACATAAGGCCACTCTACTAAGACTGGAAGACATAGCAACCCTACCTAATACATAGAAACAGACACAGGGAAGAAACCAAAATGGGTAGACAAAGAATCATGTCCCACATGAAAAAAAAAAAAAAAAAAACAGAACAAAGCTCCAGAAAAAAAAGAACTCAACAAAATGGAGACGAGCAATCTACCAGAAGCAAAGTTCTAAACACTGGTTATAAGGATGCTCAATGAACTTAGGGGAAGAGTAGATAAACTCAGTGAGAACTTTAACAATGAGATAGAAAACATTAAAAAATGGAGATGGAAAACATAAAAGGGAACCAGTAAGAAATGATTAATACAATAACTGAAATGAAGAATACCTTAGGAGGATTTAAGAGTAGATGAAGTGGAGGATCGAATCAATGATTTAGAAGATAACATAGCAGAAAACACCCAATCAGACAGGAAGAAGAAAAAAGAATACAAAAAATGAGGACAGTTTAAGGGGCCTCTGGGACAACATCAAGCATATCAACAGTCTCATCATACCAGAAGGAGAAGAGAGAGAACAAGGAATTGAAAACCTATTTCAAGAAATAATGACGGAAAACTTCCTTAACCTGGTAAAGGAAATAGACTTACAAGCCCAGGAAGCACAGAGAGTACCAAACAATATGAATTCAAAGAGGCCCATACCAAGATACATCATAATTAAAATGCCAAAGTTTAAAGACAAAGAGAGAATCTTAAAAGGAGTAAGAGAAAAGTAGTTAGTTACCTACAAGGAAGTTTCCATAATACTGTCTGCTGATTTCTCAACAGAAACTTTTCAGGCCAGAAGGGATTGGCAGGAAATATTCAAAATGATATAAAGCCAGGATATACAACCGAGATTACTCCATCCGGGCAAAGCTATCATTAAAATCAAAAGAAGCTTCTCAAACAAGAAAAAACTAAAGGAGTTCATCACCACCAAACCAGTGTTACAGAAAGTGTTAGAGAGCTTTCTTTAAGAAGAAAAAGAAAAAAGAAAAAAAGATAAAAAATAAAAATAATAAAATGGCAATAACTACATATCTGTCAATAATTACTTTAAATGTAAATGGATTAAATGTTCCAGTGAGAAGATAATTGGCTGAATGGATAAGAAAACAAGACTCTTACATGTGCTATCTATAAGAGACTCACTTCAGATCTAAAGACACACACAGACTAAAAGTGAAGGGATGGAAAAAGACATTTCATCAAAATTGAAACAAACAAACCAAAAAAGTGGGGTAGCAATATTTATACCAGACAAAATGGACTTTAAAACAAAGGCTATTACAAGAGTCAAAGAAGGGCCCACTAATCCCACTTCTGGGTATTTATTTAAAGAAACCCAAAACACTACTTTGAAAAGACATGTAAATCCATATGTTCACTGCAGCATTCTTTACAGTAGCCAAGATATGGAGGCCTACTGGGCGTCCATCAATGTATGAAAGGATAAAGAAGAAGTGATATATATACAATGGAATATTACTCAGCCATTAAAAAGAATGAAATCCTGCCATCTGCAACAACATGGATGAACCTAGAGGGCATTGTGCTGAGTGGAGTAAATCAAATAGAGAAAGACAAATGTCATATGTGGAATGTAGAGAACAGAATAAACAAACAAACAACAGAAACAAGCTCATAAATACAGAGAGCATTTTGATGGTTGTCAGATTGGGGAGTAGAAGGTGGAGGAAAGGAAGAGGGGATTAAGAGGTACAAAATTAGTTACAAAATCGTCATGGGGATGTAGAGTATAGCATGGGGAATAGAGTCAGTAATATTGGAATAACTGTGTGTGGTGTCAGATAGGTACTGGATTTATCAGGGTGATCACTTCCTAAGTTATATAAATGTCTAATCGCTGTGTTGTACACCTGAAACTTATATAATGTTGTATGTCAACTATAATTAAAATAATAAATATATTTTTTTAATTTTTAAAGAATGCAGGTTTGGCTCTATTTAATATGGCTCTATAAGAAAACCAGTCACATTGTAATGTTGTTTTATCTTGGGACAGCTTTTACCTCAAATCCACTTCTCTTAAAGAGAGTGCTCTGACTACCCACTCCTGAGTCCAACTAAAGTCATCCCAATAACCAGTGAAGATCATCACAGATAAAGAGCAAGACAGACCATTTTCAAGAGCACTTTGAAATAATGCCATCTTTTTTTCCATTCTAGATGCTTGTGGTAGCTAGTCTCTAAAGATGGTCCCACTTGCCATCTCTCGTATTATATCCTCGTATAACCACACTGAATTTGGACCAGCCCTACGAATCAGTCTAATAGAATATGGCAGAATCTGTGTAACTTCCGAGGCTGGGCCTTGAGAGAGCTGCATCTTCATCTCTTTTCTCTTGGAACATTTTCTCTTGCAGCCCACTCACCATGCTTTAAGAAGCCTACATAGAGAAAACCAAGGTGCTCCTGTCAACTGCTGAGCTCCCAGCAGATGGCTAGCACCTACTGTCAGCCTTGTAAGTGCACCAACTTGGATGGTCCAGCCCAGTTGAGTTCCAGATGACTACAGCCCAGATAACATCATATGAAACAGAAATATGGCCTCAGCAATGGCCCCAACTGAGTACAGTTAACCCACAAATTTGTTATAGAAAATAAAGTGCTTGTTATTTGTGCCATTAGGTCTTGGGATGGTTTGTTCCACAATGGTGACTGGAACACAGCCACGCTCTGGCCCCTGGGTTTCTGGAACAGAAATGTCATTATTTTTATCATCCACTAGGGAAAGCTTCACTTGCAACATCACTTGTTTAAATGAAAAATGTTTCCTTTGTTCTATTTTCCTTGCTGAAAATGTAAAACTAAAAAAATCCTAAAGCAAAATGTAATTACAATGCTGACCAACCATTTCGCAATAAACTTATGTAAAAATATATTTAAGATGGAAGCTATTTGGAATTAGCCTCAATCCTTTAGCAAACAAAAACCTCCAAAGACTAGTTGATGGTGAGACTGAGAAGCTGGCAGGTAATCAGAAATTTAGAGAAAGAAAATGTTTATTTTGTGGCCCCTATCACAGCTTAAAACCCAATTTGGGCTAATGCCTATAAATGGAGAATAGCTATTAGTAAATCAATTAATTAAGGTCTTGTTGGCTTTCCCAGTGTCAATGCTAATTATTTGTCTAATCTAAAGCATCCTTAGATTATTTACAATCATTCTTGCCAACCAACAAAAGATACAGTAAGGTTGAATCTCACAAGTACGTGGGAATTAGAAGATAGCTTTTATCCTAGTTGCTCAGTCTCAGGCAATATTTTCAGAGCGTGAGTCTTTTCTTAAAGACAAAGTGTTTTTCTGAAGTTAATAAATGACTAAGTTTCATAAAAATTTTTCAAAGAACAATAATTAATTAATTTGCTTGGGAAAAAAAGCTACCCTAGATCCACAGACATTGGTTCAGAATCAAGAGACAAGGGTACTTCTTTATGTTCTATTTTCTTTTTCCAGCAATTATTTTCTTGCATAGGAAAATTTTTGAAGGAAAAAAATCTCCACTTCCAGAGGGAAACTGAGGCAGGGGAAAAATAATCACTCTGCTCAAAAGTGAAAACTACCCAGTGCCAGTACCCACAATTTGAGAAATTCTAATTCTGTATTCAAAAGCACATTGTCTCTTATCAATACATAAGTCAAGGTTATTTTTCTTCATCCTATAGCTCAATCTCACCTTAATTCTATAACTGATCACTTTTATTCCCCTTTGTTATAAAAGAAAAGAATCCAGGTTCCATTTCGAGTTTGAGAAAAATAGAAAATTTCTTTTCTCTAGCAAGCTGAAAAGTGGTTGTTATAACAAAATAATTACCTAATGAAAGTGCTCAATTCAGTTACCACAAGTCCAATTAAATCAAGCTGCCAACAGGAATGTATTATACCTGATAAGAAGGCGAGTTAGTGAATAGATCAACACTAAGAATGAAGATCATTCTCTGCATTAAATTTAGGCAAGAAGTTATTTATTGTTTCCTTTAAAAGATGCTATATCTGCCCAATGAAATGTTTCTTAAAATATGCCAACAGAGCTACGTATTTCGCAGGTAAGACTGCTAATTCAGGAGCTCAATTGAATGTCACCTTTGTCAGTGAACCTCTAGCCATGGGTTCATGAAAATGAAAGGCATTAAAGACTAGTTTATCATAAAACCACTCTGGTCCTTTTTCCTCATGGTAAAAGACTAGTTTATCATAAAACCACTGTGGTCCTTTTTCCTCATTTTTTATCGCTGAGTAATATTCCCTTGTATATATGTACCACTTGTTTATCCAATTGTCTATTAATGGGCACTTAGGTTGCTTCTTTATGTTGGCCATTGTAAATAGCACTGCAGTGAACATAATGGTGCATATATCTTTTCAAATTAGTGTTTTGGTTTCCTTTAGATAAATACCCAGAAGTGGAATTGCTAGGTCATAAGGTAGTCCTATTCTTAATTTTTGAGGACTCTCCAAACTGTTTTCCATAGTGATTATACCAATTTGCAATCTCACCAATAGTGCATAAGGGTTCTCTTTTCTCCACGTCTCCACCAACACTGTTCTTCTTTGATTTATTGATTACAGCCATTCTGACAGGTGTGAGGTGATATCTCATTGTGGTTTTAATTTGCATTTCTTTGATGATTAGTGAAGTCGAGCATCTTTTCATATGTCTATTTGCCATCTGTATGTCCTCTTTGGAGAAATGCCTATTCTGGTCCTCCACCCATTTTTTTACTGGATTGTTTGGGGGGTTTTTGGTGTTGAGTTGTATGCATTCTTCATAAATTTTGGATAGTAACCCCTTATCTGATGTATCATTGGCAAATATACTTCCCCATTTAGTAGGTTGTCTTTTCATTTTGTTGTTGGTTTCCTTTGCTGTGCAAAAAAAATCCTCACAGCATTCTTTCTATCAGCTGGAATCCTGGGCTTTTCTTAGCATGGGTACTTTTAATTTCATCTATTGTTTTGTTTCTGCATTAAGAAGAACATCCAGAACACCCACCCATTTCTTCTCTGCTTCTGCCAGAGTTGCTGCTCCAGTGGAGGAAATGAAAACGTTGGTAAACAGAAAAAAAGATTATTGAACTGGACATGTCAGATATGGTGTCTACAATCAGTCAGTTGGAAGTGAAAGTCCACTGGAGAAAACAGAAAAAAATATTACTAGAGTGGTTTCTCTGATCAATAAAACAAGACTGCAGAGTCAATCCCCAGAGCCTAGCTGACCCTATTTCCAGTTCCTGTATTTCCAGTTCCTGCAATTACCTTTATATATTTACAATGTTTCCTTCTTTCTGAAGGCGTCTGAGTGAGTCTTATACAGATGTGTGATATTTTCCAACCTGTGAAATAACATTACAAATACAACTCATCCCTGTCTAGATCCTACTTGAAATTTAAAACAGCTATTTTTGAAAAATTTGGAAAGTTTATAGAAATCCAGAGAATATCTACTTTAAATTCTATGTTCTGTATATCTTTCTCAAAATAGTTTATAATTTTTACATTTACTTTATGAAGATAGTATGGTAGATATTTGACACCTATAAAGTAGAGATTTAATTTAAAAGATTCTACTCCTGTGCTTTTGAAACTACAACAGAACCTAAAATTTCTCCCCAGAAGAATGAATGTATTTGCCAAGTACTATGAATTTATAAGAGCTTTTTTCTACTATCAAAGAGAATTTCTTGACTTTGTCTGACTGGTACTCATCCATTCATTATTCAGGAGTAATATTCACATCTTTTTTAAATATAGCAATGCATTTTTATAAATCCAAAATATCTTTGGGAAATTTCTATGAGACTATTTCTTACTTTACCTTAGAGCCTTTTGAAGTCAGTGGGAGCTCTGAGTTTGAATCAGCTCCATACAGTGAGAAGCCAGATGAGAAATAGGGTCAACACAAAAATAACCTAATATACAGAGTGAGGCTTTCCTATATGATGTATTCCAAAGGGCTGGGCTCAGAAACTGTTCTAATGAGAGAATTCTTCAAGTAAAAATTAAAATAGTTCTAAAACATGGCCAAGAGCTAGTCAAAGAAGAAAATCAGTAATTTAAAATGAATTTAATGAATGCTGATTCCAGGTTCCAGGAATTAGTTATAAAGTTTGTTGGAAAGATGAAGACTTAGACTTCATTGTAGTTAAAATACAAAGTTTCCCAGAAAGCATGATTTTAAACTTCATGGACCTCTCATTTCCCTTCCTGATTCTCTATTACCATCCTCATCCCTACTAATAGCTAAAACTTCACCATTAGATATCCCTTTGGGTTAGTCTCCCTTTGGTGGTCTTTTATAAAGGAAATTCTCTAGTAATAAGGTGCTGGGCTCTGGGGGATGGGGGAAATTTTGGTAGTATTGAGAACAGCAAATGCTATGGACTGAATCGTGTTTCCTCAAAAAAATTATATATTGAAACTCTAACCCCTAATGTGACTGTATTTGTAGACAAGGCCTCTAAGGAGGTAATTAAGTTTAAATAAGATCATAAGAGTGAGGCACTGATCCATATAATTAGTGTCCTTATAAACAGGACACCAGTGACCCTTCCTTCCTCTCTCTCCTTCTCTCTCTATCCTCTCAAGCACAAAGAGATCATGTGTGCAGATGGCAAGTTGGCAGTTACCTTAAACCAAGAGAAGAAGTCTTAGAATGAAACCTTGCTTGCTGACACCTTGACCTTCGACTTCCCAGACTCCAGAACTATGAGAAATAAATATCTGTTATTTAAGCCACAAAGTCTGTGGTATTTTGTGTGGCAATCTGAGTTGATTAAGATATGGAATAAAAAAAAAAAAAAAAAAAAACAAGGAGAAGCATCTTATAGAGCAGATTGAGGGGAGCAATGTGCACAACAGATGCATGAGATATGTCTGAAGATAGAGTTTATCCTTCCAAGAGTAAGTTTCTTTATTTTCCTCTGCTGTCTTTCAGAAGTATGTTGGAATCACTATTGGAAATGTCTGTTCAGGCCATATCACAACTCGACTCTTTGAGAACTTCTGGAGTCTACTCACACTATGGGCCTGTTTTTACTATACTTATAATAAAAAATAAATATTTGGTCTTTGTGCACAGTTCCTGGTAGAGAATTCATAAAATCTTTGGTATTTCCTAAGTGATGGGTGTCTTTTGTATACTAATGAGATGACACTTGGCAGCGAAGCCCCTAGATAGCTTCAAGATAGGAGCTAGTCATGAGGAAAGTCAATCAGATAATTAGAAGGTTTGAGCATTCAGCTCTACTCCTCTAGCTTCTGGGGAAGAAGAGGTTGAGTTCAATCACCAATAGCCATTGGTTTAAACAATCGCACAATAAAGAAATCTAGAGAAAAATCTCTAAACAATAGAGTTTGGGGAAATTCCAAGTTGGTAAACACATCCATGTGCCAGGAGGATAACACAGCCCAATTCCACTGGAACAGAGCCTTCCAGATCTTGCCCTGTGTATTTCTTCATCTGGCTCTTCATTTGTGTTTTTTAAAATAAACAGTAATAGTAAGAACAACAGCATTTTCCTGAGTTTGTGAGACATCCTAGTGAATTAGGGAAACTGAGGGGGATCATGGGAACCCTCAAAATGGTAGTTGGCCTTGCAGAAATGTAGCTAGCCTGGTAACCTTATTATTAGACAATGTCTAAAGCTGTGGCAGTCCTTTACCTGTGGGGCTTGCAGTAATTCTGGGATTTAGTGTCAGAATTGAATCGTTAGCCACCCAGTTGGTGTCAGAGAATTAGCTGGTGTGTGGGAAAATGATACATAGGGCCCTTGCTTACCTGTGACAGTCCCACTCTAGCACCAGATTGCACCAGGAATAGACATCTGACCCAAGCTGGGTCAATCAGATTTTCTTTTAAGAATTTGAAAAATGGGTACCTAAGTGGTCACCTAAAAACACTACACAACTTTAACCTGTCTTATGAACTGAGGACATAAAGACTTAGAGTTGTGTCATCTCTATGCTCTACCCGATGCATTTAGCACCAAAAAAATTAGTCTACAGTCAGAAAGAAATAAAGCAAATGCATGAAAGGAAGACCCTATAGTTTCAGAGAGACAGAAAAAGTGAAATGCAGTGGGTGGTTGCCTTGAATCCTGCCAACTTTCCAGTTCCTGGTTTCCTTCCTTCCTGAGATCTGACTGTAATTCTTGGTCTTGAGTTTTCTGAGTTTTCATGTATTCTTATAACAAATATCTTCTTTTTCTGTTTAAGTTTGTAAAGGCTGGATATGTCCTTTCAAACAAAGTCCTAAGATGATGACTAGAATTATAATGATAGTGACGATCATGATGTGGATCACTAATATCTAATGAGTGTGGACTACATTCCAAACGCTCTCCAAAACTTTTTGCTTTTATTTTTCACTTAATTTTCACACCAACCTATGAAGGAAGTTGGCATTATCATTCTCTAACTTCACTACAGAACGTATAGTACTTAAAATCTTGAGAAAAAACATAGTTCATTCCAGATACAATTCCTGAATTGGTGGATTATCTTGGTCAAGAATCCAGTTAATCAATATAAATTGAATAAAAACAAGTCCTACAGGCCTGGTGGAACAGAAGGCACCATCATAGGGGTAGACATCTGCCACACACATTTGCTACCTAAGTCTGCTGGTCAAGTGGTACAGGTCTCTAGCCAGATGAACCAACTCCACCTTCAATCTGGTGGTGCTAAAGAGGTTGTTCATGAGTCACATCAACCAGCCTTCTCTGTCCATATCCTGGATGATCTGGAAGATGAAGCTTCCTGGACAGGAGGGCAAAATTGCTGTGGTTGTAGGGACTATAACTAATGATGTGTTTGTCCAGGGAGTCCCCAAACTGAAGGTGAGAGCACTTCGTGTTAGCAGCACATAGAGCAGCATCCTTAAGGCTGGAAGCAAGATCCTCACCTTTGACCTATTGGCCCTGTACTTCCCCAGGGGCTGAGGCACCGTCCTGCTCTCTGATTTTCGCATGTGGTGAGAAGTGTACAGGCATTTCAGCAAGGCCCCTGGAACCCAACACAGCCACACTAAACCCTATATGCACTTCAAGGGCCCAAGGTGTAAGAGAGCCAAAGGCCCATTGGGCCAGCTGTGGCTACAAAAACTAACCCCAGATCCTGCCTTGTTATTAAAAAGATTTTGGATGCTGGGGGAAAAAAAGTCAATTCATTTTAAGTAAGTTCAGTTTTAACATTTTACCACAACTGCTATGTGTATGGATGATATATATTTATATCATACTTATAAACACTCTAATAGACTTTTTTTCGTAAACTGAAAGTAAGTTGCAAGGTGACCTCACTCTTAAATGCTCTAGAAGTCACCTCAAAAGGACAAGAATAATATCCTGCACAACCACAATAACATTGTCATAACCAACAAATTTAATATTATACTATAATTTTATCTAATATGTAGTTCATATTAATTTTCCCCCAGTTATCAAAAAATAAAACACTTTTGACTCTGGACCAAAATGGTGATATAGGAGGCTACTGAATTTTCTTCCTCCCATAGGCATATTGAATGTATGGCTACACAAAAAGCAATTCCCTTGGAGAGAAATAAAAAAATCTAGTTAAGTAAATCCTATATATCATACAAACAAGAAAATACTCACATCAAAACAGGTAGGAAAGGATGGGACATGCTCTCACCATTAAACCTCACTCTCGGCACAGCACCACACAATCTAAAGGGAACTCACAACTCTCAGCTTCTCCCTGAGGAGTGAAGAGTTTGGATTTTAATAAAGTGGAAATAAGTGATTTACCCAGTAGAGTTGAGAATTTTGGTCATAAAGATGCTCAGTAAGGTCAGGAAAGCAATGAAAAAACAAAGTGAAAATTTCACCAAAGAGATAGGAAATATTAAAAAGTACCAAATAGATATCATAAAGCTGAAGAATATCATCACTGAACTGAAAATTCAACAGAGGGGTTCAATAGCAGACTAGATGAAGCAGAAGAAAGGATCAGCATACTTAAAGCCAGAGTAGTGGAAGTCATCTAGATAGAGAAGAAAAATAAATGAAAAAGAGTAAAGATAGCTTACAGAAATTATGGGGTACCATAAAGCAGACCATTATATGCACTATAGAGGTCCCAGACGTAGAAGAGAGAGAGAAAGTCTCAGAAAGCTTATTCAAAGAAATAATGGCTAAAATCTCCCCTAACCTGGGAAAAGAAACAGACATCCAGATTCAGGAAGCCTAAAAAGAACCAAATATAATGAATCCAAACAGACCTACAAAGAGACACATTATAATTAAATGGTCGAAAGTTAAAGATAAAGAAAGAATCTTTAAAATAGCAAGAGAAAAGCAACTTGTGATATATAAGGGAAGCCCCATAAGACTATCAATGGATTTTTCAACAGAAACCATGCAGGTCAGAGGGAATGAGATGATATATTCAAAGCGCTGAGGAATAAAAACTTCTAACCAAAGATATTCCACCTGGAAAAATTGTCCTTCAGAACAGAAGAAAAGATCAAGAGTTTCGTAAACAAAAGTTGAAGTTTATCACAACCAGACCAGCCTTACAATAAATATTAAAAGGAGTTCTTCAAACTGCAATAAAAGGATGCTAATTGGTAACATGAAAACAATTTAAAAGTATAAAACTTATTGGTAAATGTAAATATATAGTTAAATTCAGAATACTCTACTACTGTACTGGTAGTGGGTAAATCACTTACAATTCTAGTATAAAGGTTAAAAAATAAAAATATCCAAAATAACTATAATTACAAAATTTTGTTAATGGATACACACTATAAAAAAAGATATGAACTGTGATATCAGAAACAAAATGGGGATGTAAAAGTGTAGAGCTTTTGATTACATTTGAAGTTATTATCAGCTTAAAATAGATTGTTATCAATATAATATGTTTAGGTAAGCCTCATGATAACAACACAGGTTAAAGAGATACAGAAAAGACAAAGAGAAAGGAATCAAAGCATACCTTATAGAAAATCATCAAACCACAAGGGAAGAGAACAAAAGAGGAACAAAGAAAGAACAAAGGGATGAAAAAACAGCCAGAAAACAATTAACAAAATGGTAATAGTAAGTACTTATTTATTAATAATTACTTTAAATGTACACGGATTAAATACTCCCATCAAAAGACACAAAGTGGAGGGGGGAAAAAATGGCATAGATGATAGAGGTTCTGTTCATCCCTCTGGCGACCAAATCAAAGTTGTGACAGAGTCTACAGCCATGCTACCCTGAATGTGCCTGATCTTGTCTGATCTTGGAAGCTAAGAAGGGTCAGGCCTGGTTAGTACTTGGATGAGAGACCACCTAGGAATGTCAGGTGCTGTAGGCACTTTAAAAAATAAAAAAATTGTGATGGAAACAAAGAGCAAACAGCAAGGAAAAATCACCTGGGATCTAGATGAACAAGCCATACAACTAGAGAAAAATCTAAGAAATCACCCTGCAACTGCAGAAGGTAGGAAGGGGTGAGGATGCAGGGCTGCCCAGTCTGGAGCAGCTGAGTGAGACAGAGGCTGAGGCAGCGGCAGTGGCAGCAGCAGACTCCTCTTAAAGGGGCCGCGTCCACGAGTGGATTTTCGCGGTGATGGACTTGCTTGCTCTGAGCACCAGTGCCGATTTGGCTGCACACAGGGAGCACCAGGGACTTACAGGGAGACATTGTCGGAGTGAGGGCCAAGGAAAGACTCACTCTATACAGAAGTGCTGGTGGTATCCACTGTTCTCTGCTGAGCTCTCCCTCTTCCCAGTGCAGGGACACAGAGGCGCCATAGCTGTGATGTCATCAAACTGGATAAGAGGTCACTCCACCCAGAGGATTCCCTAAAACCTTGCCTATCCTAACTCGGGCCCCACCCAAGCTACATCCAGGTGTATCCTCAGTGAGTCAGGTGCTCCTTGTTGAGCAGCGTCTAAACTCATACTGGAGGCAAGTGGCCTCAGTTTCTGGTGTGGCCTTTTGAGGCAACTATAAGCACAGCATCTGTGGATTGCTTGCTGAATCTTGACAGATGGCCCTGGAGGGGTAGAGGCTTGGGCTAAGTTTGGCCCGCAGCTGACCCCCTCTCAGGACTGTGCCACTGGACACCTACTTCACAAATCCACACTAATAAGACCGGGAGACTTAGGAGCTTTGTTTAGAGAAACAGACATGGGAAGGCAAACAAAATGGGAAGACAAAGCAGCAGAAACCATATGAGAGAACAGAATAGTGATTCAGAAATAATGGAGTTAAGTAATCTAACAGATGCAGAGTTCAAAACACTGGTTATAAAGATGCTCAATGAACTTATGGGAAGTGTAGATAAATTCAGTGAGAACTTCAACAAAGAGATAAAAACATAAAAAATGGAAATGGAAATTATAAAAGAGAACCAGTCGGAAATGAAGAACACTATCTGAGATGAGAAGTATATTAAATGGAATAAACAAACTGAATAAAGAAGATCAAATGACCTACCTAGAGGATGAGAAAGCCAAGGACACTCAATCAGAATGGCAAGAGAAAAGAAGCCATTCATAAAAGAATTTTACGGAGGCAATGGGACACCTCGGGCAAGGGAAACAAAAGAAAAATTAAACAAATGGGACTACATCAAACTAAAAAGTTTTTGTACAGCAAAGGAAACCAACAAAACAAAAAGACGACTGGCTGTTTGAGAAGGTATTTGCTAATGATACATCTGATAAGGGGTTAATATCCAAAATATATCAAGAACTTATACAACTCAACAACAAAACAAACAATCCAATTAAAAAATGGGCGGAAGACCTGATCGGATAGTTCTCCAAAGAGGAAATGCAGGTGGCCAATAGACATATGAAAAGATGCTCAAGGTCACTAACCATCAGAGAAATGCAAATTAAAACCACAATAGAATATCACCTCACACCTGTCAGAATGGCTATCATCTATAAATCAAAAAACAAGTGTTGGCGAGGATGCGGAGAAAAGGGAAACTTCATACATCGTCGGTGGGATTGCAAATTGGTACAGCTGCTATGGAAATCAGTATGGAAGTTTCTCAAAAACTTTTCTCTTTTGTCTCAGCAATTGCACTTCTGGATATTTATTCAAAGAAAACCAAAACAATAATTCATAAAGATCTATGCACTCCAGTAGTCATGGCAGCACAATTTACAATAGCCAAGATATGGAAGCAGTCTAAATGCCCATCAACAGATGATTGGATAAAGAAATTATGGTTCATATATACAATGAAATATTACTCAGCTATTAAAAAAATGAAATCTTATCATTTGTAACGACATGGATGGACCTAGAGGTTATTATGCGGAGTGAAATAAATCAGACAAAGATAAATATCATATAATTTCACTTATATGCAGAATCTAAGGAACAAGAACAAACTAATCAAAAACAGACCCACAATTATAGTGGATAATTTGGTGATGGATGGGGGAAGAGGGGTTGGGGTGAAGGGTTAAAGAAGTACAAATTAGTAGCTGAAGGACGATCACGGGCATGGGGAGCACAGTATAGGGAATGCAGTTAGCATTAATATGTTTGCTAGGTGGAGGGTCATGGGAGGGCGGGAGCAAATGGGGGGATCATTTTATGAACTATATAGATGTCTAACCAATGTATGGTATACTTGAAACTAATTAAAATAAATAATTTTTTTAAAAAAGATGCAGTGACTAAACGAATTAAAAACAAAAACAACTATATGCTTCCTACAAAAGACTTATTTTAGCTTTAAGTACACACGCAGAATGAAAGTAAAGGGATGAAAAAAAGATATTCCATGTGAATGGAAACCAAAAATATAAAAAGAGTAGCTATACTTTTATCAGACAAAAATTGTAACAGGAGACAAAGTCATAATGAAAAAGGAATCACTTCATCAAGAACATATAACAATTGTATATATTTACACACCCAACATCAGAGTACCTAATATATAAAGCAAATATTGACAGATCTGAAGGGAGAAATAGAGAGCAATAGAATAATAGTAGGAGACTTCAATACCTCACTTTCAAGAATAAATAGATCACCCAGACAGAAAATCAATAAGAACATATTGGACTTAAACTATACATAAGACCACTGAAACTATATGAGATATAACAGAACATCCCATCCAACAGCAGCAGAATATCATTCTTCTCAAGCACACATGGAATATTCCCCAGGACAGATCATACGTTAGGCCACAAAACAGGTCTTAATAAATTTACAAGCACTGAAATTATGTAAAGCGTCTTTGCCAACCACAATGGTATGAAACTAGTAGTCAGTTATAAGAAGAAAAATGGAAAATTCATAAGTATGTGGAGATTAAACATGTTCTTGAATAATCAATGAGCCATAAAAGAAATAAAAAGGAAAATCAAAAAATATCTTGAAAGATTTCAACTATCACCTTCACAACTATCATTTCATCTCTGTTTATTAGAATAGCTATCACCAAAAAGATAAATAATAATATCTATTGGGGAGATTGTGGAGAAAAGGGAAGCTTTGTACACTATTGGTGGGCATGTAAATTGGTACAGCCACTGTGGAAAACAGTATGATGGCTCCTCAAGAAATTAAAAATAGAACTACTATATAATCCAGCAATCCCACTTCTGGATATATATCTGAAGACAACAACATCAGTTATCTTCACTTCTTGTGCTCACTGCAGCATTATTCACAATAGCCAAGGTATGGAAACAACCTAAGCATTCATGGACAGATTAATGGATAAGGAAAATGTAGCACACACACACACATATATGTGTGTGTGTGTGTGTGTGTGTGTGTGTGTGTGTATATATATACACACACACATATAAAAATTCTTCAGTGTTAAAAAAGAAGAATCCTGCCATTTGTGGCAACATGGAAGAAACTGGGGGGAATTATGATAAGTGAAATAAGCCACAGAGAAAGATAAATACTGTATGGTATCACTTATATGTGGAATCTTAAAAAAGAGAGTAGAGAGTACAATAGTAGTTATCATGGGCCTGGATGGTAAGAGAAATAAGAGAGAGGCTGATAAAAGGGTACAAATTTCATTTATAAAATAAATAAGGTCTGAGGATCCAATACACAACATGTGGACTATGGTTGAAAATACTGCATTGTATAACTGAAATTTGCTAAGAGAGTAAAACTTAAGTGTTCTCACACGCAAAAAAAGTAAACGTGAGATAATGGGTATGTTAATTCTACAGTGGAAATCCTTTCACATGTATACATATATCAAATCACATTATGTACTTTAAATATATGACAATTTTAGTTGCTAATTATACCTCGATAAAGCCAATTTTTAATTGATAAAACTTTAATTGATCTTGATTTTTTTCAATCCAAGATCTTAACAAAAAATTACATATTACATTTGGTTGTCATTTCTTTTTAATCTCCTTTAATCTTGACTAATTCCCTTTGCCTTTTTCATCACTCAAGACATACCTTCATTTTAATTATCACCAAGAAAAAAAGTACTGTCATTAATAATTGTAAAATGTCATCAACTGTAAGATGAATCCTGTTATAGATTGAAATCTGATATGTTAAAATGTGAGAAAAAAGATAACTTTAGAATCGATGAAATATGATATTTCTGAGTCTGATATAAAGATAAGTTGCAGGTAATAATCAAAATTTGGAAAAACATGTCCAGTAATAAAAGAGTAAAAGAAACAAAGTACTTAGAAAAGTAAGTTAAAAGGCAATTTTATAATAAGCTTTAAATTTATGAAGAACTTTTAAATGGAAGAGGGTGACAAGATATATTCCATATCCTAAGAAAACAAAATAAGAAAAGAGAAAGCCCATAGATTTAAACCATAAAGTAAGGGCTTTTATTCAGACAGAGTAATTTTTTCTGTCCAGAAATACCATAAAAAAGAATTGTTGGTGAGTATCCCTTCAGAGATGTGATCAGAATGTGTGAGGCTGGGAAGTGGACTTTTAGATAAAATTTTTTGAGCACAGGTATGTGGTCTGGTAGGACAGGGATCAAAAGGCATTTTGGAGGTGAAATGTCAAGGGCTGAAGCACGGAAGTCATGATAAGCACGTCTGAGACATGAAAAAAATTTGTTTGTATAAAGAAAGTCCAGGCGATCATGAGAAATGTTTTTGTTAGGATTAAAAATAGAAGAACCAGAAGGTTGTTGATAGAAGAAGGAGAATTCAAGGGTCAGTAAAGGACTATGGAAACCAGATAGATGTGTATATGATAGTGGCCATATCTAATGGGAAGTCACTTTTGATTTGAGAATTCTTGTGGAAAAAAACAACATATTTAATGAAGCTTTTTTTTCTCTAGCACTCATGTGTAGGTTGGCTTGGAATAAGTAAAGAGCAGGAGTAGGGGGACCAGCTAGAGTCACTGCGACGAGCAAGCCTTACCATGACTCAGTATGTAATTATCCACACCTCCCGACTTCCCATATAAATAGCAGAAGCCTGAAAATCTGCCATTAGAACATTTTTCTCTGACTTCCTATAAACTCACTAAGTTTCTGTTTGTCTTTTAAAACAGGACACTTCTGTTTCCCTCAAAAGGAAAGATTAAGATAGAGTGGGTGGCTAAGAACTTTCGGACACAGAGAGCCCAAGGAGAGCAGAGGCCATAGAATCCAAAGCAAGGCTTTACGTACCCAACAATTTTGCCTACTTCTAGACACCATGATGGAAACAAAAACAAAGAGGTCTTTCCTTGCTTTTCTCATACTCATGGAAACAAGATATTATAACTGAGAAACCACACCTACTGGAAATCTTTCCTAGCTGTAAGGTCAGGTCAATCTTAACAACATGAAGCATGTTCCAAAATCTATTATCTAAAATATAATTCAAACCTCAGTACCACACTTCTTTAATTTTTGATAATGAGCATTTGATGTTCAAGAGTATATAGCGTTGTAAATTGAGACAGCCAATAACCCTAAGAATCAGCTCCTTTGAAATCAGTGACAAGAGTGCCCTCTCAGACTTTTTGTTTTTAATCCTGACCTTGACATTCCACAACTGCAAATATTGCTGATGCTTTTCATTTTCTAGATTATAGTTCTCCTTTAAATGATTCTGAAGAATAGATATCTCTATCTCTCTCACTCTCTCTGGAAACAGCCTCTGATTAAATACACCACCTTCATCAATTCACTCAAATCACTGAACCATTCTGCCCTTGACCCCAGAACCTAGATATGACCACAGAAAGATAATTAAAGAGGGAGGGGAAAGGAGGTTAAAGGTACCCTAACAGTATGGCCGCCATCAGAAGTTGCTTAGTTTATCAACTCTTTACAGATGGGACAGGGCCTTCTTGAGGAGTTTCACACTTGCACCTCTCTCACCAGTGGCATTTGGTAAATGTATATTGGCCTAAAGAAAATCTTTGCCTTTCCGAGCTACGCAGAGAGAGGCCCCTATGCCGTTGCTCTTGGTTTCCACATAAGTTAAACAGAAACTTTCACAATGTCCAGAGCGCCGATGTCCAACGAATGAAGGAAGAAAATGTCCTCAAATTTCTTTTAGCAGGAACTCACTTAGATGGCACCAACATTGACTTTCAAATGGAATAGTACATCTACAAAAGGAAAAGTGATAGTATCTAAACCATAAATGTAAAGAGAACCTGGGAGAAGGTTCTGCTGGCATTTTGTGCCATCGTTGCCATTGAAAACCCAGCTGATGTCAGTGTCATTTTGTCCAGGAATACTGGGCAGCAAGCTTACACTGAAGCTCATGGCTGCCACTGGAGCCACTTCTATTGCCGGCCACTTCAATTCTGGAACCTTCGCTAACAAGATCCAGGCAGCCTTCTGGAAGATGAGACTTCTGGTGGTTACTGATCCCAGGTCTGACCACCAGCCTCTCACAGAGACATCTTATGTTAACATTGTTCTGTGTAACACAAACTCTCCTCTGTGCTGCGCAGACATTGCCATCCCTTGCAACAAAGGGGTTCACTCTGTGGGTCCAAGGTGGGAGATGCTGGCCCAGGAAGTCCTGTGCATGTGTGGCACCATCTCTAGTGAACACTCATGGAAGATCATGTCTGATCTCTACTTCCACAGAGAATCTGAAGAGATTGAAAAGGAAAAGAAGGCTGTTGCTGAAAAGACGTGACCAAGGAGGAATTTCAGGGTGAATAGACTGCTCCGGTTCCTGAGTTCACTGCTATTCAATCTGAGGACCAGACTGATCTGAAGTTGTATAGATGCCCTCGATGCCTATTCAGCAGTTTCCTACTGAATACCAGAGTGCTCTGCCTGCCACTGAAGACTGATCTGCAGCCCCCACTGCTCAGGCCACTGGGGGGCAGGAACAACCACTAGGTGGTCTTAAGCTATTTTTCCACAAACTCTTAAACAAAATGGAAATAAGGATGACAGAAAATAAAATTTCTTCAAAAAAAAAAGAATCCTCTAACCAACATAAGAAGGCATCAAGGAGTTTTAAGAAGGTATATTCTAAAAATTCAGTCAGTGCCAACGGTCCCTTTTTACTGATGAGCACTCCTAAGAAGTTACCACCAGCCCCCTCAGAGGATCCCCATGCCTGTGTGGGTAGAACCCGCTGTTCTCATTGTGCAAGTGCTGCCCTGAACACAATCTGCTCAGATTCTTGAAATTCTTCTCCAGGGCAGAGCATATCATCCACTCACAGAAAATACATTCTTCGTTACAAATCTGAAAATAAAATGCATCCACCCATTTCACTCTTCAGGGCCTTCCTTATGCCCCCAAAGTAATTTTGAGGCATTCTATTTCATTTCCATGATAGCAGATTTATGAATATTTACCTATAGCAAGCAATGACTACAGGGAAGCCCCAGAAGGGGACTCAACTTGACTGCATTAGTTTTAACAATAATGAAAATTTCAAAGGAGCCAATGTGCCTTCCTTAGCTCATTACAAACAACACGCCTCAACTTAAAGATCTCAAAGCAAATGACTAAAACAGTAAGATATAATAAAGAAAGGGGGAAAAGTCATCTCCTCCTTAGAAAAAAATTTGTCCAAGAGGTTGGAAAAATAGCTGTTGGTCAGAAAGTAACTTAGTAAGGAAGCTACAATTGTAAACTAGTTGCTTTCTCTTCCTGGGGCCCCACTTTAGTCCTTAAATCTAGGTCCTTAATGTGATTTTCATTTATATGCAGATTTCTTTTAGCATGTAGATTTCTACTTTCAGTACGTTTTACAACAACCCCCATATTTGAGTTATTTGGAATCCCTAGTAGACTTTTGCTACTCTCTGTGTATTTTGAATACTAGTTTTTCAGTAGCCTAGATTGAAAAGTCCAAGAACTTCTAAATTCCTACACAATATAAGACATGATTGCTGTTCTATCTAAACTCTAAGAATGGAATTTAACAAACTAAAAACTAAATAATCCATCCATAAATTCAACATGTATGTATTGAATTGAACATGTTTACTACATGCCAGACACTTTTCCAGGCCCTGGGGATGCAGCAGTGAACAAGACAGAAAAATTCTTGTTCTCAAGGTGCTTAAATAGGACCAAGGGTGGGGGGTGGAGGGTGGGGTATAATAAATGATTAAATAAGAAACTAAAAAGTACGTAAGATGGACATAAGTGCTAAGAAAAATTAATCAGGGAAAGGAGTTAGGAAATACCAGGAAAAGTCAGAAAAAGTAGGAGTAGGGATGGCATCACTGATAAAATGCCTGCAAAGAGATACCTGAAGGAGGTCAACCAGTACCAGAAGTATCCTCAACGTGATCGAGGCTAGCAGTAGTGGAAAAGTCGATATGCCTAGACGAAAGCAGGGGCAGAGAAGGTGGCAGAAAATGGAGTCGATAGGACGAGGGGCCAGACAGGATTGGGTTCCACAACCACAGTCTGACTCTGTCTGGCTGGGACTCAGAGTGAGGTGGAAGCCACTGGAGGCTACCAAGTTAGGGGAGAGAAAGAACACTTAGTTTCTGCTAATAACTTAAATTACCTTCAAGTAGTTACTGTTACTAATCTTTAGGCTTTACATATTTTTTTTAAAGCCTTACTCTAAAAACATAATTGTTTTAAGACTCGTTCTTTACTCCTTTACAAACTCGGGGGTGAAATTGGCTTCCATTCTGTTCCAGAGAACACACCATGGAAGCCCAAATTCTACAGATTGATTTTCAAACAGAATTAATTGCTTTGGGAAAGAGGATGGCTCCGGCCTCCTGCATACACACGCTTCTCTTAGGAAGAAAGGTAGATGGATGAGATAGTCCATAAATGCTGATAGAAAACCTATTAGTTGAATCATGTTAGATTAGCCAAGTAGTGTTACTGAGGGCATCTCAAGAAAATGAAGTGCAAACATCAGTGGACTATCCATTAAACATAAGTGAGATACTAACATCTAGAAGGACAAATAGAAATTCTTTCATTATTAAAAATAAATTTATCCATTTTCTAAGCAACTACTAATTCCTTTGATCATATAGAGGGAAAGCTGCTGATCTGTCAGGTGAAGGCAGTTACTGAAATAAAGAGGCAGGCAGATACTTGATGGTTTGATGTGCAAGTCCCTTGCAGAAATGACTTCCATTTAAGTCTTCCAGGGTACCCAGAACTAGGTATTCCTTTGGGCTAAGTCATTATCTTACTAAAAGGCCTTTACAAAAGCCAATAGCTGAGTTTAGCACATTAACTTCCCAGGCCCTGGTGATACACACGGGCAAGGTACAACCTTGACAAGCGGGGCCCTGAGGGAAAGTAATAGAAGTGGGCACTGGCCCAACAACTGCACTTTGTTTTTATCTTTTTATTAATAATACCATTTATTGAGCTCTTACTAAGTACCAGCTTCTAATATTACAACAGCCCAGAGGTAACTATTATTCTCATTAAAGAGGTTGAATAAATCTTCCAAGGTCCATAGATGTAAGTAGTGATTCTGAAATTCAAACCTAACATTTAATGTGATGCTTAGCACATAGCAAGTGCTCAATAAACAATATACAAATGAGTAAATTAATGAATGAATGAAACCCAGATCTGTCTAATTCCAAAATTCAGACACTTAATTATGTGCATTTATATAGAGCTTTATAGTTTTTAAGCACTGTCCCACATGTTGTGGTGACTTGGGGTTAGAAACAGCTTGTACCAGTATTTGATCCAATAAAGCACATTCTTGTAGGATACTTCCTCTTCTTCCAGCTTATTCGATATGACCCCAAGACAACCTGGAGAGAATCTGGAACATGAGGAACATAAAGGGCAGGATGTTGCCTTGTGGGGAGTGGAAAGGAAAAGGAAAATGGCCACTAGGCCATCACGATAAGTTGCAGGAGCATTTTGCAGACAAAGGTCCAAAAGGACACATAAAAATGGAGTACTATGGTGGCTAGAGAGCAGGCCCCAGAGCCATTCAGGCCTGAGTTGGCAGGCAACCCCATCTCCTAATAATTGTGTGCCTTAACCTTTCTACACCTAAATTTCTGTGTCTGTAAAACAAATAATTGTACCTCCCTTACTGGGTAGTTATGAAATCATATGGGAAAATGTGTGTAAAGCACAGTGCCTGGCACATTGTAAGTACTCAATAAGTTAGCCATCTTCATTATTAAAGAGTAAAGTGGAGTTCCTGCTGCAGAAAAGTTGCAAAAATCAGACCAGCGAGAAACCAAGCAGCACTTGGAGAGTTGGAGAACGCATGTTTATTATGCGGGCAGTCCCAGAGGAGCTAGCACTCTGAAGATCTGGGCCCAGAGCTCAGTTGTAACATTCCTTATATAGAACTTATTTGGCATGGGCTGATTGGTTAATGTGTCCTCAGATGGTTACAAAATGGGGGAGTTGCTCTGGGTTGCAAAGCACGGAAATTACTAGAGGGTACAGGCAGTTACATTTGTTGCTTAGACAGAACAAGCAAAAAGGAAGATGAGTCTTTAGTTAATTTTGAGTACAGCCTATGCAGCGAGCATATCTACGGAAGCAGAACAAAGAGCTGATTAGCCTTTTGAGTGAAAATTCCTCTTCATTCCCATGGAAAAATGTCACATTATGAATGGTCCTTACTGAGCCATAAACCACCATAATTTCCACCCTCGAAGATCTTCAAAAAATAAGAAATATATATCTAACCTAAAGGATTTGAAAATATTCATCTTCTTGAAAGCAGGAAACACCCTCCAGTACTAAGATGTCCCAGTTTTCAAATCCATCTGGGGGAGGTTGAAGAAAGCCTTCTCCGGTAGTTTCCCCTTTTAGAAATTCTGTTTCATGCCAGTGTTAATTTCACAGTCCTTAGTGTTCTTTCTATTATTCATGAGTTCTCTGCAATTCAATTTCACAAAGCAAAGGAGGGCAAACACAGATACGTTTTCCTTTTTGAAAACAAAACAGTTTTAGCCCCTGTGGGATGGAAGTCCTGCTGATCAGATGAGTCTCGTGGAGCCATAGCAATTGGATTTAAGTGCATTGCTTGAAGACAGCCCAAAGACAGCATTTACATTTGGGGGACATTTTATACTGCATTCTTCTTTGAAAGAGGGTATCAATTCCCTGAAATTTACTCTGCTGCTCTTTGTAACTCTTTGTAGCTTGCCTTCCTTTACTAGACAATCTCAAGAGCTGCATACAAAAGAAAGGGAGAAAGAAAAGGAGATTCCCATACCACCTCCATTTGATTCCAGTAGGCCCTCCCATAGCGTGATGATGTTCCTTCACACTCTGAGTGTGTCAAATGCTTTGGTGCTAATGGAAGAACTTCACCAAATAAACTGCCATCAAATTTCCCTTCAGCCCCTGTGCTGGCTGTGTAATGTGTAATGGGACTCAAGGCGTGCCAGGTACAAAAGGGTCACAGCATACATGGAATTTTATATGGAATCTTTGTGCAGAAAAGAAAAAAAGTCATTCCTCTGATGGTGTAGAGTTTAGAAAGCAGACAGTGTCATTTGGAAAATTTTTAAAAATGGCACCCCTTCAAGACTGATACTGCCTTGAAGCAGAAGCTGGATTTTGGCCTCTTAATCATCTTTGTAGAACTATACAGTGGCTGTATCCTCAGGCACAGAAGACAACAGCACTTTGTTGCCCTTCACGCAGTATTCTCACCTACAGTTTGTCTGTGGGCTTTGTTGAAGGGACCTAGGGAACAGCTGTCAAGCTTAGGAACTGGTTTATAAATTCCTCATTTCATTCTGAAAATAAAACAACTACTCAGCCGACTTTGCTGGAAAAGGGGTTGATTAGCTCATACTAAAGCATGATAGACACAGTGGGATTTAAGTTTGGCATCGCTCCACTCTAGAAGGTGTTTACTGCTGCAGATTAACGTATAAACATCCAGTCCCTCTGCTCCTATTTCTGGGGACACTGATAGCAAAGAAACATTGAGATTGTAACTGCCATAATTAAATACTTATATGGGCCAGAGTGTTTAATTGGGAGACTCAGGTCCTACCACATCCAATTTATCATGTCTCACCCTGTGATGTAGATAAGCTACTATGGCTGCATCTTCATGGAGAAGTTGGTGTTGATGGGGCCAAGGACCTGTCACAGGGAAGGAAGCATTTATTATTTGTTCCTTCACCATGGTGGAAAGTGTCAAAAATAAAGGAAGATATCAGAAGTGAAAAGGGGGGCATACACAAATGTGTTCACTTCCAATTAGCTAGGAGAAGTAACAGGCTCAGAAAAGAATTATCAGGAAAATAAGACCTGTATAAGTCGTTTGAAGTACTGTCCTGAAGTGAACAGAGATCTTTTCCTCACATGCCAACTGCTGGACCCCCTCATATCACTTTCATGTCTGAGGCAAACTGGATCAGATTTCCTGGGACACACCTCCCTGTTCAGTGGACCTGAAAGGCTGGCTCGGACATTTGAGGCTGTCATCAGTGAGCAGACAGTGTACTGCTACAGAGGCAAGTAGCAAAAGGGACGCTGTCTCTTCAAAGGCCTCTACTGGTACAAAGGGACACATTCCCCCAATTAGCAAGCTCTCCTTGGCAAGGAACAGTCTTTACGCTGTTGCTAAAACTCACAAACTACTTTTCCACTCTATGCTGATGGCAAATAATAGTCTCTACTTCTCTCATCATAAACATCCCTGAGTCCAGGGCCTTCTATCCCCAAGGTGAAATAAGCCAACTCTCTTCCCTTTTCTTTCTGGGCCTAGCCTCCTCTCTTAGATTTGTGGCTTTACTATGAATTCCATTTTAAGTTATTGAGTTAACAAAAGACCCAAAAGAGCTCTCAGTAAGGACTGGAAGCAGTGCTGAGAATAATCTTGATTAGATTAAAGGTTCACTGTTCAGCTAAGTCCTCTAAGATAGGAGGTAAAATTAAGTTGACTGCTTTTTTAAAAGAATAGAAATTTAGCCTTCGGAGTCAAATATTAGGTACTGGTGATAAAGACAGAAAGCAGATGGCCCCTTTGCCATCCCCCATCTTTTTCATCATTCTTCCACCACATACCCACTCCTCTTTCTAGCACCTACTGCTAGGATTTGACACCAAGGAAAAGACACAGGAAGAAAACCCAGGTGACTGGGAATACATGTATGTTCCTACCTATTTCTCATATTCCTCCTGCATAGCCCTCTCCCATCTCTTCCCCGCCCCCACAGCATGCATGGATGCACGTACATATACACACTGTAGCACAAAAGTGGTATTCAAGTCCCTTATCCCTCAGTCAGGAAGAAATGGGATTGCTAATCCAAAATGTATTTTCAAATCTAGTCCTGTTCTCTAGAAATAAATGCTCCAACCTGAAAAACACCCTGTAATTCACTCGGCATTATTACTAGTGGATAAATGAGAGGTAGTGATTTCAGCTCTCCTTCTGACTGCCCTCTAAAGTGGCATCCCCGCTGATGTTCTGGCTACCCCGTTATTCTCAGAATGTTCAAACCACCTTCCTTGCTCCTATTGAAAATGGCCATTAAGATGCAAACAAAATGACTTTAAAACTTGACATTCCGAAATATGGTTGTTGTGCTTTGTAGAAGCACAAACTACTTGCTCATGTAGGAAATGATAGATAGATAGATGATAGATAGATAGATAGATAGATAGATAGATAGATAGATAGATAAATGTCATATATAATTAAGACATTCACTTTTAGTTGGATCTGAAAGCTTTCCACAAAAAGAGACTCACAGCCTTGTCTTTGCTTACCCATTCTTCTCAGGAGCTCTCTCAACAACACTCTTCAAAATCAGCTATGCTGAGGCACTCCTGTTCAGACACTTCCCAAAAACAAAGGAAATGAGCCACTGAAAACTGACTTCCTCCACCTTTTGCAAGAATCTTCCAACTGGCAGTAAAGCGCAGAATGTTAGTAAAGCTAAAATCATTAAATTGGAGTTATTAATTGGTCTAGAGCCAAGAGACAGTTGTGAAAGGAAAAAATAAAAAGATTTTTTTCTCAGAACTAATCTCAGAATTAAAACACAACTTTAATATGTAAGAATTAACAACAAACTAAAACCCTCCTAAACAGCAAAGGTGGATAAAATCAACAAAATAAAAAAGCAGCCTATGGAATGGGAGAAAATACATGCAAACCATGTATCTAATAAGGAATTAATATCCAAAATATATTAAAAACTTATGCAATTCAGTATCAAAACACAAATAACCTGATTTACTCAGCCATTAAAAAAATGAAATCCTACCATTTGCAATGACATGGATGGACCTAGAGGTTCTTATGTTGAGTGAAATAAGTCAGACAGAGAAAGATAAATACCACATGATTTCACTTATATGAGGAATCTGAGGAACAAAAAGAACAAATTAATCAAAAGCAGACTCACAAATATAGTGGACAATTTGGTGACAGAGAGAGGGGAGAGGGGTTGGGGGCCTGGGAGAATGGGGTGAAGGGTTAAAGTACAAATGAGTAGTTGATAGATAGTCACAGGGATGGGGAGCACAGCATAGGGAATGCAGTTAGCATTAATCTGTTGGCTACGTGGAGGGCCAAGGGAGGGAGAGAGCAATTGGAGGGATCATTTTAAGAACTATATAGATGTCTAACCAATGTACTGTATACTTGAAACTAATTAAAATAAATTAATTTTTTTTTTTAAAAAAAAGGGCAAGGGGCCCAAATAGGTGTTTTTCCAAAGAAGACATTCAGTGGCTAATAGGAACATGAAAAGGTGTCCATCCACAGACTGAACAGGTAAAGAAGATGTGAGATATACGTATATTAGCATATTATTCAGTCATGAGAAGGAAATCCTTCCATATGGAACATGGGTAAAACTAGAGAACATTATATTAAGTGAAACTAGTCAGACAGAGAAAGACAAATACTATATAACTTTACTTATATATGGACCCTAAAATCAAAAAGCCGAACGCATAGAAGCAGAGAGTAGAATGGCAGTTACCAGAGGCTGGAGGCTGAGGTAGATTGGGAGATGCCAATCAAAGGGTACCAGCTTTCAGTAATAAGATGCATAAGCACTGGGATTTAACGTATAGCATGGTGGTGACTGTAGTTAATAATACTTTGTGTACTTGAAATTTGCTAAGAGAGTAGACCATGAGCATTTTCACCACACACACACACACACACAAAGGTAACTATATGAGGTAATAGATGTTTTAATTAACCTGATTATGATAATAATTTCACAAAATATGTATGTCAAATCATCATATTGTACACTTTAAATATATGTAATTTTATTTGTCAATTTTACTTCAGTAAAGCTGAAAAAAAGAAAAGTGCTGGAAGGATGTGGAGAAATTTGAGCCCTTGTACATTGTTGGTGGGAATGTAAAATGATGCAGCCATTATGGAAGAGAGGATGGAGGTTCTCAAAAATTTAAAATAGAACTAACATATGATCAGGTAATCCCACTTTAGATATATATCCAAAGGAAATGAAATCAATTTATTAAAGAGATATCTGCACTCCCATGTTCAGTGCACATTATTCACGAGAGCCAAGATACGGAAACAACCTAAATTTTCATCAGCAAACAAGTGGATAAGGAAATGTGATATATATTAGAATTTTAATTTGCCTTAAAAACAAAGGAAATCCTACAATATGCAACAACACAGATGAACCTGGAACATTATGCTAAACAAAATAAATCAGTCACAGGATAAGTAGTACATAATTCCCTCTTACATGAGAAATCTAAAATAGTCAAACACACAGAAACAGAGAGCAGAATGGCAGTTATCAGGAACTGAGGGTAGCGGGAAATGAGTTGTTGTTGTTCAATAGGTATAAAGCTTCAGTGAATAAGATGAATGCAAGATGAATAAGTTCTTGTACATAAGATATATACAACATAGTACCTATATTAACCATACTGTTTTATACACTAAAAATTTTAAGAGGGTAAATCTCATGTTAAGTGTTCTTATCACAATTTTAACAACTATGTAATAATTTTTTTTAAAAAAAGAAAATCACCATGATAGGCCACATCTCCAGAAACTGGGTCATCTCTATCCACATGAACCTTGCAGAGCTTAGACTTACTCTGATACAAAGCAGCTGAGAGAACATAAGGAATCCAAAAATGTTTCCTAGGGGCAAACAATTCAAGGTTCTAGAATCAGGATTAAGAACGTCTAGGTTTAAAAGCAATAGTTCTGAAATTTCTGCTGTTTTGCTTTGACCTGTCATAACGTCCAGGCAGGGTTTCTGCCTCTGTGAAAGATGTCTTAGGTTCCTAGCAAGCTGAGTTCTGGACCTAAGAAGACATGCTGATAGTTGCATATAAACTGTTATAATTATGGTGTACTCTACCATTTCAATGAGGACTGTCATTTCAATGAAAAAGTAAAATGAACAACAAAAAAAAAGAACCTTTGATACAGTCTCCCAAGACTGAGTCAAGAAGAAAACAGAAAATCTGAACTTACCAATTACCACCAATGAAATAGAATCAGTAATCAAACCCCCCCCCAAAAAAAAGTCTTGGACCACATGGCTTCATAGGCAAATTTTACCAAACATTCAAAGAAAAATTAATACCTTTTCTTCTCAAACTATTCCAAAAATTCAAGAAGAGAGAAGGCTCTCTAACTTCTTTTATGAGGCCACCATTACCTTGATTCCAAAACCAAAGACATTACTGAAAAAGAAAACCATAGGCTGATATCTCTTATGAACATTGATGCAAAAATCCTCAAAAAAATATTAGCAAACCGAAGTCAGCAATACATTAAACATATCATACACCTCGATCAAGTTGGATTTATTCCTGGGATGCAAGGTTGGTACAATATCTGCAAATCAATTACTGTGATACACCACATTAACAAATCAAAAGATAAAAACCATATGCTCATATCAATAGATGCAGAAAAAGTGTTCGATAAAATCAAGCATCAATTTGTTATAAAAACTCTCAACAAAGTGGGAACAGAAGGAACATACCTCAACATAATAAAGGCTACATAAGACAAACCTACAGCTAACATCATACTCAATGGGGAAAGGCTGAAAGCATTTTCCTTAAGATCAGGAACAAGACAAGATACTTTCACCACTCCTCTTCAACATTATATAGGAAGTCTTAACCACAGCAATAAGACAAGAAAAAAAAATAAAAGATATCCAAATTGGAAAGGAAGAAGTAAAACTCTCACTATTTGCTGATGACATGATATCATATAGAGAGAACCCTAAAGACTCCACCAAAAAACTATTAGAACTGATCAGTGAATTCAGTAAAGTAGTGAATTCAGAAGTCAGTGGCCTTTTTATGCAACAATAATGAACTTTCAGAAAGAGAAATTAAGAAAACAATCCCATTTACAATCACGTTGAAAACTATAAAATGCCCGGGAATCAAATTAACCAAAGAGATAAAAGACCTCTTCTCAGAAAATTATGTCATTCAAAAAAGAAATTGAAGAAGATATAAATAAATGGGAGCATATACCGTGCTCATGGGTAGGAAGAATCAACATCATTAAAATGGCCATACTACCCAAAGCAATCTATAGATTCAATGCAATCGCTATCAAAATACCAATGGCATTTCTCAGAGCTAGAACAAATAATCCTAAAATTTATATGGAACCATCAAAGACCCCAAATAGCCATGGCATTTGTGAGAAAAAAAAAAGAACAAAGTTGGAGGTATCACGCAACCTGATATCAAACTATACTACAAGGCTACAGTGATCAAAATAGCATGGTACAGGCATAAAAGCAGATACATTAATCAATGGGACAGAATAGAGAGACCAGAAATAAATCCACCCTATATGCTCACTTAATACATGACAAAAGAGGCAAGAATATACAATGGGGTAAAGACAGTCTCTTCAATAAATGGTGCTGGGAAAACTGGGGAGATACATGGAAAAAAGAAATTGGACCACCTTCTTACACTGTATACAAGAATAGACTCAAAATGGATTAAAGACTTAAATATAAGACCCAAAACCATAAAATTTCTAGAAGAAAACATAGGCAGTAAACTCTCTGATATTGCTAACAGTAATTTTTTTCAGATATATCACCTTAGGCAAAGAAAACAAAAGAAAAAATAAACAAATGGTACTACATCAAACTAAAAAGTTTTTGCACAGCAAAGGAAACCATCAATAAAACAAAAAGACAACCAATTGAATGGGAGAAGATATTCGCTTATGATACATCTGATAAGAGGTTAATATCCAAAAAATATAAAGAATTCATACAACTCAATAACAAAAATAACAACAATCCAATTAAAAAATGGGCAGAAGACCTGAATAGATACTTCTCCAAAGAGGAAATGCAGATGGCCAATAGACATATGAAAAGATGCTCAAGGTCATTAATTATCAGAGAAATGCACGTTAAAACCACAATGAAATACCACCTGACACCTGTCAGAATGGCTATCATGAATAAATCAAAGAACAAGTGTTGGCAAAGATGTGGAGAAAAGAAAACTCTCAGACACTGTTGGTGGGAATGCAAATTGGTACAGCTGCTATGAAAAACAGTCTGGAGGCGTCTCAAAAAAATTAAAAATGGAAACAGCTTTTGATCCAGCAATTGCACTTCTGGGTATTTATCCAAAGAAAACCAAAACAATAATTTGTAAACATCTATGCACCCCTATGATCATGGCAGCACAATTTTTAATAGCCAAGATATCGAAGCAACCTAAATGCCCATCAACAGATAATTGGATAAAGAAGTTATGGTTCATATATACAATGGAATATTACTCAGCCATTAAAAAAATGAAATCCTACCATTTGCAACGACATGGATGAACGTAAAGGTTATTATGCTGAGTGAAATAAGTCAGAGAAAGATAAATACAATATGATTTCACTTATATGCAGAATCTAAGGAACAAAAAGAACAAACTAATCAAAAACAGACTTACATATATAAAGGACAGTCTTGAGACAGCTGAAGGGAAGGGGGTGAAGGGTTAATGAAGTACAAATTAGCTGATTGTTGGTCATGGGGATGGGGAGCACAGCATAGGGAATGCTGTTAGCATTAATGTAATGGTTAGGTGGAGAGCCAGAGGAGAGAAAGAGCAATTAAGGGGGATTGCTTTATAAACTATATAACTGTCTAACCAGTGTACTGTATGCTTGAAACTAATAATAAAATTAAATAAAAAAATAAAAAAGAACCTTTTATTCTCAAGCCAAGACCTGATCTTCAGCAGACTGTTAAGAACTTAAGGTCCAAATGCTCTGGCCATAGAGAAAAGCACTATTCTGCCTACTTCCATTTTCAGGGAATGTTTAAAGTTAGAAAAATGTGTTGGGTCAGGATTCCCACTCCCTCTGCTCCTGGGCCACAGCCATAGGGGTCAGCCTGGGATGGCAGTAGAGGGGATGAGTCATAGCACCTGTTCCCCTCAGCCATATCCCTGGGTTCAGCCTGGGATCACCTGCAGAGGACAGAGAACTCATCTTTCATTCTCCCTTTCTCCTGTACCAGCTGCTTATCGGATGGTGGCAAAATAAATCACCAAACATCATCTGACCATCCTCAGAAGACACATATGAGGCAAATGACAAGTTACATTCTCCTCATGTTCTGACAGGAACAGAAAAATAGTCTGGAGCCTTTGTGTCTCAAACCTTCTGAACTCCCCACATCTTGGTTCATAAGGCCTTAGGCTAAGAGGAATTTCAGTGACCCAAGATAATTTCCAGATATCTTATGAATCCCAGGAAGAAATTATAGTGCATGGGATGGGAATTAAGCCCAGAGTCCCCAGGGTTCTTTCCTATACAATTAAGTAATATAACTACATGTAAAGAGAAAAGAGTTGAGGAGAATGGGAAGAATGTTTTCTGCCAAGATAAGAAATCTTTCTAAGTTGTCCCCAGTTCAGGTTTAAACTGTACAGTTTGCTCGAATATGTGCTCAAACCCCATCACCTTCATCCAAGCCCTTGCTAAAACTTTAAATGAGTTATTACACACATTAAATTGTCATTTAATCGTACCCAAGCACTGTCATAAAAGCAAATGAAGCAAGCCTAGAAGCACTAGAATAAAAAATACTACACTAGTTACATCCTGAAAACACAAGCTGAAAAATGCTCACTGTCACCTCATACGAGGGGAGGGGAGGCCTGCCATCACAGATAACAAATGGCTTTGGCTCCTCACTTTCTCATTTGTGAAGCTGATGGCTGCCAACCAGCAGCAAGACCAGCTTTCACCTAACTGACTATGGTTGCACCCACCTTGATTTGAGGCTGTTTAATCCAAAGGCCCAGCTCAGAAAGAAGCTATAAGGCACTAGTCCCAGAGTAGGCTCTCCCATGCTCTTTTTTAATTAGGAAGTGACGGTAATTCCCCGTCTTAGAAGTCTTTAGTAAAATACCCATTTGGGATTTCTTAATGGTGAATTTAAATGCTCCATGACAGCTTCTAAAAGTGAAGTGAGGGAAGTGCCCACAAACTCTTCAACTCACAGAGGAACCATGGCATGCCCAGCCCCACGAATGCCTGTGCTTTTGCGACTCTGCTAGGGGCCAAGAGAGGGACAAACTGGCAAGCCCAAGGAGACTCGATGGATTTATGTTGGCAAGAGCAGAGAGGAGAAGCTAGGGATCCAGGAGAGCCTGCTAAAGCTGAGGGTGGCAGAGTGAAAGTGCTTGGGTAGAGGTGGCAAAGGCCTCTGAGACATCCTTAAAGAGAAAGATGGAGAAAGATGATTTTTTAAAGTTATACTACACATTGTGAAGATAAATCCTTTTTGTTTGTTTTATGTTTTCTTTTTGTTTGCTTGCTTGGTTTTGTTATTTTTGAGAGATTGCTTTATTTAAGGATTAAAATTATTTTTCAAGTATTTTTGGAATTCCAGACAGTTGATTTTTTTTAAAGACTGTGTTGAGACTGACTTATATAGTGACTTATTTATATACAGTTATGTTTAGGTATTTATGTCTGCTTGGAATTTTCTGAGAGTAATTTATTCAATTTATCTCATATTGGTTGAGTGCAAAATACTCATCCTGGCTTGTAGAAAACTCAAAGACATTAGACAAGGACCCTGTTTCCAAGGAACTTAACCTGGTGTAATTACTGTTTAATGGCTATTATAATTATATTCTATTTGAAAGCAGATACTCACTGAAAGAGAGGCTGAGATCAGGTTTTATAGTAGGTCAAACTAGAGACAGAATAATTCCAGTTGCAGAGGAAGTCATGGGAGAAGGAGAGCCATCATGAATTGCAGAATGCTTCATGGCAGAGGTAGCATGGTAAGCGGGCCTTAAATGATGAGTAAGCTTTGGCTTGCAGAAATGGGAGGGAAGGGTCTTCTACTAGGTAGAGGGAAGGGAATTCAAAACTGAGTGAAAAGCCTAAGCAAAGAGTAGGAGTAAGAAAATGTAGGGATAATTAAGTAAATAGTGAGAAATTCTGTTTAACCAAGACAAAGACTCTATGAGGGTAACTAATGGGAGATGAAGTTAAGGAAGGTAGGTTAGGTGCAAACCACAGAGAACCAGGGATCCATGCTAAAGAGCCTGGATTTGAGTCAACAAGTGATTGTGCAGGATGCAGGTGGAGAATGTAGATATTTCATGAACACTGTGTTCCTAAAACAGGGCCCGTTTTATGATTCTGTGTTCAGGCCCAGCCTGCCCCTCAGCAGTATTGTTCCCTATCCATACTCACTCAAATTTTCCTTAATTACAACTTCAAAATAATAAGTTTTTAACTGGGTATGTGCTGAGGCTTTGGAGAAAGGGTTGAATTGCCTCTGTTAATCATGTAATAAAACTCCCCAGGAAGCCGGAACACAAGGCAGTGTTTCCAAACGTGACAGGTCATGCTGCTTTTCCTGCCCAACCAGCAAAAATATGAGTGTCATCTCCTGCCTCCATTCCCAGGAGCAGGCATGAGCCCAGTTGCCCTTAAGGTAAGTGTGGCCATTGGCACAGGTAGGTTCCCACATGCTGGTGTTTTAAGAGATGTTAAATAGTGGCTGAAGCTGAGTTCAAGGTGAAAGCTGGGTAACGGACAGATGGCATCCTCTCATAAATGGAGGTCCTAGATCAATGTGCCAGGACACATGGAGAAAATGTCAGGAAGAACCGATGCTGGTATCATCAGAGAAGGAATTTCATCTCCCAGAAGAAGGTGATTAGAGCTGAGAGTTGGCCATTGGCAGTAGAAAGCTGTCACATATAGTGTGTCCCAGCCACTGATAATTCTCCAGTTGAAATATTAGTCTTCCTGGTACAGAGTCTGTATCTACTTGATTCGCTGCTGCATCCTATAATCGTTCCTGTACATAGGAGACACTCAATAAATATTCATGGAATAAATGACTGGTTGAACTAGTGTAGCCTACTGAACAGCCTCCTAAGTTATTGGAGAGAGGATTTCTGCATTGGCAGAGAGACTGGATTCGATTTCCAAGATCGCTCTCAACACTAGGACTCCATGGTTCTTCCTTGAATGTCGAAATTCAGTTATTATTTACTGAGCACCTACTGTGTACCAGACAGTGCACTAGGCACACAGAAAACAAAGAAGAATGAGAGAGAGCCGTTATCCTCAAGGAGCTCATGGTCTAGCTGACATGACTGTTGGTGACTTGGCAATATCCTCCTCAAAGGGATCAGATTGTCTCAAGACCTCTGAATTATCTAGTGCCTTCCAGAGATCTTCCAAGTATTAATGTGCATATTTACTAATAACCACCTCTCTAGATTATGTAATTTGGAATTTCCTCTCCAGCTGAAAAGATGGGTAAGGACAATAAAGCTCGGTTTCAAAATGCTTCCAGAAGACAACTGTGAGATTTTAATCGAGTGGCTTATCTTTCTCTGCCTCCTGTGTACTCTTTTACTGGAGTTCATGAAAGAATCATAGGATCCTAGGACTGGAAGGAAACTTATTGCTCATCTACTACTGTACCCTGAGGAAACCAAAGTCTGTGGAGTCAAATAGCCTCTAGTTAGTGACACAGCTGAGACTGGAACTATGTCTTTTGACTCACAGCTAACATTTTCTATGCCACACCAAACTAATATACTTTTTAAGCATTAGGAAACTTATGATTTACTCCATGGATCTATATTATAGCTTTAAGGCTTTATTTCCATAATCCAAAGAGATATAATAAAATAATTGTCTTGCTTTAATTCTCTGATGGAAACTTATAGAGGTTGCTTGGTGTAATGGAAAAAATATGAAGTAGATCCATGAAACTAAAGTTCTAGGCTGAGCCTCACTAGTGATTTTATGGGTGCCTTTAAACTTCAGCCCTCTGGGTCTTAGTTTTCTGGTAGAAAGTGAGAACACTGAACTAAAATTAGGTTTAGCAAATTCAAATGCCTCACAGAATCAGGAAGGTAACTTAAACATGTATAAAGCAAACCAAATACGTGACTACAAGGCAGAGGTAGGAAGCTGGAGAGCTCATGTCCCTTTTAAAGACATTAAAATCCAAATTTAAAAAATAAAAGTGTGTAGAACCCAGACAACAAGTCTATGAGTTAAATATAGCCCATAGTCAGGCAATTAAAAACCTCTGAACTAGATGCTTCGGTCCCTTCCTTCTGCAATTTCTTGGATATGAAAATAAACAGTTATCAGAGGTCACTTTTTTGATCAAAGTCTAATGCATTATGATTATCTTCAAATAAATCAATAAATTATTTGTTTTAATTTTTCCATGATCCAAAAATACCCTTATCATTTTCCTCTAGCTTGCTGTGCACTTTCTATAGTTTATATAGTTTCTCTATGCTATAGTTTGTCATTAACTAAATTAAAAATAAAATTGCTGACCATTCCAATGCAGCATGTGGTATGAATTAATTAGTTAATGTTCTGGCATAAATGCAAAGGGTGTTCATTAATAAAATATATCTCATGGGCATATATTCTTCATGACCATTTGCCTCAATAGTTCTTTTGTTGGCATCAACTTTTATTGACTGTTCTACATAATTAAAACCCAATGAATTGATTTAAAAAGAGCAGCAAAGGTGTGTAATATAGGACTGCCAACAGTAATGAAATAATTTAAGTCGGAATTAGACAAAAGGACAAATTAAACTCAGCAAATTACTCAAGGACTAAGAAAGGCTGATTGTTCAAGTGTAATTAAAATATACAGCTGGAATAGTAACTGCTAACAGAGTGATCTGATCAATGAACACAGTAACTATAAAAATTTAATGCAGTGTGAGCAGTCTATTTTTTTTGAGCAGCCTATTTTTTAAAATGCAAATAACCAACCCAAAATGCAACCACCTTTTATGAGTCCAACATGCAAAAATGAACAAGCTCAGGGAAACTGTACTGATGACTCAGAGGAAACAGGCTGTTATAAGATATTAAGAACAGTGATCTTGATATCAATGCTACCATTTAATCATAAAGATTAATTTCTCTAAAAAGAGGAGAGGAGGTCATAGTCAGAGTTATGAGAGTATTTCCTCCAGCTGATTCTTAATGCTCGGGCTGAGCAGTGATGTATGTCACATCTCCTCACCCACACTGCCCATGTTATCCTCCCCCTTTCATTACCACCTGGACCACTTTGCCCACATGCGTTTAGACTTTCAGATCTAAGTCCTTGAATGAGCATAAAAACAAGATGAAACTGGACTCTACAAAAGTAAGAGACATATCTGAGAAAGACCTGAAAGTGACTAAAGGGGGTGGTAGAATTTTAGTTCATTTTTAAATTGTTTCTTTCATTTTTATTATAAGCATGTACAATTAACACATATAGCTTGAATGTCCCAGAGCTCACCAGGTCATGGGAATGTAACAAGGTCGCATTACTATTAATTGCACACATTTCATCAGCTCCAAAGCTCTGCTTGCTAATACAAGAATACCAGTTCTTGGCAGAACCCTTCCTCCAGGATCTCTGAGAAGCCCCTTCTCTGGTTACATGAATTCTGGTGGAGATACAGCTGCATCACCCAGATCCCCTTCAGGGGAGGACTGGTCCCAGCCATCAGCTACAAAGAGCCACATCACCAAAGCACATACCCTTCTATTGGCAGCCCACACCTAGATATAAAGGCCCAATTATTTCAGCCCACTCAGGACTCTCGGACAGGGGACATGCAACCCTGAGCTCCCTATGGGGTTGGCCGAGGCTTTTTCTGTCCTGTATCACACTTGTCTATCTGCTTCCTGCCCTTCCCTCTACAAATATTGATTCCTAATAAATATCTTGCATACTAAACTCCACCTCAGCATCTGCTTTCTGAGAAGAAAACTTATGACATGAGTTGCTGCCACTAGCAGCTGACTTAGCCCAGAGAACCTCAGCTGCTCAGCATGACCTTCTTCTTCTGCCCCTGCACAGATCCACATCTCTACTGGTCACCCTGGAAACCAGTCTCTCAGTCCTCAAGACCCTGTAAGTGCCCCCACAGTTCCCTGTGATACAGAAAGGACTGCCATTCCTCTATGTTATGCTCCATCAGGGGGCGATGTGTCTCTCAGTTCACACAGGGTTCATTTTCTCCTCAAGGCAAGAAAACACTGCCATAATAGTCAGGCAGAATAGCTTTGATTACCAGCCACTATGCTACACCTGGAATCTACTCCTTTCCAGACCTCAGAAATCTCTCTTCCTAATCAAGTCAGACTCAGGCTTTCTTTGTGGTAAACTCTCTCCCAATTTTCTACCTTGATCCCCACAGTACCCTTCCTGAGGTGTGGTTTTACTTTATACACACATAAGCACATTTAACCAATTCCAGAAGTGGTTTCATGGAGGAGAGCCCTCCTGCCCACCAAGGGGACCCATTTTGCACTGTTCAGGTGAATGAGAAATATATAAACTTCTATGTGTTTGAATTCACTATACATTTTGGGGCTACTTGTTACAGGAGCTTGTGTTACCTTAACTAATACACATGGTATAATCAGGCAAAGGTGACTAGAGAAGCATTCAGGAAATATAGTAGTAGTAACTGGAATCCTAAGTAGTGGCTAAATTGAGGTGGGTCACATTAGTGAGTTGAGGTATATTCTGTTAACAGTAAGTCAAAGTAAATCCACACTCCAACTAAATTAAGTTGTATGCAAGTAAATTGTTTTGAAGACAACTTTTATGACTATTTGACATTAAAAACTGTACTTTGGGCATTAATGTGACTATCTTCTTACACCATTACTCTTTTTTGCAAAGTAAGCCTTTAGAAATGATTCCCATGTTTTGAGTTTTGCACTTGCTGTTCCATTAATGGGCACTCACTGATTTGTTACATGTTTTAGTTTCAGTTCCACCAACACATGACAATAGAAGAGGACACTCAAGTTAGTAACATACAAATGCTCCTACTCCCACGACAATTAAGAACAGAGTAACAGAGATTGTAGCTGGCATTGTGCTGTCAGAGAAAAAAAAAATGTTATGAAAGTTATTTCTATGCCCTTTCAGGCATATTTTTCCTACGACCAGAAATATGGCACACAGCCCAAGCAAGATTGGAAATACAAAGTATGTAAAAACAATACTGCAGAAAGGAACAATAAAAACATTAATTTGAAACAGAAAGCAAACATGTTAGTGAGACCTTACTTTTCTGAATCAATAGTTTCACTCTAAATGCAACCTGCAAGATGATGTTGGACATGTTTGCAATATTGTGATAAGATGAGAGGAGGGAGAAAAAATTGTTTCTCAATTCAGAGGAAACATAAGGTAGATTTTGAGAATACAGATTTTGGTAGGCTCCAATAGAAGTTAGCCTGCGTAGGGAAGCAGAAAAAAAGAATGCAAGTTAAAGTGACAAAAGTGACAAAAAAAAAAAATTGTGAAGGCAGGTAAAGAGATTTAAAGAAAGAATGATCTAACAGTGAATCAAGAATTCATCATTAACCATACCTAACGCCTGGGAAAGCTGAGAGATGTAATCCAACTGTGTGTTCCAGAAAAAAGAACATGGATTTTCATGAAAAAGTGTCAGTCTCAGTCACTATGTTTTTTTTATGATTCTATCATTTTGATAATGTAGTTGTCTCAAAATGAAATTGCCTATCTCTTTTTTCTATTTTAGAGTGTACACAGACTGACACTGTTCAACATATGTTATTGAGTAAATAATAGGTTCAGCTATCATTGCCAGACTTTCAGAATTAGAAAACCTGCATGAGACTTGATCCAAATTATGGAAAGACTGTGTTGTGCCATGGATAATAAATAAAGGGAATGAGATCCAGGAAATCTAGTGTTATAATTTAGTTTATAATTTAAATTTTTACCTTGATGCACTTGCTGAACTGCTATAACAAAGGACAAAAACACAGGGGCTTAAATAAGGTAAAAGTTTATTTCTCTGTCACATAATAGTCTGGATCAGAGCTGGTATGGTGGATTTCCAGCAGACATGGAAAAAAAGAAGAGAAGGACAAACTTCCTTCATTTCAAAGGTATGATCCAAATTTACATTGGCCAGAACCAAGTCACATGGCCAAACTTTGCTACAAAGGAGGCTGAGAATTGTGGTCTTTTGCTGAGTAGCCATGTGTAACGCCAGGAATTTCTATTATGATGAAAAAGAGGAGGCTAGATAGTAGAAGTCAATACTTGTTAACTTTTTTAAAAAGCCACTATAATTTCCTTTTTATAAGCTGAAACTCCTAATACGAATAATTTACCAGTCTGGTAGAAAATCATAGAAATGTTTATGATGGCATGACACTTTCATAAAAAGTAAGAGCCTCAAATTAAGACCATGGGAAATAGACTCTAAAACTACTATCAAGGAACAAAAATATACTAGCCAGATCAATTGTTCCCAGCATCACTGAATGCCACAGGATTGCCTGTAATAGATGTGACTGAATGTCAGAATCATCTGTGAAAATTCTTTTAAAATATCAATGCCCATTTGTATATCTTCTTGGGAGAAGTGTCATTTCAGGTCCTCTGCCCATTTATAACTGGATTGTTTAGTTTTTTTATTGTTAGTTGTATGAGTTCTTTATATATTTTGGATATTAGGCCCTCATTGGAGGTATTGTTTGTAACGCCTCCCATTCGGATGGTTGTCTCTGCCTTGTTGATGGTTTCTATTGCCGTGCACAAGCTTTTCAGTTTGATATAGTCCCATTCATTTATTTTTGCTTGTACTTCCTTGCCTTTGAAGTCAAATTCATAAAATCCTCTCTAAATCTAAGGTACATGGGTTTAGTAGCTATGTTTTTTTCTATGCAGTTTATTGTCTCAAGTTTATATTCAGGTCCTTAATCATTTTGAGTTAATTTTGGTGTGTGGTGATAGACAGCAGTCTAGTTTCATTCTTTTGCATGGCGCTTTCCAGTTTTCCCAGAACCATTTATTGAAAAGAGTTTCCTTTTTCCATTGGCTCCTTTGTCGAAAATTATTTTCCCATACATACAGGGCTTTATTTCTGGACTCTCAATTCTGTTCCATTGGTCTGCGTGTCTGTTTTTCTGCCAATACCATGCTGTTTTGGCCAACAGACATAGGAAAAGACGCTCAGCTTCACTAGCTATTAGGGAAATGCAAATTAAAACCATGATGAGATATCACTTCACACCTGTAAGAATGGCTATCATCGACAGGACAAGTAATAACAAGTGCTGGAGAGGTTGCAGGGGAAAAGGAATCCTCATACACTGCTGGTAGAAATGTAAATTGTTAAAACCACTATGGAAAACAGTATGGAGGTTCCTCCAAAAATTAAGAATAGAATTACCATATGACCCAGCAATTCTTCTTCTAGATATTTATCCCCCCAAAATTGAAAATTTTGTATGCAGCTTCTATCATTTCACATGTTTTCTCTTTTTTCCTAGCCAGTTCTCTTCATTCACCAGCATATTCTGAATACCATAAGATTAAAGTAAATATAATTAACATATAGCAAATATTTATAGAGGTCTTGCTTTGTGCTAGACTCTGCGACAAATGCAAAGGCAACAAAAGTAAATGCATGCTGGCCTTCTTCCTTATTCATGGAGCTTACAAGCTATCAATTTCAAAACATTGTACTAGGTCTTATATAATGTTGATCAGAAGCCTATTGATGACCACCTTTGTGCAGTACAAACACATAGAACGCTGTCTCTCGTATGTGTGCTCTTGCGTGGACATAAGTGTGCGCTCTCTCTCTTTCTGTGCGCGCTCTCTCTCTCTCTCTCTCTCTCTCTCTCTCTCTCTCTCTCTCTCTCTCTCTCTCTGTCTCTCTCGCTCTCACTCTTTCTCTTGCTCTTACTCTCCCTTTCCCTCTTTTACATTTTCCTCTTTCTCCTTTCCACTCTTTTTGGTTTAAATTCAAATTTTTCTCTCAAAATGGAAAAAAATTAATCCTATTTTTAAAAACCTATTTTAAAAAAATATTTTGAAATAGAAAGTCTTGCTCTATTTTTTAAGAGATCAAAAATGAGTAAAGTGTAGACAAGGAGATATTTGATAAGGTGAAGCTCATCCCAAGCAGAGAGAACTTGTACAAAGACTGAGTCCTCCTTCCACTTCCATAACTTTTAGGAAAGAAAATGCAGGTTCTGCGGAAATGTCACTGTGTGTTCATACGTCTGTGTGTGTGTGCCTAATTGCATGTGTGTACACACCTGCATGGCATGTACATGTTTAATAGAGCAAAGGGGCAAAAATAATGAGTACAAATAAAAAAACAATTAAGAGGGAATAATGGAAGAAAGAAAAATAGCACTAATAGCTTAGAAACAATTAGTTTCTTTTTGTATAAGCCAAACAGCCTTGATAATTGAGGTTTCACAGGCAAGTTCTACAATATTTTTCTCAGCTTTCTCTGGTAACCTTCACTGTGCTATGGCTATTAAATGCTGAGAAGCTAACGACTGTTTGTTTCTTGGATACAAAAGACATTCCATTTTCTCTGAGTGATTCTGTGCTTCTCTTAAGACCAGAAAATGCCCTCCCCCAGTCAGCTCCCAATAGCTCTGCTAGAGAAGCACCATAGCAGAGATTATTCAAAATACCAGGGAACCCAAAAGCTTTGAAACGAGTGGTGTGATTATCATTTTCCCAGTTGCTTCCCTTTCTTTCCTTATGTTTTGTTTAGGTTAAAGTATTTTGCATTTCTTAGCACACATTGTTTGGGAGGAAGAAAGAGAAAGCTAGCCTAGGCCAGGACTAGCAGCTGGGTGAAATATCAGTTTTGCTTGTGAGCCCTGACCTGCCCACCCCCATCTGACTCCCATCATTTTCCCCGTTCTGTACCATATATACATTCTCTGGCCAGAACAACCCAGCTGCAGAGTGGAAGAGGCACCTTCCCATTTCAAACAGTGGGAGCTTTTTGTTGTTCTACAACAGGGTTCTCATCAGGAAGTAGGGAGGCACAAGATAAGACTAGGCTTTCTAAAAACACCCCTTCCCACCAGTTCCGATGTTTCTCTGTTTCATGGTGGGACAGGGGAAGTGTGGGCACCAAGATATAGTCCTAGCACCATGCACAGTAAATACAAAATAAGATTTATAGAGATAAGACTGATAAGGACAGAAAGAGCAGTGTGCATAAGATCACCAAACTCTCATTGGACTGGATACATACAGCTAGTGAATTAGTAGAGAGGGACCCGCATACTTATATTAGGGCAACATGTAACTGCAAGGGGCTTCCTGCTTCAGGAAGTGATAGGGACACTCCAGAGATCAGCCCTACTGAATGACTGACCCAGACCTACTGAGCCAGCTCTCTACAAACTAAGAGGAAAGAAAATGAGCCTCCAGAGACATTGAGTTGGTCTCGCCTTGGAAAGGGAATGCAATGCAATGCGATGGAATAGACAGTAAAGAAGAGATCACAGTGCACTGCACATAATAAAAGCATACATTAGTTCCTGAAACGTATATTTTAAGTGTGTGTGTATCTGTGTGTGTACCAGGTAGTGAGGTATAATGTACTTCTTACTGAGGGTCAAGGTCAAAGGGTTTGAAAGTCATGAATCTAGATTGTTTCTCTCTCTTCTCTCTCTCCCCGCCCCTACTTCCCTCTTCTCCCCATTCCATACCCACATGCATTTGTACAGGAAAATCAAAATAAAAGATTTATCTATTTTTTAAATGTGTATATATAATATACAATATGTATAATATAACATATAATATACAATATGTGTGTATATTATATGTAATATATGTGGGTATTATGTATAATATAAAATATGTATAATATAATATGCATATTACATATAATAAATATCTATTATAAAACTTAATGGGAATGTCAGCAAAAACAAAGCTTAGAAAACTCCCATGAAGCCAGGCCATTAAGCAAAGCTGCTAGGATTGGGCAGTCATGACTGGTTACCACACTAAAGAGGCTGGTAAACACTGCTTAGGCTACAGGCCTTCTGGCACCTACTCAGCTGACCTTCACCAGAGAGCCTCCTGGTTTCTCTCTTTCCTAGCCATTTCCTGCTCAGATTGTAGGACCAGACAACTAGTTTAGTAGTTCCTAAATAGTATGAACTGGGGCCCAGCCATGAGCAATATATTTTATACATTTGTCTTCCTTAGTCCTAACAATTACCCTGGAATATCAGTTCCATTAAACAGATGATGAAACTGAGGCTCAGAAGGTAATATATCGAACCTAAGATTTTATGACTAGGGAGGAAGTGTTGGAGCCAGGAGGAAAATCCAAGTG
>NW_006442508.1:11524159-11532700 GCF_000325575.1 Pteropus alecto | reverse complement strand
GAGCTGGAAATATGTGTCTAGAATATTTGAGGTGGCCTTAGCCTCAATACTTGTAGGGGAAGAGAAGGAGGTTATGATTGGGAAGCGATCCAAAATTCCATGTAGGGCTCTGGAGCTGAGCTGGCCTTGTGGAAATATGGGGCCTTAATATAAGGGAGCCAGGCCAACACATCTTACTCTCCAAGATTTAGATTATGGCCGCCCCAGGAAGAGGTTATGACCTTAGGTGAAGAGGCTCTCTTCTGCTGAAGACAATGGCAGAGAAGGACTCAACTAAGAGTCATCAGCCTGCCAACACTCCCAAGAGCTGGAAAATGAGTGTCTTAGTCCCACAAGAAGATCTGGGCAGGGTGCCACATTAGAGAACAAAAGTCCCGACTTCAGAAATTCAATCCATGTTTGCCACTCCCAGCTCTACTGACAAAGCTGAATCCTCTGCACTTAGAGAAACCGTTGCCTATTTCGGTTCCACCACTATGTGATCTTGAATCATAGTGCTTAATCTCTCAGTGCTTCAGTTTCTTCATTGGTAAAATGAAATAATAATCATAACATGAGATTTTTCAGAATTAATATAGTTCTGGCACCTAAGCACCTGGCAAATGTTTCTTGTTACTAAAGTTGTTGTTGTTATAGATTTGCTTTGCTCTCTCTCTGCACAGCCCCTTCCTGGTATGAAATGTGCTCTGAAGTCAGATACCAACAAACATGAGCTACAGATATTTGCCCAAATCTCAGTTTGGGACTTTGGCTCAAGGTTTATTTCAGTCTTACAACTGCTGCTGCCACTTCACTTCACTCGCTACCACTAAAAAGTATGATTCCTTAAGGGAAAATTCAAGAGTCTTCTTTATGGAGCACTACTGGGCTCACTCCAGGACAGCAGTAGTTTAAATAATTCATGAGAGTTGACAAGGACAAGGCGAATTGCACAATAAGAGCAGCTTATTCTTCACATGCCTTTACATGGCCTTTGATAACACAGGCAGCTGGCATGAAATTCAGTAATGCTAAAAAAAAAAAAAAAAATTGTCGATCGCTTCAAAGAAGGCAAGACAAATATTTAAAGGGTAGTTAAACCTACAGCGATGTGAAAGTGATAGCCACCAGGTGATAAAAATAAAAGAGGTACTATATTTTTTAGTCAGGTTTGGAAACGGTCTCTTTGAGAACCAGACCATTTTCATGTTCAAGAGAATACAGTAAACAGAAACTGGTTTCTTCCACACTGAAGCCTTCATGATTTTTTAATCGTGACAAAATGAATGTTGGTTGGCATTTGATGTTGAATATTGAAGATGTTAGCTATTTCTCTAATGCTATTAGAAAGCACTGCATTGCACAGACAAAAGTTCTATATCTATACTGGGTCAGTGCAAAAGACAAGATATTGTTGGAATAACAGTTATATCCTTAAAATAAATTCTACTGGCATTAAGATGAAAATGAGTTTATCTCAAAAGACCAGCATGCTGCATAAGCCAGAATGCCCAATCATGTAAACTACCTGGGCTTTCATAATGTTGTTATTGATAAAATCATGAGCCCACTGCCTACTCTTCAACACAATCACTCACTGTCCAACCAAATGGAACTATTCAATTTTATCCCCATAGTCCATGTTTTCCCATGTCTAAGCCATAGCTTATGTATCTCCCTCTACCTAGAGCTCCCTCCCCTCCATTTTCATCAGGCAACTCCTCCATCCTTTAAGGTCAATTTCAAATGTCATCTTTTAATGAAAGCATTTTTGGTCCACCTTCTTCAAACTAGATATGATCATTCCATGTAAACTTTAATATCACCTGGTCTGAATCTTTCTTGTCGCAATAATTATACCCTGCTTTGCTTTAGATTATTTTGTTTATTTATCAACATTTACTTTTCCTCTATCTTATAAGTATTTTTAAGGCAGCAACTAGATCTTAATCCTCTCTGCACCTTCTGCAACACATGGCACTGTGCCCTGCACTTAAAAATGCTCAATAAATGTGGCCTGATTTATCAATAACACTATTCCTTTGACAGTTTGGGTCTTGCTATTCATCCTTTTAGCATCCCTGTACTTCCTCTCTCACCCTCGCTCATAGGAGTCAGTACAAAGCGACCTCAGCTATGCCTTGAAAATACCAGAAGTTCAGAGGCTAGAAATTTGACACTTTGTTTGTAAAATACTAGCCTTCTGTCTACCTAGGAGTTATGGGACTCTAGATCTCAAATGCCTTTTATATAATACCGAAATCTGGGTTTACATGAACTACCCAATGTCCCCATATAGCGCAGACCTAGGACTAAACTTTAATGTGAGGATGAGATCTTCTGTTGTTCAATGGTGTTGTCACAGATATGATTAGACTTTTTCACTCTGGGGGTCTTGAGCTGTTTCATACTTAAAATATAAGCCTAAGAATATTAATTTGCTAAAACCATAATATTTATAAGAAACTTTAGATTTACTCATAAATTTACTTGTACAGTCAGCATGTTCTACCTGACCCAAAGTTTTAATGGTGAGTATATCAGAATTCAATACATATATGTATTGCTTGTGATAAAAATGCTCCAGGTTCTACTGGTACTATTGGGAACATCCAAAGAAAAGTGAAGTTCAAGTAAAAATGTTTTATTCTCAGTAGAATTCAACCACAAAGCAAAGTCATAGATGAATAAGCCTTCAAATGAAGTGAAAATAATGAGTCAATAACATGACTAGCAAATTCTGGGGAATGAATCAGAGTTTTGAAAAATCTTCACGAATTTTCTTCCAGGGAACAATTGTGCCATCCAAATTCATTTATTATTGGCTCACTGTGATTTCTATGGAGCAGAAACTAAGTGAGACCTTTCCAGCTTACTTCCATTTTTCATGTGATTGGCTGTAAACTCATATTCCCTTGTTCAAGCACAACCTAAAATCTGTCTTCATCAGGGTAAATTAAGAGATTTTTATACCCTATAATTTGTTGATTTTATGGCTTCCTTATACCCCAAAGTTAAGATGACCTTATACCCCAAGGCATTTTTTGAAAAGGTATTTATCAAGTCCTTGTTTCTTTATGATGCCTATGTACGTGTCATTCCCCTTAAGATGATTATCACATAGGTAAGTATGACATAGTTCTATGCAACACTTCTCCCGTGTCGGGAGGTTCAATATCAAACTCCTAATGATTTTATCTAATCATAATAAAGGCCATTGGAGCTATTGAACACAAACTTTTACAGGCCTATATAGCCAAAGAGAAGAAAATACTTGTGCTTCTTATGTGGTAAATTCAGAACCCTGAACACACAAAATCAAGGAAATTTTTATAAAGGAAAATTTATTTTTTCAGATCTCTGTAGGTAATGAGAGGTCATAGCTAAGACTTGCTGTGTAATAAAAGCACCTTCAGTCAACCTGTCAGTCTGAACAGGTCTTCAGGGGAAGGTCCATGCAAGATAGAATGCCAAAGGGTTATATAAAGTATATGAATGAATGTGGATTATAAGGAAAATCTTTTTGGTTTTGGAGTTGATGAAATTTGACCATGAAATAATATACTGACTTCGATCAGCTTGAAAAGATATAATTCTGGTCGAAATAACTATTGTCCTGTCAAAATGCTCATTTTGGGAGACAATACATATTCCAACCATGCTGCTTTGGTTCTAAAAAGGTCATCTTTTAAATTTGTTTTAGGGACATGTTCTGTCAAAATCTTCATCCTTTTAAGCTGGGCTTGATTTTTTAAAACAACCTGCAGCAGACAGACTCTAGGGGCCCCATGACCTCTGACTCCTAACGTTCATGCCCTTGTGTGACTCTCTCCCCTCAAGTGTGGGTGGAGTCTGTGATTTGCTCTTAGCCAGTAGAATATGGCAAAGGTGATGATATACATAAGTACATGTACATAATTATATTACCTAAGATTGTGACCTATCTTGCTAGTAGACTCTCCCTTGCTTGCTTTGAGGAAGCAAATGGTCATGTTGGAAAAGTCCACATAGCGAGGAGCTAAGGATGGCCTAGTACTGACAGAGAGTGAGAAATGGAAGCAGTTAGTTGACAGTCTAGAAAGAACTGAATGCTGCCAACAACCGTGTGAGTTTGGAATTAAACCCTTCTCCAGCCAAGTATTCAGATTCTGCCTCAGCCCCAGCTAATATTTTGCAACATTGCAGAGAACCCAAAGCCACATGTGTACTCCTGACCCACAGAAACTGAGATAATAAATGGATGTTTTTAAGCCACTAAACTTATGGTAATATTATTACATAGTAGTAGAGAACTAACACATAAACTTTGGTCATTCTGAGCCAGGACTTGTCAACATGTAACTTTTTTGCCCATAATATCATTCTTCAATCTTCTCCTCTTAATTATCTTTTCCTTACCTTGCTTTCCCACCTATTTATTCCTAACACAATCAAGAATTCCTTTGAAAAAGAATCACTTTTGAATCTAATATTTTACAGGTTAGATTAATAGCACCTAACATTTATAGAATATTTACTATGTGTCAGGCACTGTGCTAAGCACTTTACATGTATTATTTTATTAATCCACACAACTCTAGAAGGTAGAAATTCTTACATTCCCATTTGAAAAGTGAGGAAACAGAGTAAAATAGTTTTAGCAAGGTCAAAAAGCTAGTATACAGCAGGGCTAAGAATCTAACTCAAGCAGTCAACTTCCAGAGCCGACACAATATCTCTCCTACAAAGAATGTCTGCAAACATTATTTCATTTCATTCAAACAAGATCACCTTGAGGTAGCTATTCTAATGGCCAGACTTACAGATAAAGGAACTGGGCTCTGAGAGTTTAAGGGATGAAGTTATTTAACTTGTTCATGGTTAAATGGAGACTAAAAGGACCAAAGTTTCATTGATACCCTAATCCAGTGCTCTTTCTACCACAAGAACATTCTTCAGTTGTTGCTCTGCAGTGCTGAGGCTGATTATCTTGTGGCCAGGTCTGGTAACCCTAGTGCAACAATATCCGAAAGAGAAACTCTGAAACTGTTTTGAATGAAGACACTATCATCAAGATACTAATTGTAAACACACCCAAGGGTTCCATTTTAAAAGATAACACTCATCTCCAAGCAATATTTCCATGGTTATAAAATTATAATCATATCATTTTCCAGTTCTCACCTCACAAGCAGACACAAAAATTTGGTATTTAATATAAGACACATAACTCTGTGAAACTCACTTTCCTAAACTATAAAATGAGGTGGGTCAGAGAATATCAATATTTCTCAGAGTATATTACAGAGGACACTACCCCCACAAGATGTTAAAAAGTGTTCAAGGAGAGAGTATTGGGAAGATGGCAGACTAGGTAAAAGCAGGGTTCACCTCCCTCTAGGTCCACATTGAAATTATAACCAAATTATAAAATAATCAACGTGGAGAATCACCTGAAGTCCAGCTGATCCTAACACCTTCATCTGATAATATAAAGGAGCTTCATGTTGACATTGAAGCTGGTAGGATGGGCAAGGTTGCAAATTGGGCTGGACTCGCACTTGCAGGTGGTAGAGGATCACTGGGAGGGAAATTGAGGCTGCAGAGGCTCCCCTGAAGGAGAGGGGGGTCCTGGCCTTATTCAGGGGCTCCCCAGCCCAGGGTCCCAGGCCAGAGAAGAAGAGATTCCAATAACTCTGACTGTAAAAAGCAGAAGGGATTCGGGCCATCTGGATGTGAAGGAAGTAGGAAACTGAAACCCTAGACACCCCTTTGAAGGACTCACACATAGACTTTCTGACCTGCAGATACTCACCCAGGACACCAGCAGTGGATCAGAGGCTTGCACGGGATTCATACCGAGAAAGTCTGCATTACCTGGTGATAGAACAAGGGCTGTAAAGACAGCCACCAATGTGCCTTAGTCCAGCCCCCCTACCAGGCAATCTACAAACCTTGACAGTTTGACTGTGCTGAACCCCCCCACACAGGGCCATTAGGAAGCGCTGGCCTGAGGGGATCAGCCCTCCCTACCCAACCTGCTGATTGTCCGGGGCTTTTATCGTTGGATGGCTGTCACACTCTGCAAATTCAAGGCCAAGCATTCCCAGCTGTGAGTGCACATTTCCAAGATAGTTTCAAGCAGATCACTGCTGCCAACACAAACTTGGGTGCATCTAAGGGATCAGTCGGCAGGTCCCAGACAGCAGTTGATTTTGCTGTGATCTGGGACTTCTGTGGGAAAGCGCGAACGATTACCAAAGTTGCAGCAAGACTGAGTATGTATTGATCTGACTGCCATTGTCTCCCTGAGACCCCACCCCACAATACCCACAAATTGCCCCACGCGGCCCACTGATAGTGAACCATCATCGTCCTGACCCGCCCCACTCCGGGTCTCCCAGTCCACACAGGTAACAGATTTTGGCTAGCACTGGGTGGGTACTACACGGAAATCAGTTGCAGGCAGACCTCTGCTGCCTGCAAAAGTTACAATATTGCATCTGGGGAGCACAGGGGTTGGTGGGACCGCCCAAGATGGCAGCTGGTCTCACTCTGATCTGTGACTACAACAGGAACACCCGGGCACAGATGTTGCAGCAAAACTGAAGCTGTGTTGGCCTAACGGACCTTGTCTCCCTGAGATCCCACTTCACCCAAAGCACAAAGTGCCTGCAGCCCATTGACAAGCAGCCTCTTGTGCCCTGCTTGGCTCTGGGGTTGTGCAGTCTGCTCAGGCAACAGATCTTAAATAGCGCAGGGAGCGCATTTCAAGGAAAACAGTTGTGGGCAGATCAATGCTGCCTACACGAGCTGCAATATATCTTGAGGGGATCGCAGGAGTCTGTATTGGCCTGACCGCTCTTGTCTCACTGAGCTCCCACTGCATCCAATACACAAAGTGCCCACTGCACATTGATAGACAGCTGCCTCTGCCCTGAAGTGGTGCATTCAGGCCCAAGGTGGGCAGCAGCTGAACCTACTACGATACAAAACTTGAATAGGGAGCCACAGAGACAGTGCTGGCATGTAAACTGACACTGCAGTGGCAGGGGGGAATTTACTCAATAGACCCAGGAGACTCCCAGGTTCCCTGTACCACCCAACACACATATCACCCAGAGGCTCATCCAGTTTCAGAGACTTACAGGCAACTGACAGGCAGTGTCAGGCCTTGAGGAGCACTAGTCCCTCTGCTAAACTGCCATAGGTCAGGGATTGGGGATAATCGGACCACTGCCTATAGCGTTGTCTCTTGCACTTACCCATGGATCCAGCATAGGAAACAACCACCTACAGATCACTTTATAGTTTCCAACAGGTAGTCCTGAGCAATCAAAAGCAGCGACTGACCTTGGCCTACTGGGGATCTCCTCCCAGGGGCCAAAAAACCAACGCATCCAGAGTTTGGCACCAGACCACAACAGAGCAACTCCTGACTAGCCTTATTAGTGGTACACACAAAGCGTGGTTGCAACAAGTACACAAGCCTGATAGGGCAAATCAGTGGAGTCAGCCCTCGCACAGCAACTCTTACCCCGTGGGTGAAGCCAATTCCCACAATTAGTTAGCCTGAGCATTAATTCTATCCTCTGATGTACTAACAACAATAAAGTCTTAGTGACAACAGAAAATCACCCACAACCCAAACAAAGATCACATCCAGAACCCCCAGCATAGGGGATCAAGGAGAGTACGCCACTGGGCCACACAGGACACCTTCCATATTAGGCCATCTGGCCAAGGTTAAGAGATGAAACAAATATTCCTGACACACAGAAATGAACAGAGAGACTAATAAAATGAGAAAACAAAGAAACATGCCACAAATGAAACAACAGGAGAAAACTCCAGAAAATAAGCTAAATGAAATGGAGGCAAGCAACCTACCAGAGACAGAGTTCAAAATAATGTTTATAAGGATGCTCAACGAACATAGGGGGAGAATGGATGAACACAATGAGAACCACAACAGAAAGATCGTAAGCATAAAAAAGGACATAGAAATCATAAAAAAAGAACGAGATAGAAATAAAGAATACAATAACTGAAATGAAAAATACACTAGAAGGATTAAACGGTATATTGGACGAAGCAGAAGAGCGAATCAGCAAAGTGGAAGACAAGGTAGCAGAATGCACTCAATCAAAACAACAAAAAGAAAAATGAATTTTAAAAAACGAGGATAGTTTAAGAGATCTCTGGGACAACATGAAGTGTAACAATATCCGGTTCATAGGAGTACATGAAGGAGAAGAGAGAGAGCAAGGGATTGAGAATCTATTTGAAGAAACAATGACAGAATACTTTCCTAACCTGGCAAAGGAATTAGACATACAAGTTCAGGAAGCACAAAGAATCCCAAACAAGAGGAATTCAAACAGACCCACACCAAGATGCATCATAATTAAAATGCCAAAGGTCAAAGACAAAGAGAGAATCTTAAAGCAGCAAGAGAAAGGCTGCTGGTTACTTACAAGCGTACCCCCATAAGAATGTCTGCTGAATTTTCAATGGAAACTGCAGGCCAATGTACTGTATACTTGAAACTAATAAAATAAAACTTAAAAAAATAATAAATAA
>NW_006442508.1:11519726-11520938 GCF_000325575.1 Pteropus alecto | reverse complement strand
GTCAAACTAAAATGTTTTTGTACAGCAAAAGAAACTATCAACAAAACAAAAAGACAACCAACTGATTGGAGGAAGATATTCGCTAATGATACATCCGATAAGAGGTTAATATCCAAAAAACATAAAGAACTCATACAACTCAACAACAACAAAAAAAAACACAAACAATCCAATTAAAAAATGGGCAGAAGACCTGAATAGATACTTCTCCAAAGAGGAAATACAGATAGCCAATAGACATATAAAAAGATGTTCAAGGTCACTAATCATCAGAGAAACATAAATTAAAACCACAGTGAGATACTACTGACACCTGTCAGAATGGCTAGCATCAATAAATCAAAGAACAACAAGTGTTGGAAAGGATACAAATTGGTACAGCTGCTAAGGAAAACAGTCTGGAGGCTTCTCAAAAAATTAAAAATGGAAATATCTTTTGATCCAGCAATTGCACTTCTGGGTATTTATCAAAAAAAAACCAATAATTTATAAAGATCTATGCATCCCTATGATCAGGGCAGCACAATTTACAATAGCCAAGATATGGAAGCAAACTAAATGCCCATCAACAGACGATTAGATAAAGAAATTAAGGTTCATATATATAATGGAATATTACTTAGCCATTAAAAAAAATGAAATCTTACCATTTGCAACGTCATGGATGGACCTAGAAGTTATTATGCTGAGTGAAATAAGTCAGAGAAAGGTAAATATCATATGATTTCACTTATATGTGGAATCTAAGGAACAAAAAGAACAAACTAATCAAAAACTGACACAAATATAGAGGACAATTTGGTGATGGACAGAGGGGATGGAGTCTGGGGGGCTGGGAAAATGAGGTGAAGGGCTAACAAAGTACAAATTAGTAGCTAATAGATGATCCAAGGATGGGGAGCACGGCATAAGGAATACAGTTAGCATTAATATATTGACTGGGTGTAAAACCAGAAGAGAGAATGAGTAATAAGGATGATCATTTTATAAACTATATAAATGTCTAACCAATGTACTGTATACTTGAAACTAATAAAAAAAATTAAGCTACAGAAAACTAAAAAAAAAAGTGTTCAAGAAAAAAAAGCACTGGATATTTTGCACAGTTAAATAAGTTTATGCTATTTACAGCCCTCTGAGAGGCTCATGGTCCACATTTGCATTTAGAGGCTCTGAGAAGTCCTGCACTAAAGAAATTTATGACTCTGCTGA
>NW_006442508.1:11511133-11519699 GCF_000325575.1 Pteropus alecto | reverse complement strand
TAACTACATAACCTTTTTTTGTTTTTTTCTGGGAACAGTTATTAATGTCTGCTAGGACTCTAACTTCTACATGTGAAATTCTATAAATTTACATCAAGGTTAATTTTCATTTCACAGGAGGTTAAAAATTAAGTTTGACCTATAAAGTAAGTTAGAAGTAGTTTATTAATTTATACAGAATTTAGAAGGCAACTGTCCCCAAGAGCAAATATTTTCTCTAGGTTTCCAATCCATCAATTTTAGTTGCATTTTATCTACTCATTCTTTTCAAGGTACCTTGAGCTGATGGTTTTGATGGATCTGAGAATGTAAAATAACATTTACAGATGATCAGTCCATTCCAGAGCACAACTTGGTGTAATCATTTATTCTACCAACTTGCTTCATGTATCACATTAACTACAAAGGAAGAAAAAAAAAGGGCAAACACATTACATTTCCATTATACAAGTAGTCTGTGAAGTTTCCCTCATTCCATTTCCTTATTTTAGCTAAAATAACTATGATCATAGGGTATATTAATCCTATTGACCTTTGCAATGCTATTTAGAGGAATCTAGCCTTTTTTTCTTTTTTACCACATTAAAATTTTTGGTAGAATTTCCTCACCAAAGTCAGTTCCGTAGTCTGTAAAGTAGAGGCTGAATGATTCAGTTCATGTTTCTTTATCAAGTCACTGCCCACACAGCCAAGTCATTAGTGTCAAATATAACAAAGACACCTTAAGGAAAATTGTGGGTTCTGCTTTAGAGCAGTGCTTTTGCTCTGTGAATCATTTTGGCTTCAGTTTCAACTTTAGATTAATTGTTTCTTTTCTTAGGCTTTGTGTTTAAGCCTCCGTTTTCTCAACTACAAAATGAGCTTATAAAAGCTTCTACCTCAGAGTTGTTAAAAGGAATAAATGAGATAATGCATGAAATTCTCTCACTCTATTTATTCAAAAAAGCACCTGTGAACAGAATCAAGAGTCCAGAAGTAAACCCATATTTATATGGGCAAATAATTTTCAACAAAAAAACAAAAACATACAATATGAAACTAGACTATTGTCTATCACGGCACACCAAAATTAACTCGAAATAGATTAAGGACCTGAATATAAGACCTGAAACAATAAAATGCATAGAAGAAAACATAGGAACGAAACTCAAGGACCTTGGGCTAAAAGAGGATTTTATGAATTTGACCTCAAAGGTAAGGGAAGTAAAGGCTAAAATAAATGAATGGGACTACATCAAACAAAAAGCTTCTGCTCGGCAAAAGAAATCATCAACAAGGTAAAGAGACAACCACCCAAATGGGAAAATATATTTGCAAGCAACACCTCCAATAAGGGTCTAACACCCAAAATATACAAAGAACTCATACAACTCAATAGCAACAACAACAACAAAAAAAATGATCCAATCAAAAAGTGTGCAAAGGACCTGAACGGACACACTTCTTCATAGAGGACATACAAATGGCCAACAAATATTTGAAAAGATGCTCAACATCACTAGCTATTAGGGAAATGCAAATCAAAACCATCTCACACCTGTAAGAATAGCTATAATCAACAGGACAAGTAATAACAAATGCTGGAGAGGATGCGGAGAAAAAGGAACCCTTATACACTGCTGGTGGGACTGCAAATTGGTACAGCCACTATGGAAAACAGTATGGAGGTTCCTTGAAAAAACTAAAAATTGATCTACCATATGATCCAGCAATCCCTCTACTGGGTATTTACCCCAAAGACTTGAAAACCCATATCCAAAAAGATCTTTGCACACCAGTGTTCATAGCAGCATTGTTCACAGTGGCCGGACATAGAAGCAACCAAAGTCTCCTATGATAGATGACTGGCTAAAGAAGCTGTTGTGGTGCATACACACAATGGAATATTACTCTGCCATAAGAAGAGATGAAATACTGCCATTTGCCACAACATGGATGGACCTCGAGATAATCATGCTAAGCGAAATAAGCCAGACAGAAAAAGTTGAAAATCACATGGTATCACTTATACGTGGAATATAAACCTAAAAGTAACAAATGAACAGGACAAACAGAGACTCATAGACATGGACAATAGACTAGTGGTTACCAGAGGGTAGGGGGTGGGAGAAGAGGGGGAAGGTAGATGGGGTAAAGGGGATCAAATATAGGGGGGTAGTGGGAGGGTGAAGTCAGTAAAGGGGATCAAATATATGGTAGCTGAAGGAAACTGGACTTTGAGTGGTAAATACACAATAGAATCTATAGGTGTCAAATTATAATATACATCTGAAAATTATATAATTGTATTAACCAATGTTACCCCAATAAACTTAACAAAAAAATTAAATTAAATTTTTAAAAGCACCTGTGTGCCTGGAAACTGCTTTTAGAGATGTTACTACTCTCAATCCAATAATAAAACTTGTATGGTGACTTCTGCCATTCCAATTTTTGTACATGAGGAAACAGAAAAGTTAAGAAATTTGCCCAAGGTCACCCAGCTAATAAGCAAAGGACCATGGATTTGAACTCTTTTGTAATCTAAACTCTTTTTTGTCTCTTCTTTCCTTTTGCACTCCACTGATGCTCAACAAAATGTGTTGAGTGTCTCCTAAAGCGTGCATTTTCCAAGGTGCTGAAGAAAGAAAAAAAAACTTAAGTCAAGCTTGATCTTTAGGTAAAGCTGGAAATGCTCACATTCTAGTGGGAGAGACATTAAATAGAGGGGAGGAAGGAAAGAAGAGCCTTTTAGAAGTTTGAGTTGGGGGTAAAAGGAGAACAAAGCAGACTAAATGTGTGTAGCCTACATTGCATTTTCTTTTTCTTGACCATATCCAGAATGTTATGGAACCAAGATAGTTCCGTGGCAGGCCTGGGTTTGCATATTTAAATTGCTCCAAAGGCTGTTGAACTATGTTTAAGGAAAAACTTTCTTACTAGGATAGATTACCTTGGGAAGGTACAGTTCCACTCCTGAGTTTTTAAGATGAAATAAATAGTCCCAAAAATGGGTAATTAAAATCCAACCCTTACTAGCAACCATGAGTAGAAGAAAGAACACTGGACAGGAAATCTGAGTCCCTGTCATGTCATTTATAAGATGAGACCTTGGCCAAGTCACCCCATATCTATATGCCTCAGTGTCCTCAACTGTAGAAAGAGAAGGAAGTACTAGATGACTTCTGGCTTGCTTTTCAATCCTGTGATTTCAGTGACAATAAACTCTTCCAGTATTTTCATTAGTATAGGTTTTCACTGAAAAAGTAGAGTATATTACTTCTGAAAGTATAGTGTTATCCTCAAGATTTTTTTTTTAAGTATAACACCACTAGAACTACAATGAGACAGAGAGTCTGAGAGATAATAGAGAGATGAGAAAGGGAGGGAGGGGTGAGAGAAAGAGAGAGAGACAGAGACAGAGACAGAGACAGAGACAGAGACAGAGGATGGACTGAGAGAAAACCCACAATAACATCATCATGTCTGCGTATAGGCAGGATACTTTCAATGTGGTTCTTACTGCCATGTGGTGCATCTCTCTCACTGTCATTATACAAAGTAAACCAACCTTTATATAGTCTGTACTGCCAAAAAGCAGTATGTAAACCCAGTTTTGTTCATTTAATATATATCGGTTGTCAGCACCGAGCTGATCAAGAAGGGAAAGTTTCAGTGGTGAGATGCCCAGTTGAAAGAATGCGCGAGGAGCCAACATGAGAATGAAACAGCAGGCACCAACTTTATTGCGTGGAGTGCACGCTTCTGTGCTAGGGGATTGCATGGGCTTTATATATGTCAGAGAACAATAGTGGCATTCTGCCACACATGCGTAATAAACAATAAGCTGAGATATACTTTCCTAAATTAGGCGCAGGCGCTCTGCTACACTAATGTAACATTTTAAATCCAGAGTCCTATCCCTAGCTGCAAGCCTGGATTACAGCTAGACCTGGGACCCACATCAGTGTACTACAGAAATTTCTATTAAGGAGAATCATTTAAAATTTCTTTGTGATGCAAATGAATACCCCACATTTAAATTTTTGTGATAATCTGGGTTCGTATAAATTTATATTTAAAAATTACGGCCAATACTTACCAAGAACCTACTCCGTGTCAGGCTCTATGACAAAAAGTGTATTGCACCTAATACTAATAACAACTTTAGGAAATTATTACTATGATTATCACCATTTTATAGAAGGAAAAAATGCAGCTCAGAAAGGCTAAGTGATTAATCCAAAGTCACGCGACTGGTAGAACTAGAAAGAAACCTACATGTATCTAATCTGCGAGCCTAGGTTCTTAAACACTACTCTATAGTGTCCATGAAAATTGAGGCAGAGGTCTACCCTGGGCACATTTGAAATCTGGGGACTTACTTTGCCCTCTGGCTTCCAGTTTCTTAGCCCCAGAGTCCCTACACCCATTTCTCAGCTACTAAACCTTGTTTCCAGGCCTGACAAACAGAAAGGAGTTTCCAGGCATAAATGCTGCTCTCAGAAGTCCAGGTCTGTGAGAAGAGATAGATTCTGAGAGGCTCAGAGGAGAGTGGCCAGGCCTAGAGAAGGCTCTAAGCATTGTTTTCTGGGAACAATGAAAGAAGTGGGCAGATTTGGACTGGAGAGGAGAAAGCTCAGGGGAAACATATGCAAACATAGTCTTTCCACAGTTTAGTGGTCTCATTTGAAGAAGTTGCTTCAGCCAAAAACAGCAGACTTTTCATATATTCAACAACACAGATAAGTAAAATATAGGAAGAGACAAAAAGTGATCTGTAACACAATACCATCTATTTAAATTAAAAATTTTTGCCAAAAAAAAAAAAAATCCCTATTTTACAAGAACTTGTACAAACAGAGGATACAAAGATATCACATACTAAGATGGTTGCTTATGGGAACTGAGGAAGGGGTGTCAAAAGGAAAATTTATCCTATTTTTATTTTAGTCCAAATATATAAGGAGGACTACATGTTTTAAATGAATCCCGGGGGATAATGCTGGGAACAGCAGGTGAAACTTGAAGAGCATCATTCAAAATATATCTAAAACCCAACCACTTTTCACAGCTCTCCTCATCTGAACTGTGGCTACATCTCCTAACTGCTCTCCATAAGTCCACTCTTTTCTCTGTACAGTCTATTTGCAGAACAAATCTTTTAAAGTTAAGTCAGATTGTATTAGTCCCTAGTTCAACAGCCTCCAGTGACTCTCCATCTTATCCAAAGTAAAATCCGTATACTTAAAATGAGCTACAAAGCCCTGGCTCCCACTCTTGTTCTAATTGCATATTTCACCACTGTCCCCTTTGCATTCCCTGCTCCAACCACACTAGCCTCCTTGCTCCTCTATGAACACACTAAGCAGACTCCTGCCCCAGGGCCTTTGCACTTACTGTTTCCAATGCCCGAGATGTTCTTCCCACAGATACTCTCATATGGTTCATTCAGAGCTCAACTTGAAAGTCACTTGTCAGTGAGGCCTATCCCAACCACCCTAGTTAAAATTGCGCATACCCGCTCCTGGCACTCTCTAACTTTATATATCTCCTGTCATGGTCTTCATTTTACTTGCCTTATTCACTGTTGCTCTCCTTTAGAAAGCAAGCTTCAGGAGGACAGGGATTTCTGTCTATTTTGTTTACTGCTGTATTCTCAGAACCTAAATAGTATCTTGAACATGGCATGCACTCAATAAATACATTTGAATTTATTTTGTTCAACATAAAAAACTTCCTAAAGAACTATATATAGATAAAATGAGATACGTAATGAGATAATGAGCTCTATATCCCTGGAGGTATTCAAGCAAAGCCCAAGTGACCTTTTGGTAAAGATACTGAAGAAAAGATTCAAGCACTTAGTATTTGATTGGACTAGATATTAATCCAAGCTCTTGCCAACCCTGAAGTACCATAGTTCTGTAAACCACCACAAAAATGCTAAAGTAAAATGCTCAGTGACCTCAAATAGGACCTAAGGAGGTCATCAAATGCTTAGGAACACGGGGTCCTATTTCTAGTATCCTATACCTAGTAAATTGAGCATCAATAGTTTGGGTTTTATATTTTGTTTTCTTTCATTCTTAATGTAAATCTTTTAAACTCCATGAGTCTATTTGGTAACATTTTCTCCTGAATACAAAAAAGCAGCATACATCTAATTGCAAATGAGAAATTTCAGGAAAAGCTAGTGTTATCAAATAACTGTATTATCTGAAAAAAATTCATCATCTTACATAATTTAAATTCTTGCCCTTTGCTCCCTTGTGTATATTTTTGCATTATAAAGTCTGCTTAAAATTAGTTCAATTCTTCCCTTTGGGGTAGATTTTACAACAAAAACATGGAAGGATTAAAAAGAGAAAAAGAATAACTGATAGTCGAGATTTCTTCTATAGAGTCTCTTGATTTGTGTATGATATGATTGAAAGCATATGTGGAAAGACCAAAAAGAAAAGAATGCATGTTCTAGGGTCCACACAAATTAGTGATGTTACTTCACTCCAAGGAAGAAAAATACTTTGATTTTTTACAGTGATAAGAAAATTACAGAACCCAAGAGATAGAGACCCATGCTTTAGACTCTATTAAATGTGGTCTAAAGTAAAATCTAGACATTTCCTTCACTGCCTCTGCCCTCTACTAGAAGGTGGATTCTTCAGTTGTGTGAGCGGTCCAGGGGTCGGACAGGTGACAGAATGATAGCAACAAGAGTGGTTCTTTGCTCCTTGAAGCGAACTTCTGAAGCCAACCTGAAAACTCTTCAGAGCAGAGGAGGTGTTTCTGTTTACAATTTCCTTCAGGACAGAGACTGGAACCATGAAGGGATATCCAATTACGACATTATATTTCATCCAAGACAAGGAGGGGTAGGCTTATCTCACTATTTTTATAGAAATCCATCCTTTCTAAACAAAGAAGGAATTTTGAGTTTGGGCTTTTTCAGGTAATACATGTTCTTTTCCCTGTTGCCAATATATAGCCTATTTCCGGAAAGGTACCACAAGTGTACCACAACGAAGAACAGACACAATAATCACTGTTTGTTTGTCACATTGCCTGCTAGTGCAGGGTTATCTCTGGGATTTTTAAAGGGAGTTTCCCCCACAACGGTCTATAGGGTCATTGCTCCTCTGCCTGACATTTTCTCTTTCATGCTCCCCACACCCACTCTCTCCCTGATAATGGAGCACTTCTTCATGCTTCAGAACATGTTCTTTGTTATAGACATTGACACTTTAAAAGAAAAATGTTTAATAGTCATTCAATAGTAGACTCTGAGCACCTTCTATGTCATTAGTAGCAAAGCTAGATTAGGAGACAGGGGCAACGAGAGAAGGCAGGCACAGTAAAGGGAGACCTTTTCATATCCACATGGAGCTCACAATCCATTGTTCAGACAAAACTATTAATATAAAATAAAATGATTAAAGAGTAACATAATATGGTGCTTCATGCCATGGAAACAATAAGGATATTTAGCACTGGAGGAGACACACTTCCATGTGGTTTAACTTGGATCGGGCCTTGAATGGTAGAAGAAACAGAAAACCTAGTAGGGTCAGTCTCTTGATAAGCCTAGCCAAAATCAAGCTGACACCCCATCCTCCCTCCTGCTGGACTCCCTTCCATAATGTAACTATAGGTGCAGTAGAGGCCATAAATAACCTCAGGGGAAATCAAACAGGTTTTGGTCCCATTTTGAGGTTCTCCCTCTGTGTTAACACACAGAACCCAATTCTCAGAGAACACAAAATTAAAATGCTGCAAATAAGTCAACAAACTCTTCCTTTTCTACAGAAAACCAGATAATTCCATGCACATATTTGTAATCGGCTTTTCTCCAAAGGGAGAATTTTACATAGGAAACAATTAGCAAGAAATTCTGAAAGCAAGTACAAGAACAAGGCAAAAAGGCTGAGTCCCAGAAAAGCAGGGAAGGAGTTAGTGCTTAAATTCCAGGCAGGAGGAATCAATTTTCCAAGCACGATACAGCCCCATTGTGGGGGCGATAGTCTCCTCGCTGTACAACCCACCCTAAGTACAACCTTCAGACCCCAGGAGACAGGCCTTGAGTGTATAGCCGCATTACTTACACTCAATATAGAGAATGGGAGCAATTTCACCAACTTCCATAGCTATAGATGTTAGAGATAATAATGACGAGGGTTTATTACATGGCCTTGGACAGAAATTACTCAAGAAACATTATTAGCATTGTTAATAATTTTAATATCTCCCTCTCTATCAAAGCTTCTTTCTCCCTCTCTCCTCTTTCTCTTTCTCTTTCTCTCCTCTTCCTCTTTCTCTCCTCTTTCTCTTTCACCAACTTCCATAGCTATAGATGTTAGAGATAATAATGACGAGGGTTTATTACATGGCCTTGGACAGAAATTACTCAAGAAACATTATTAGCATTGTTAATAATTTTAATATCTCCCTCTCTATCAAAGCTTCTTTCTCCCTCTCTCCTCTTTCTCTTTCTCTTTCTCTCCTCTTCCTCTTTCTCTCCTCTTTCTCTTCCTCTTTCTCTCTTTCTCTCTCTCTCCCTCTCTCTCCTCTTCCCTCTCTCTCTTCTTCT
>NW_006442508.1:11507485-11509847 GCF_000325575.1 Pteropus alecto | reverse complement strand
CTTTATTTTCTCTTTTTCTTTTTTTTTTTTGCTATACGCAACTAAAAAGTTACATGCTTAGATCCCCAAAGGGTTTTCTTCTCCTGTTAGTACTGTGGTGATCCTGGTTTAATCAGTTCTTTTAAAGAATCACCAGCCATTCTTCTGGCTGACATTTTAATCAGATTTTGCCAAAATCCCAAAGGAGGGGGAAAATGGAATTGCAATGAAAAAAATTCCACTTTTCTCTTCACGCCACTAAATTATAACTTAACGGCCACCTTGGAAAAGAACAACAACAAGAAAAAACACATGGCAGAACATTTCTCTGGCTGAAAAAAAAATTGACAAAGCGGTGGAACCAAATTCTTTGCAGTACTGACAATGGGGTGAGGATCCAGGCAGGGGTGAGAAACAAGTGCTGTTCTGCAGAATTGTGTCCTCACAGTTACTCTACTACACACTGAAAGTGTTCACAGGACACCTTTGGGAAAGGAACAAAATGCCTCCTCTCCACATAGCCTCATAAAGATAGAAAAGGAGAATACATTTAAGTACCCAAAATAGAAGATAATAGTCAAATAATCCATTCAGAGCTTCATGCATAATAATCTGTTGTTTGGTGTTTCTCCTTGAGACACCCTTTCCTTCCCTGTGCGTCAGGTTTCTCCCACAGCATCTTCAATTGCTCCTTAAGATGGCTCTAAAATAGATATCTGTTTCATGGACATGAGTCAGTCTGGCTGCTGCAATGGAGGAGGTGGCACAGCAATAGTCAGACAGCCTGGCTTTGCATCCTAGCTCACCACTACCTTCTCTGTGTCTTGGAGCAATTAACTTAACCTCTCTGAACCAATGGCACAGTTGCCTCACTTGTAAAACAGATATAGCAATATTATCTTTGTATGGAGATTAAATGGAGTAATGCACATGAAGAGCTCAGCACACTTAATGTTTTGTGATGAGAAGAAGTGGAAACAGACAGGAAAAAAGGAAGCGAGAAGGACCATGACGTTCTGACAGCACCTGCTACCTCCCATTTTCCTATCTCTCCCTACGCCACATTCACTGCACCCACAGGTTGGAGCTGGAAATTAACCAACAAGTAACATATTTGTTTGCGAGGGCTCCCTATCAAAGTACCACAAACTGAGACCTTAAACAACAGAAATGCATTGTCTCACAATTCTGGAAGCTGCAGGTCCGAGGGCAAGGTGTTAGGAAGGTTGGTTCCTTCTGAGGGCCATGAAGGAGAATTTGTTCCATGCCTCTCCCCTGGCTTCTGGTGTTTTGCTGGCAATCTTTGGCATCCCTGGCTTGTAGAAGCATCATTCTGATTTCTGCCTTCATCTTCACTTGGCATTCTCCCTCTGTGTGTGTGTGTGTGTGTGTTTGTATCCAACTTTCCCCTTTTCTTAAGAAAAACAGTCAAATTGGATTAGAGCCCACCCTAAAGACCTCAACTAATTACATCTGCAACAGCCCGATTTTCAAATAAGGTCACATTCTGAGGCACTAGGGGTTAGTTATTCAATGTATGAATGGGGTGGGGGCACTGTTGCAGAAACAAGACCGGTGAGAAACCAAGCACCATTTGGAGAGTTGGAGAACTCAGGTTTATTACATTGGCGGTCCCAGAAGAGCTAGCACTCTGAAGATCTGGGCCCGAGCTCAGGGCTAATCTTACTTTTATAGGGCTTAACAAGCAAAGGCAAACAAGCAAAGGCAATACATCTGTTATCTAGACCGAACAGTCAGAGGAGAGAGTGAATCTTTAGTTGATTTTGAGATCACTCTGCCCTTCAGCCCATGCAGCAAGCATGTCTACAGAAGCAGAACAAAGAGCCGATTACAAGGTTAGCCATTTGAGTGGGAAATTCCTCTTAATTCCCCTCTTTTGATGCCCTTTCAATTCTTAAAGGGCATTAACCTCCTGATCTTCTTGTTCTAGGGACTGGTTTAAGGATGGTCTGGATGTCACAACCATCTGTAACTTTATGGACTCTAGGTGTGAGGAGACAAACTTGACAAGACAGTTCAGGATTCAGGGATCAAATAAGATAGCTATAAAGAGCATGAAGAGAGGACCTGAAAGTGGGAGAACCAGGATCCCCAACTCTATATTCTGGACCAGGACCTCCATGACTCATTAAATTGTTGGTAGATTAGGGCGTACCCCTTCTAAAATAGGATGACCTCAATGTCTTTGCAGGCAGATCCAGAAACCCTTTAACTAATTTTCCTGCCTAACTCTTTTCTAAGAGCCATGAACCCCCTTATTATTAGTATGGATGTTGAGGGATGGGAGGTCTCTTCCATATCTGCTTCTTCTTGCTTAGAAAGGTCATCATATCTTCCTATTGGAGTTTCATGGAGCTTTCTC
>NW_006442508.1:11502056-11507448 GCF_000325575.1 Pteropus alecto | reverse complement strand
CAGTCCCTAGTCAAGGAACTTCCTTCCCTGCCCTGTCCCAGTTATTGGACACCTTAAAGATCTCTGGCACCAAGGCACCCTGTGGGGTTTAGGTCTAGGCCCCAACTTTTGGAGCTTCCTTTGAATATTGGACACAGACCAAGTTTTGAAATGTGTAGCCAGGAGTGTCTGGCCCTCAGACTTTGAGTCAATGTTAGTATATTCTCTAAAAGTCTCAGAAAACTGGTTAAGACAACTTAAAACACAGAAATTATTTTGATGAAGTATGGAGTCCTCGTTTTCTACTCAGAAAACTTGACCATAACATCAGTAGCAGACCAATAGTCTAAGAAACATTAAAACATAACTCTACTTTTGCATTAGCTTACTTTTGGCATTTAAATTTCTAATCTTGTTTAGCTTAATCACATAAAATTTCCCCTCAGGATTTCTCTTCACAAACCTTCTACTACTTTCCTCATTCCTTCAGTTGCCTCTTCCCACTCATTCAGAAATAACCATCTTTAAGACAAACACCTTTCCTTCAATTCCCTTCAAAATAAATCTCCATACTTTGTATCTTCTGTTACCAAAAACATTTTCCTCTCCATCATAATTAAAATTTTAACTGAACTACCATATTACATATAACACAGACAAATATAGATCAGAGGTCATGCATATACTCATATTTCCCCATCATCAGTATTTGTAACTTCCCTGAGGGTACATATCTAGTTTCCTCAGGGAGCGATGAAATAGATGGGGTTCCAAGAGAACTCGTTACCCCCTCAGAGACCGAGGATGAAGGGAGAGAAAATTCTTATTACCAAGATCTCTTAGAAGGTGCTCCTATCATTGGTCCAACTAATAAGTCTGGGTCTTGGTGAAAGAGCATAGACGCTGAATTTTTACTGGTATAGCAGTCCTGGCTTGCCTGGGTTTGCCATTATACTAAGTCACTCGATTAACTTGTTGGTCAGTGTTTCCTGGTATATTAGCTGCTCCTAATTTAGTTAAAATATGCCGTCCTAACAAGGGAGCTTGACAGATTGGAACTATTAAAAACTCCTGCTGAGAATTCTGATCTTCAGATTGGCAGGTCAGTGGTGGAGTAAAATGGTTGACCTTGCCTTCCCCTTCTACTCATGATAATCATAGTTCATGAGGAGGGTTTTCCTGCAAATGCAGGGAGAACAGAATAGGTTGCCCCTGTATCGAAAAGAAATTGAATTTATTTACCCATTAAGTCCAGAGCGACCCAGGGTTCCTCGGTAGTAATGACCACATTCCTGGATAGGAGTGGCGAGGATGGCCCCGGGCCTCTTCAATCACACAGTTCCTGGTTCTGGGCTATTAGGGTGTTGGCTGGCCACCCTCCTCTCTAGGAGTATAGACAATCAACTCTCCAATGCCAGGGATTAGTACCAGTTTCTTTGCATTGAGGCAGGGGCTCGGGGGCTTTTAGGTACAGTCCTTTGCCCAATGTCCTACTTTCTTGCATTTGAAGCAAGAACTCAATGTCTCCTCATTCCCCAGTCTCTTAAGGGATGTTTGTCAGGTACCAAGGGCAACAATTGTGACAGCCATAATTCTGGCTTGTCGTTTTTCTTTATTCTGTTCTCTTTTTCCCTCTTCAAGATCTCAAGTGTTATAGACCATGAAGGCCATATATAGTACTTGGTTAGTCTGTGGCCCCATTTGCACCTTTTGAAGCTTGCATATGATATCGGGGCTGACTGGCTAATAAAATGCTGGCCTAATAAAGCTAACCCTGCCGGGTAAGTAGGGTCTACATTAGTATACCTCCTAAAGGATTCTTCCAGCTGGCTAAAAAGCTGGCTGGGTTCTCATATTTATCTTGAGTAATGACTCTAAGCTTCTCATAGTTCACAAATTTTGTATTCCTTTTTTTTACTTTCTTTCTTCCCCTCCCCCTCCACCCCCCATGAGGATCTCTAGAAATTTGGTGCATCTAGCCATTCCCTCTTGGATATTATCATTCCAATCAGGATCAGCTAACAGTACTACCTCTGTTCCAGGGGCATGGCCCTGGAGATTCCTAGCAAAGGCCTCATCTGCCTCCTGACGGGCCACTGTTATACCCTGATGTCTTCCCCGCCTGGGAAGACCCTGATGTCTTTCCCCACTCAGAAGATCTTGATGTCTTTCCCCACCAGGAAGACCCTGACCTGTGTCTTCTAACTGAAGATTAGGGGGTGATCAAGCTCCTCCTCTATCCAAAGATGGGACTTGACTAGGGGGCTGAGCCCCGGGGCCTTACCTTATCCTGTGGCCGTTCTCGATGAGTTGGTCCATCCCTCCTATGAGTCTGGTTTGGAGCTTGGCCGTCCTGGGAGTCAGGGCACCAGTCTGAAAGAGAACCCGGAATACCATCAGGTGGCATGCCTCCTCTTTCGTCTCGGAGCCCCTCCACCCCGGCATGGCCAGTGTGGTTGGAATCTCACTGGGGCCTCCAGAAATGTTGCAGAAACAAGACCAGAGAGAAACCAAGCACCACTTAGAGAGTTGGAGAACTCAGGTTTATTATGCTGGTGGTCCCAGAATAGCTAGCACTCTGAAGATCTGGGCCCCAAGCTTAGGGGTAACCTTACTTTTATAGGGCTTAACAAGCAAAGGCAAACAAGCAAAGGCAATACATCTGTTCTTAAGAAGCAAAGGCAATACATCTGTTATTAGACAGTCAATCAAAAGGGAGGGCGAGTCTTTAGTTGATTTCGAGATCACTCTGCCTTTTGGCCTATGGAGCAAGCATGTCTACAGATGCAGAACAAAAAGCTGATTACAAGGTTAGCCATTTGAGTGGAAAATTCCTCTTCAATACAATTCAAACCACATTACCACTAACTAGCCAGGTGACCCTGGGCAAGTCACTTAGCATCTGTGTCTCAGGTATCTCAGGGCTGGTGCAAGGACTATAGCAGAACTGTTGGCACACTCTTCATATGCCTGTTGGTCTTACCTTTGTGGGGCTGGCAGCCCAACGTTCACCCAAACCCTGCGGGCTGTCTCTGACAGCCAAAGTCATTCCGACCCTGCCGCCCCAGCCGGAAGGTCCAGAGAACTAATACTCCCCAGGAAAGCCCCTCAACCGGTCCCCTACACAAGTTGCTGTTTACGTATTCCAGCCCCCTTGCCCTCTGCTGAGATAATTGCTAGGCACATGTTCTCCACCAGTTTGGTCCCAAGTCCCCAACTGCTTTAATCTCCAGTTGCCCACCCTTTACTGCGTGCTTGCCCTTTCACATCTCACCCATTTCCCTGCAGGGATTTTCTCATCTCCCAAATAAACTACTTATGCTTAAATCCTAGCCTCAGAGTAGACTTCTGGGGACCCCAAACTAAGGCTGGCATTTGTTGTTATGATGATTAAATAAATTAATATTTAGAATAGAACCTAGTTAGCAATGCATAATTACTGGCTGTTATTATTCTTATTATTATTATCCAGATTTTATTTTGAATAGTGTATTTGGGCCAGGAGGCATCAGTTCCAAGCAGCAAGACATCAAATGAGGCTGTTTTACTCACAAGCCTCGCTTGGAAAGTAGGTGAATGAAGAGGCGGTAGGAGCTTCTTCTGCATCTGATACGGCTGCTCAGTCACTGCCGAGTCATAGGAATCAGCATGACTTCTCAACATCTCATTTTCCCTTAGGGATGAGAACAGAGATCACTGACTGTATGACCGAGATGCAGCAAAGGGTAGTGTTTAAGATCTTGGACTCTAACTAAACAAGTCCAAATTCCAGTCATGGTTCTGACATTTTCTAGCGGTGTGATCTTGGGCACATGGCTTGATCTCTTTAAGCCTCAGCTTCCACCTCTGAAATATGGGCATAGCAACAGTTGTTCTTGATGATGGAATATGGTAAAGCGTGCATGGACAATATTAAGATTTTGGTAAAGGTTATATTCTTATTCATTTATTCATTCTTTTTTACACTGTAGAGATGAGTAGGCATTCCTATAACATCTTTCTCTTCCCCTAAGCCTTCTTATTGTCACCTCTGCTTCCTTATGTGTCTAGCATGTAGTGGGCATTCGATAAATGCTACCAATAGTAGATGAATAAATGAATAAATGAATGATTTAAGCTCTTACTATTAACTTTTTATATTCTGCTGTTTCCAGAAAGGATTTGAGGAGACTGAGGAATTAATTATGTGACTTAGAGTTTATAAGTTCTGACTCTCACTACAGAAGGTAACACATACAAAGATTCCAAAGAGCCCAAGATCAGGAGCATTAATTAACTAATGCTAACTCTTCCTGCTTGAGCAAAGGCCTTGGGCTAATATTCTGAAATTGCTTAAAAGCGGTAATAGTCACAAATTCAAGATATACCGGGAATCCACTGGGAGCCTTAATAACATTATACCTGAGCTCTTTATGTCAGGAAGGAGCTCAAGAGACTGTTCACAGACTGAAACAAGATAGAGAAAAAGCTTCGCTCAGCAAGTAACATGCCATTAACTTGGTGTGTGTGGATAGTACTCAGGGAAGTAGTAATTGAGTAAATAAAAAATCAGAGTGGATAAACAGACTGAAATGGGGCGGTGGGGGACAAAGAGTCAAAATTACCAATTTCTGATGAAATAGAGAGTAAGACAAGTTAGAAGATGTGGGTTACTGCATCGGAATCTTAAATACAATGCACACTGAACAAATGGTAGTAGTACTGTTATAATGATGTAATGGGGGTGGTAGTCACTTAATAAAATAATGACTAAAGTATATCGTGTTCTCACTGTGTTCACTGCACTGCACTTACTATGTCTAATCTTCATAACAGCTCTACAAAGTAGGTTCCATGATTATCCCTATTTTTGCACAGAGAACTGAAGCACAGAGAGGTGAAGTGACTTATTTTTCATGTACTATCTCATTTAATCCTCACCGCAATGCTTTGATAGTTATTCTTTTTCTCCATTTTATAGATAAATTGAAGCAGAGAAGTTAATAATTCAGGCAAGGTCACACATCTAGTAAGTACTAAACCAGGATTCAGAGCCATCAACTGACCACATAGCGAGTACTAACATACTGGTTGTTACATGAAATATATTTAAATCCATCACAAAGAATATCTAGCATGAAAAGTTTGGTTGCATAGTCTTAACAATAATAATAGCAAACCCTGATACAGAACTCGCTGTGGGCCAGTAACCATTTTCAATAATTAATGTATCCTTACCATGGCCCTCTGGGGCATGAAGTATATTATGCCCATTTTACAAATGCAAAAACTGAGGTAAAGGACCTGGCTCAGAGTCACACAGTCATTTATGGAGCCAAAGCATTTGGGGTCTGTGTTTTTAACCACTCTATTCTCCTAACCAAGAATGATGTTTTGAATCCATGTTGGCAATAAATAAGATATATATAATATA
>NW_006442508.1:11457991-11501832 GCF_000325575.1 Pteropus alecto | reverse complement strand
ATCTTATTTATATAAATATCAGCAACAGCAGTGAATTTCCTTCCAAAGCTTCATCTTACCACAGAGGGATATTCATTATGTTCCAATACCAATAATTCTTTTTAAAACTATTGATCTAATCTGAGAGAAAATATTCTTTTTCCTAAGAAATGTAAACATATGAATGGAAGCACAGTGCTATATTGCAGACCATGACAAGATACAGAGACCACGACATGCTGTATCCCAAACACCTGTCATTTCCATTTGGAACAGCAAAACCTTCTGCAACCTACTGGGTGTGCAGCAGCCCTCATGATTGTTGATGCTGCCCATAAAAAACTGGTACTGTGGTTCCACTCCAGCGTCCTCCTTGCCTTTGGAGAGCAGGCCGTGGCTTTATTTTATTTTTTTCTATGCCCTGCAGTTTCTTTTCTGTAAACACTATTGTAAGAAGAGATTCATAGGGAGATAAAGCTGGAAGAGCTGGCCTGTTGAAAATGCCTTTTGTAGCTCTCCACAAAATGTGAATACGCCTGCTACTGCTAACTGTGCTGCTGGGAAACCCTTCTGAGCTCTGAGCACTGCTTGCTCTCCCCACTGCTAAAACATCTCCATCTGCAGTGCGTGTTGTAGAGAGGCAGTCACAAAAGATCAAACAAAATGGCTGGAGAGGTTAGTCTCCGTTTTTATTAATGTTCTAAACTCCAGGAAGGCCAGTGGGCTCTAGTGGCCATGTCTGTCCCACAAGGCAAGGCTTCTGGCCTGCAGGGTGACCCCTGCTTTTGAGATGATCCAGTTCTCAATTCCTACCTACTAAACCTGGTAAGACAGCAATCTTGTACAGTGTGCCTGGAGTCTGCAAATCAAAGGAGTATACCTGGGTCCAGATTTGAGTAGCACTGATTGGATGACTCATTCTGGATCCCCATGTGTTTACCTCATCTCAACATACATCAATCACGCTGAATTGAAAGTGCCCAGGAATGTGATGGCATGTCTCACCCAATAGGCAGTAACATCTCTGTGATCAGAAATTAGGTTTAGTTTACTCTTATTTCCACAAAGCGTGGCACTGTGCCTAGCTGTACAAGCACGCAATAAATAATAGTGACTCGGGAGGCAGACTATAGGGGTAGCACCAGTCCCAGGTAATGTTAAAAGCAAAACAAAACCAAAACACCAGGACTTGGGTTTCATCATCCTTCATTGAGTGCTTGCATCACTATACCAGACATTTTAATGTGGATTGTCTCATTTTATACTCACAAGCAACCCTATTATGTAAGTAATATGATTATCCTTATCTTAGAGATGAGGAGAGGCTCGGAGGGGCTAAGCAACTTGCCCAAGATCACACAGTGAGTTAGTGGTCTCAGTTAGTATTTGGAACCAGGAAATTTGATTCCAGTTTGCATGAAATTAAAGACACCCTTCCACACTTCCCCTCAGGATGTAACTTCCATTTTGCAACTTCTTCTTCTTCCTGCCACCACAGCTCTCTTTTCCCCTTGTTGTTAATTTACATTAGCTTTACCTAGATAAAAATGGCTGGAAGGTAGAACACAGAGAACCCTTAGTACTGACCCTGAACCTGGACCCAGATCTTATATTTCAGATCAGACCAGATGGGCTCAGATTGGAACATCTAGTCCTGATCAGACTCCATCTCTGTGATGGAGGGAGAGACCCTTCGGTGGAAGCATATGCTCCAGCCTTGTCTCTGCCACAAGCCCACCGTTTGGCTGACCTTGGGCAAGTTTCCAACCCCTCTGAAACTTACCTACTTAAAACATAAGGATAATTTCTGCCCTGTGTTTTTTTCAGGGTTAGTTTCTGTGAAGACTGCTAAAGGCCAGCACAGACACTCTGAGAGCAAAGAGCACTCTGAGCAGCATGGCGTCCTTTCTGCTAGTGTGAGGAGGCCATATCAGGATCCAATATCTCTTGTTTTGACAATGGAGGTCGATTGCTTTTATTCACTTATTTTATGTATCTAATAAAAAGGAATGAGAAAGAAAACCTCCTTTTTCTAAGAGAGAGACAGAGAAAGAAATACAAAGAGAGACTGAGAAGAGAGAGAAAGGCAGCAGAGAGATGTGACAGGCAGAGAAACAGGGAGAGGGAAACATTGGAAGAATCAGAGACAGAGACAAAGGGCTAAAGACAGACACAAAGTCAGAGAGAAAACCCAAGGCTAAGACAAAGTTTCACGTTTATTCCATTAGATGCAACAAGTAAATTGCCTCCAATTTGGGGCAATTTTAATAACTTACCCTAATTTAATAATTTTAATAACCCAACTTTAATTTATTAAGTTTAATGACCTAATTTTAATAACTTAAATTCTTTCTTCTCACAACTGGTTGACCTTTAACTTCCTTCTCCTTAGCTGTCCCTCTACTATACCACAATACTCAACCCACATCGACTAATCACTCAAGTGTGTATTGGGGGGGGTTCTTCTGTTTAGAAGAACCATGAAGAACCATATTGCTAAGTAAAGGAGTCATTTTGGTTGCATACCAACACCTGCCTCTAGCACCTGGTTTGTGACTTGGCATTTTCCCATCTGAGTCTCCAGAGTGTTCACTGCTCAGCATCTTGTCCTCACTGCTGCCACCAGCCCCTGGGCAAAGAAGATGTGTTGGCCACCTTAGGGCTCACTGAACTGGCTGATGCTGGACTACTCCAGGTAAACTGGAGATAAGAGCCCACTCCAGCCAGTATTCAGGTGGGGTGAGGACTACCAACCTGTCACAGACTCAAGCACGAGACACCCACTTCTGAGAAACAACAGTAATGTTCCCTTCTGCTTTAAAGATAGAGAGTAGGGTCCTCATTTGTGATGGGAGCATTAGTCCTTAAGCCCAGGTCTTAACAACCTAAGGATTCACTCTTCCAGCCCCCTAGCTCCTGGCTGTTATGCAGATCGCCTCAAAGACTGCTTATTCGGGGCCCCCTCTTATATCTTTTACTGACACCCTTCTTACTCCCTAGATGGAAGTGAATAGCCACATGCCTTATTTTCATAGTTTTTCTGTCACACACATCTGATCCTCACAGCCTCCTGATGTGATGATAAAGATAAGAAAGGTAAGGCTCAGAGGAGCATGTTAGTTGCTAATTAAAACTCACAGAGCATCTACTATGTGCCAGGTACTGTCTAAGGCCACTACAAGAGCCACCTCATGCAAGCCTCTGATCATAGCTGTAAGGAAGCTATTGCTTACCCCCATTTTAGAAGTGTGGAAACTGAGACTCACTAGGATCAGTGGCACAGTCATGTAGCAATCAGAGAGGTGTGGCTGGGACTGAAACCTTTGACTCCACATTCGGGCTCATCAGCAGACCTTTCTACATTTACCTCTACAAGATTTCAGAGGCAGATTTCTTTTCGAAGGGAAAAAAAAAATCTCATAGTGGGTAGATGAAGTTTGTGCTGGCCAATAAAATCTTGAAAAACAAGGTTCTGGTGTCCTCCATTTGTCTACCATGAACAATCCCTTTGACTTGCCACATCCCCTCTCCATTCTCCCAGTAAAATGGAAATGCTGGCCAGTTAAAGAGGTTTCTAAGAAATCCAAAACCTTACTTGTAGTAGCATCCTTACGACGAGTGTCTCAAACAATGAAAATTGCTTTCCTAAGTGAAACTAGACTTGAGTGGTTTGTTCTGCACTGTTATAGTCATCCAGTCAGTGGAAGTGTTTGTGTGATTTTTTTCAAAGTTACAAAAACAACCCAAGGAGATAATAAAATACCATCCTCTTTATTGAAGTCGGAGATTCCCTAAAGCTGAAGACTGCAAATTGTGATGTTTGATTGCCCTAAATGAAAATGTTAGAAGATAAAGAATCCCCTTGGCTTTAACCTTCAAGGAACAAACCATGCCCAGAGGCAAGGAAACACAACCCATCTAATACATTCTCCCTCTGCTCCTTGCCACATTCTGCAAAAATTCTCTCTTCTTCCTAACTACATTAGTGCAGTAGGCAATCAATACAAAAAACACCAGATTCATCCTAAGGGATCCTGATTGCAAAACAAAAACTCTAAGCACTTCGGTTCCAAAATATAAACAGTCGATCCCTTATTCTCTGTGTGGCACCCTCTCCGAGATACTCATGCTTCTTGGTTTTCAAAGTTAAAGCTTGTTCTAATGAACCATGGACTGTGTTGTTACAGGCTAATGTAAAGCAAAGCCTTTGTAACCAATTCGAGGGCCTTTGTTTTAGGAGCTTTCAGGAAGAACTGGTTAGGTTTACAGCCCCCTCTGGTAAGACTATCACCTCCCTAGAACCTAAATAACCTAAATAAGATGACCCTACATGTACTCTTCTTCCTCTTAACTGATTCACCGTTTATGCTTCAGGTTGATTTTAAGATGGGGCTCCATATTTTCTCCATAGGTCACCAGAGGAAAGCCACTACATAACAATCAAAATAAACTGAACTACTCATCAGTCCCACTCCCCTTCCTGTCACTCCTACAAGATGTCAAGAGAAAATAGATAAATGAGAAAGGTGGATTAACATGACTCCACTTAAAATAGAGAACAAATTATAGGAGTAAATCATGGTGGGCGGGAAGGGTTTGATTAGGATTTTATTTAGAAATGTGAAAGTACATAGTAAGAAAATATGTATATTCAATCTTATATTTAACAGAATGTAGGTTCTAAACATCTTTAAAAATTAAGTTAATGTGGGTTTTTTCCATCTATTTTCCCCCAAAAAAGTTGAATAACAATACAACTTAAGATCCATCACTTCCTGTTTAACTTTCACAAAATTTTTCATAAAGAGGGTTGCTTTTGCAAAAATATTCAAAGGTTTCTTCAGTTTTCTCATGGGTCTCTATTTTCCTTTGATATTCATATCATTTTCTTTTGAAGTATTGTTCCAGTTATTAGAGCTGTGTAACCAATTACATCCGAAACTTAGTGAGTTTAAATAACAACACCTATCTTGCTCACAAATGAGCAATTTGAGCACAGCACTGTGGGGACAGCTCATCCCTATTTCACTTGTCATAAGCTGGAACAAATTCTGGGGTCTGGGATCATTTGCCAGCCTGGTTATTCATATGTCTGGCACCTGAGCTGGAGGTCCAAACTCCTATATTCATTCCCTCTCCCCTCTCCCATGGCATCTCAGGGCCTCTCAGGGAGAAGGCAGAATCTGTATCAATTTTTATGCCCTCACTAGCCTGGGAAGTCACACAGCATCACTTCTGCCCCATTCTATTCCTTACATGCAAAACTTTAAAGCCAATCCATTTTCAAAGAGTGAAGAATTAGGCTCTATCTTTTGTGGGAGAAGAGTCAAACAATTTGCGGACATGTTTCAAAATTACCAGAAATGACTATTATGTCATCTTTTTTGCTAATTTTGTCTTCTGATTACTGACGAATGCAACTCTGCCAGATCCATTTGTCATTGGTTCTGCATAGATCCATGAGGGCTGGGATTCTTATCTGTCTTATACACAACTAGTGTCCAATACCTAGTACCTACTACATGGAAGGTGCCCAATAAATATTTGTTAAATTAATAACTGGTTCAATGGTTCTGCAACATCAGTTTTGTCAATATTTGCAATTTTGCTTTGTAACCAGTTTTCCTTTTTTTTTATTGTATTGCCTGAAGTTAACAACTTAAGGTAATAAACAAGAGATTAGTTTTAAAAGATGTTGTTAAAATAAGCAGAGACAGAGCTAATATTACCCAAGGATATTGAAACGAGAATTAATATTTTAAGTGATCACTTCATGTTGAGGGGAGCAGAACAAGTTCTGTTCCCCACTTGAAAACACATAACCGCAAAGGCCCAGCTAATGAAGATTTAAAGAACAAAGACTCCTAGAACATCTTTGAGCAAATCAAAATCTATTTGAGCTTCATTCAAGTTTTCCAATTGTGGAAGGGCATTCCCTCTCAAGTTCTAACTTCTTGATGATTTTAGAAGTTAGAATTTTAGACCAGGGTCATAGATACAAATGGACATATATTTAGCATCCATGAAAATAAACTTATAATTAAAAATAATATGTATCACATTCTTGATTTCAAACTATATCACAAAGCTCTAGTAATCAAAACAGCATGGTACTGGCATAAAAAGAGACACATAGATCAATGGAACAGAATAGAAAGCCCAGAAATAAATCCACATATATACAGTCAATTAATTTATGACAAATGAGCCAAGAATATACAATAGGGAAAAAACAGTTTCTTCAATAAATGGTGTTGGGAAAACTGGACAGCAATATGCAAAAGAATGAAACTGGACCACTATCTTAAACCATACACAAAAATTAACTCAAAATGGATTAAAGACTTGAATGTAAGACCTGAAACCATGAAACTCCTAGAAGAAAACATAAGCAGTAAATTCCCTAATATCAGTCTTGGCAATGATTTTTTGGATTTGACACCAAAAGCAAAGGCAATGAAAACAAAAGTAAACAAGTGAGACTACAGCAAACTAAATGGCTTCTACACAGCAAAGGAAACATCAACAAAATGAAATGACAACGTACTAAATGGAGGGAAGTATTTGCAAATCATATATCTGATAAGGAGTTAGTATCCAAAATATATAAAGAACCCCCACCACTTAATAGAAAAAATATCCAATTTAAAAAAAGGCAGAAGGTTTGAATAGACATTTTTCATAGAACTACCATGCGATCCAGCAATCCCATTTCTGGGTGGATATTTATTTGAAGAAAACAAACACTAATTCAAAGAGATATATTCACCACCATGTTCATTTGCAGAATTATTTACAATAGCCAAGACATGGATGTCATCTAAGTGTCCATCAATGAATGTATGGATAAAGAAAATCCATATTATATATATACACACACAATGAAATATTATTCAGTCATTAAAAAAAACAAAATCTTGCCACTTGCAACGACATGTATAGACCTTGAGGACATTATACTAAATGAAATAAATCAGACAGAAAAAGGTAAATATCATATGATCTCACTTATATTTGGAATCTAAAACAAAACAAAACAAAAAAACAAGCTCATGGATATAGAGAACGGATTGGAGGCTGCCTGAGGTAGGGGGTTGGGGGTATGCAAAAGGGTGAAGAGAGTCAAAAGGTACAAGTTTCCAGTTATAAAATGAACAACTCATGGGGATATAATGTATAGTTTGGTGACTACAGTTAATAATAATGTATTGCATATTTGAAAGTAGCTAGAAGAGTACATATTTAAAGTTCTCATCAGAAGGAAAAAAATGTAACTATGTATGATGATGGACGTTAACTGGACTTCCCATGGTGATCATTTTACAATAGATACAAATATCAAATCATTACATTATACTTCTGAAATTAATATGTTATGTCAATTACACCATAAGAAAGATTAAAATAATAATAATACTAATGCTTAAAATAGTTGCTTTCTAATTACCATTTACTATGTATCAGACATTGTGTTTTCCATATATTATCTCATGTAATCTTCACAGCAAATCTTTGAAATAGATGTTATTGTTTCCATTCTTCCAATGCTCAAATAAATTAGACTTTCTGCTGGTAATGTGATGGAAAACGTACCACCCTCAAGTCTAACCGCAGAGTACATGCTGTTAACATCCACGCCTTCTCATCTCCCATTTGTGCAGAGCAGAATGATTACATGAGGCCCCGCTGTAAAACCAGGCATACTGGAACAGGGACCCTATAGTACAGGTTGGTCTCAGGCTTCAGCAAAAGACATTCAATTATAAGAAAGACCAGAATGACCAAGTTATAACCCATCTTCAAAAACAGCTTTCTGTAGATGCTGCCACATAGCCTTCTCTCTCCTGGTTTCCCGAAAGACTTTCTAAATAATTCTAACTCAAAAATCTCTGTTCTCAATCAGAACACATTTTTTCCTTGGTTTAGAAAAAGCTTCCACCCTATCCTAAGATTACACAGTATAAGAGTTTGACCCATTTTCTAATGTGTTAAGAATACCATATTTAAAAAGCAAGCTAGAAATTAAAGACAGCAAGGGCCGTTGTCCCTAAAGCTGATCTCTAAAGGCAGGCTCAAAATAGTTTACAGACATTATCTAATTCACTGTCATAACAAAGCTGGCATTATCTTCTCCATTTTGCTCATAGAGAACTGAAATAAGAAAATTATAGCCTGACTTTGACACTGTACAGAGGCACTTCTGTTACTCCTATTGCAGGAGCTGGCTGGGGAGAGGCTGGAGGGAAACCAGATTGGCAGCAGTGTAGAACAGTTTTCAAAAGGATTTCCTCAAACATGTCTCAATACCCTGGAGCTAAAAGGGTTGCTAGATGAGCCAGAATCTCTTCAACTAGAGGAACTTTGCTTGCACAGATTTTATGTGCTTCATAGATTAGGATTCTGTAAAAGATTTCCTTTTGACAAAGGGATCGACTTCTAAAACTCTAATAAAACCACTGACCTGGAGATATTTAGGGTATAGCCCTTTAAAAAGGTGAAAATTTAATAATATTCAATGGCTATTCAAAAGTCTAAAAGCAATCATTCACTGCGAACCGTAAGCTTCTCCGATGTGTCCCGCACTATGCTAAGCACATTACAGCCACTAATTTATTTCATCATGAGAAACTACCATTATATGGATGAGAAAACTAAGTTTAGAAAAATTAAGTTACTTTCCCAAGATCATCAAGCTGGTGTGTGGTGGAACCAGGTCGAAGTCAGGCATCCTAAAATCCTTTCTCCCCCGCCCCCAGGAGCTTCTGACAAAGGATCCTGGAGCGTCTGATCCTACATCTGCCAAAGTCCAAGGCTGCAGCAACGCAAAACCGTGCCTTCCATTGTCCTGGCATCTGCTTGTCCTCCAGCAAGGCTCAGTAGTTAGGAGGGGCCCAGAAGTCATTCCTTTCTGCCGAAGAACAGCTTCAGGGCATTCTCTCTCTGACTCAGCCCAAGTTCTGGCACCCTGCGATGGGGCAGCTGGCTCCTTCACGCAAGCCCCTCAATCTGGAAATGTCCTCTCCTGTGAACACCATGGAGGAGGCACCAGTGCTGTTCTGGGTGGGTAGAATGTGGGGTTTCCCAAGAAGGAAAGAGGGCTCAGCTGTAGCCTTCGGGGTGCACTTTGTAGCTATCGACAGGAGGGAGAAATAAGGCCAAGTCCAGATATTTGGGCAGGAATAGGATGGGCTCAGATGCGCTGAGTTTAGGGGCGGTGATGAGGTCAGAGAATCAGGCCCAAGACATGGCTATCTACTCTCCTCGGATTAACACGGATCTCCAGGGATCTCTTGAGTTCTGTGGGGCGGGCGGAGGGCCCTGGAGTGAGACACCGAGTTGCCACAGGCTCCCTGTCTCAGAGTTATCAGTGTGGGTGCTGGCACATACCGCCTTTCAAATAAACCCCAATCCTCACGGACACCACCGCACACCACTCCTAGACTCACAGTGCTGCAGAGAATCACGCCAGGCACCAGGTTGTGTTTGGGGGACTATGCTCTGGCTTAACCATAAGATGCATCCGCGAGACCACCGGAGATGCGAAGATGCGGAGATGCGGAGATGCGGGGATGCGGGGATGCGGGGATGCGGGGATGCGGAGATGCGGAGATATGAACTGCAAATGTGCAACCATAAGTCTACGAGCCTGCTATTGGGGTGGATGGGGGTGGATGGGAGTGGGACCTCCCTAGGAGCCAGTCCAGTTTACACCAAAGCCCAAAGGCACAGCAATCCAAAATGGCCCATACTGTTAACCATCAATGAATGACCTCAATTCAGTCCTGAAGTTCCTGAAAGATAAAGATAGCTAGAACTAGCAACTTGTACTCTTTAGACTACAGAACAGAGAAAAGCAAAAGCAAGATGTCATATAATAAAGAATTTTTTTCATTTTATTTTATTAGTTTCAAGTACAAAGTACATTGGTTAGACATTTATATAGTTTGTAAAATGATCCCCCTAATTGCTCTTTCTCTCCTCTGGCTTTCCACCTAGCCATTACAGTAATGCTAACTGCATTCCCTATGCCGTGCTCCCCATCCCTGTTACCATCCATCAGCTACTAATTTGTACTTCTTTGCCCTGGAGTTCCTGGAAGGAAGCCTCTAAATCCTTGGAATTTCCAGAGTAATAAGAGTGTCTTTGTTACTCTCAGTGGGCCCTGATAGTTTATGCTAACAAGATCACTCAATGTGGGCCCTAAATAATGTAAGCTAATGACATGACTCAGGATGGGGGCTGGCCACAGCAGAAAGACCGACCTGTCATTAGAGAGGTGGGGCTTTGAGTCATCTGATATCAGCCCCACTTATGGGGGAGAGGACTAGAGATTGAATTCAGTCTTTTAGCCAATAATTTAACCAATCATGCCTATGTAATGAAGCCCCAACAAAATTCCAGACACAGAAGCTCATGTGAGCTTCACTGGTTGGCAATACTCTATGTACATCGATACCCATCAATGAGCTGGAAGAGTGATGTATCCTGACTCCACAGGGAGAAGACACCTCATGCTAAGCATTTTTTCTTTTGGCTGGTGCTGATTTTTATCCTCTTTGCTATAGTAAAATGGTAATCATAAGTATAGCACTTTCCTGAGTTCTGTGAATCATTCTAGCAAATTATCCCAAATTAGTAGCCAATTGCTCATAAGTGAGTATGGCCTGGGAACCCCTGAACTTATTGCTGGTGTTTGAAGTAGAGGAGTCTTGTGGAGGACTGTGCCCTTAACCTGTGAAGTTTGGCCTAACTCTGGGTAGCTGGCGTCAAAAGTCATTGTTCAATGATATGCAGAAAATTCTATATTCATCTCTACTTGGCTAAAAGGTATTTTCAGGATTCAGAACTATCATATGGCTCACATGAGCAACAATTCTCTAAGGGCTCTTGCTTCCATGTCCATGTTTCATTGTGCCTCTTAACCAGATGATCTTACTTTAACCCAGGGGTCCCCAAGCCCCAGACCACGAATCAGTACAGGTCAGTGGCCTGTTAGGAACCAGGCTGCACAGTAGGAGATGAGCAGCGGGTGAGTGAGTGAAGCTTCATCTCTATTTGCAGCCACTCCCCAGCACTGGCATCACCACCTCAGCTTCACCTCAGATCATCAAGCATTAGATTTTCATAGCAGCACCAGTCCCTGGTGCCAAAAAGGTTGGTGTCCACTGCTTTAACCCACCAGACCCAGGGCTCATTCAGGATAATGATGAACCACCACAGCTGCTTCAAGACCTTCACCAGAGGAGAATCTTTGCCCATGGGCTCCGTGAGTTTTCCTCCCTTACACTTTATTCTTTTTGCACATCCACTGTGTAACAATCTATGATTTCACTCCTCATTAAAATAGAAAAAGGTCAGTATCTAGGTGCACTTAACAATCTTTTGCGCTATTCTTCAGGCCTCTAACTAGCTACAACTCTGGACACAGGCTTTCTAAATCCTAAATAAGTATATTTATAAAATGAGAAGATAAAGTATAGACTAAATCATTCAGTGACTTAATGTAGAATTTGAATTAAACAAAGGAAAGAGACTAGAATCTGAGAATCATAAGATTTATGTCACTCTTATAAAGAACTAGGCAGCAAATTTGGGAGCTATAAAAGTCCTCAGAGATTATCTATTTTAAAACCTTCATTTTGTATGTTAACTAGACTTATTGAAAACATCTTTATTTTTCAGGTGAGGAAACTAAGGCCCAGGAAGGTTACAGTGAAATGTCTTTTCCTACATTACAAACTAGGGACTCTGAAGACAGTATTTTCTTGGAATGTATTTTATTTTTAGAAGTCAAACTCACTAAAATGCTTTGTTCCAAAGCAGAAAACTCATACCATCAATGTAATAACTTATTCGCAACACAGTTTGAAAATGTCACCATTAACAGTAGAATGATCTTATGATTATGTCATGACAATGCAGAAATCTTCCAGGTTTTTGGAAAGGTCTCAGTTTTTGTTTCCATGGAAGTTATTCTCTAGGAGCATGAAGGAATGAAAATAAGGTATCTTAGATCCTCTTTCTAGAGTTACACGTTTCTATGACTTTTTTTCTGAATTATTCCCAGTTCTTTAGTTATAAAATTGGATGACAGGATACATGGCTTGTTTTCATAGTAGTTGTGTTTCTGAGAGAGAGCTTCAGATCCATTTTTAATTGAGCAAAGGACTTTGCTATTTAAAGAAATCCTCTTGTGAATTCTTTTGTAAAACCAAAAAGAAAATGATTTTCTAATGTAAATAAACTCCCCACAATTTTTCTGCTTTGGGAATTCAGATTTCGGTATGTAGGAGTGTCTTTTAAATGAGGTTCCCCTACATTACATATCTTCACTTATTCCAGGTAACATGAGAAAAAGGCAGATGAATGTGGCAAAATGCTTAGATATCCTCAGAAAAAGAGTCACCTGATTCAGGTAGAGTGGGAAAAACCACAAAGGCTTTGTTTCCTTTATTCTGGACTAACAAGGCTGTTTTTTTTTAAGATCCAGTCAGAATGTACAGCAGCAAATAGCTCACAAATGTTTAATACATGACCAAACGCACCTCACAATTCACCCAAACACCTAATGTATTATTCCAGTAGGCTATGAGAGACAAGCATCAATCAAAATTCAGGCTATAACATCCTTTCTCAAGGTGAAAGAACTAAAACAACTGTATTATCTGTACGATGATCACTCCTCTTTTATTTGCAGCTGCGTTCCACTCTGACCATCAGAGAAGGAATGGCATAGCTTTACTGCTGCTCTTATTAAATATTATTACTGTGGTGCAAGCCTGACGATTGAGAGAGGAGAAAAAAAGAGGCAGCTTCATTGCCCAGAGGAGATCCAGTAATCAGATGGTCTGCAGCCTGAAAAGGGCATCAATCTTCTGAATCCAATTCTGACTATACACTTTGGCAGCAACTGTATGGTCTTGGTATAAAATGTGGACAATATTAAGGTAATTGCTAACCTAAAAAGTGTGTATTTAAGAAAGAAAACAAAAGGGAAGGCTATAGAGATTGAGAACACCATTAAGAATACTAATTGAGATTTTAAAATAACAGTACTGAGGAAATACTTTAATATGTTGGACTAGCCATAGGATTTATTTATTTATGTATTTTCCTATTGTAGTCCTTTGTCTTCTTTGTCTCTTTTTTTTTTTTTCTTTTTTTGGATGGCAGTCTAGGATCCCATCTGCCTCCTTCCTGGTTTTGAAAAATATCTACCTGTATCCTTGAGCATACTCTTTGTGGGTTCCTACAAACTCCCACAGAGGAAGCTACAAAGACTCATTCCTTCCTTTCCCCACATCCTGGTAGGCAACACTGGCACATAGTCAAGGCTCAGCCTGTCAGATGCTTTTACTTACCTGAATTCTGAGCAAGCAAAGCAAAGATCAAGGGTGGGTTAAATGTACTCACAGCAGCAGAATGACTACAACAGTGGCATGGCCAGATTCCCCCACTTTTTGACTCTCTGGTTCACGATCATTTTCTAAACATGATCTCCCAACCTCCACTCTGCTGGAAAGTCCTTTCTTTGCTTTAGAAGTCAGAGTTGATCTCTGGTACTTGCAATCTAAAGCATCATAATTGATATCCATCATTCTAAGATTCCATGAATGTGAGACTGAGGAACAGAGTGAGGAACATCCTAAAGGAAAAAAAGTATGCTTTCCAAAAAGCTCATTTTTATTCAAGGTTCCTATTTTACATCCTATAATAATATGAGAAATGCATATAGAAAATGAATATTCCTCTTGTACATTTATTATTGCCACCTTATATGTGAGATATTTTCCTACTGTTAGCCATTCCACAGGTTGGGTGAATCCCCAAGAGTAACTAGGGAATTGAAATAATTGATAACATGGTAGATTTCTTTCAAGAATTCCAGCTCTGAAAATGAGCACAAGAGATATCCCTTAAGACTGAAGTAGGAACATAGTAAGAAATCCAATAGGAGATGCAAAGTTGTGAAACTAGAAGAAAAGTAGGCTTTGCCTACCTTGGCAGGAAGCTGAACTGGGGGGAAGAGTCCCCCAAGATAGGTCCTTCAACCATAGAGGATCCAGAATCTTAAGAGAAAGCAAGCCCAACTGCTACCCTAGTTCAGTGAATAAAGAAGGTATCTCTGAAAGCTGCCAATGGAGGGCAGTTAAACAAGGGAAGGCGAGATTAGAGCACCAGATAGCCTATGTTCTAGGAAACAATTGTGCAACCATAGAGAGAAAAGCCTTCTGCATATAGGGAAGACTTGCCTAGGAAGCAGAATGACTGTACAGATGAAGGGGACTCTAACCAGAGCCAAATGGGATGACCATGGGGCTCATATGAAGAATTAAAGGCTCACAGGCAAGTTCTGATAATGCCAACAAGAAACAATCAGTCTACCTTGCTTCGGATGATCAGTCTGTGCTCTGAAAGCATCTCCAAATATGCTGCATATATTCTTTGGGTGCATGCATATAGGTGCTTGGGGACTGGTATTGATTCCATTTCCCTTTGTTTTCTTAAATATTCTATTTTTTTTTTTTTTGCAGAATTAAGAGGAAAGGATCTCTGGGAGAACCACCCTATTCAATTTGACCTTTCAGTAAAAGAACACCAAGAAGTCTTCCTAAGAAGATGAGAGAAACACTGATCATCAGTAATTCCTGACTTTCTAAGCCAGAGAATACACACAAACATATGACCTTAGCAAATAACTTAAACCAGGTATTGCCATCTAGGGTAATAACAGCCACTTTGTAGGGCTGTTTTGAGAGTAATTGAAATATAATCTCAACACGTGCAGTATTGTGGACTGCACATTTGTGTCTCCCCAAAATTCATATGTTGAAACCTTAACCCTAAAGGAATGATATTAAGAGCTAGGGCTTTTGGGGGAATAATTAGATTTACATAAGGTCAAGAGTGGAGCCCCCATGATGACATTAGTGTCCTTACAAGAAGAAAAAGACACTAGGGCTCAATCCACCATGTGAGGATACAATGAGAAGACAGCTGTCTGCAAGCCAGGAAGAGGGCCCTTAGTAAACACCGATCTGTTGGCACCCCATTCCTGGACCTCCTAGCTTCCAAAGCCCTGAGAAATAAATTTCTGTTGTTTAAGCCACCTAGTCTATGGTATCTCGTTATATAGCAACCCGATCTGACTAAGATAGCATATAAAACTTTCTACACAGTATTATATATGAACATAGGTAAATAAAAATGAATAAATGAAGTCACTGACTAGGTAAATTTGGATTTCAATGAGATTCAGAAAATATTTCACTTACACGGCTAATCTAATTCCACCAAGAAAACAGCTAGGAAGATGAACTAGGATGGACACACTTTTTAAATATATTTATTTGCAGTTTCTATTGTGAAGAAGCAGAAGCAGCAACTGCCACCATCCCCACGACAAGCCAGGCTCTTGACAAGGATTGGTGAAGTCTGCAGATGGCTCTGTCAGGGGAATAGTGACTCTCCAGCCAGTGTCATGGGAGGAATCAGGAGGACAGATTTTCTTAGGCGATTTTCTCATTCATTCTGGTTTTTGCTTGGCTAGAAAGAGTACATAAGCTGTTTGTCTCAAATGAATGCTCCAGTAGATAAAACACAAAAAGGGGCTTTGAGAAACATAACAAAATAAGAATTGCCATACTGGCTTAGGCAATACTGACAATAGTATCAAGGGGCATTTTGTAGAAAAAAGTTGCAACTTCCCCCGTAATCATGGCTTCACGAACTTAGAAGCAACTCACAAATGTCCTTAGGTTCTTATTAAGATTTTATCATCCACAACTTTACTTAAACCCTTCTTCAGTTTTATACTAGCCTTTTCAATCAATGCTATGTTTGGGGCAGGAAGTTTATTTAGTTTTAGCCAACTTCTATTCCTATATTTGTTACTCTTGACTGCAGTCTCAATTCACTATACAACTTGGAGCAAGTCCCAAGCTGATCTATCTTAACATCTTCGTCTATAATATGGAAAAATAATTATTGGCTCCTTAGTGAGGTCACAAATAAAAGGAAGATATTCCTAGAGCGTCATTTTTCTCTGCCGTGAGCTCTACAAAGGAAGAAAAGGGTTTAAAACCAGACACTTGAGTTCCATTTTTGGTGCTAATTTATATCAATCCAAAAAGAATCAAATAATGAAATAATAGAAGAGAGAAATATGAGATGGAAAGGAAATAAAGAAAATCTTGGGATCAGATTGACTTATCTGATTGACTTATAAGCCATGAACCAGCAGAAATGTATGTGCCATCCACAAACTGAAGGTATTAAAACTAGATTACTCACCTGGATTAAAATACTGCAGAATCTATGTGACTTCTACCAAATGGTCACTTATAAATAAAAATATTTGGTACGAGTAGGAATAAAAATGGCTTTTTTTTTTCCTTTTGGGTGAGAGAAAACCCAAAGACAAGTAGTTCTGAATTATCAAAGTAGGGGAAAACAATAACAGGCTATGTATATCTTTCTAAATCATCGATTGGAATTTGACAAGAAATTTTTTTGTCATATATCAAATTGGTTCTAGATATGAGTTACTTTAATCACTGTTTTATGGCAGATGGGAGTAATAGAGCGAAGATTTAGAGAGGAGATTTGATATATTCTATTCAGGAGGAGGAGCTACAGGAAAGTATAATTATGGAGACGTTAACATGCTAGGCAGGACAGAGTGGGTGATTAAAAGACACAGTGATCTCTTCATTTCTCCCTTATTAAAGGCAAAAGAAAATTTTAATAAAGTAATGTAGTCACTTCCAGAAAGCCAAAATGAGTTCAATGTGAAACATCTGAATGTAACTAAGCCATCTTAGTTTCTTTGGAATTGAATTTTAGAATTTATTGAGAAGATAATAATTAAAAGTAAATACCCTCTAAATAATTTATTACAATCTTATGACGCTCACATTTGTTAACTGTGTAAAGAAGCAAAATTTTACTGCTAGAAGAACATATATTACAGTTAACGTAGGTGTTCTACTTGTTATAATGCTGAAAAATGTTTTTAATTAAGTGATATTAATATAAGTGCAAAGAATTCTTTGGGGTCGCTTCCTCCTATAAAGAGGTTTTAAATATTAAATGAAGGAAAATGCAAACTACCTTACTTTGTCCATCATAAAGATGAAAGTCGTATGACCTTGCATCAAGGGAATGCAGTGTAGATTAATTAGCTAATTAGATCTTTGTTGTATGCAGTGTTATGAAAGGCAAAGTGTGCCTGTGGCCCTGGCTCAAGCCAGCCTTTTCATCTGAAACACCAAGGCATTGAAGTCAGCACAGCGACTGTCACCAGATCAAGGCAAACAAACAGATAAATAGTAATTAAAGGTGTGGTTTAGTGCCTGGAGAATCAGGGGAACTTGCCTAGTTTTTGGCCTTATCAAATCAGTTGACCCCTTTGGACTCAGTTTCCTAATCAGTAGATTGAAAGTGCTTGACCTTTATAAGGAGTTTCCAGCACTAAAATTCTATGACGCACAATTTTTAATACCTAAGAGAAGCAAAAAAATCTCTCTTCACAACAGAGGATGGAACCATATCCTGTGCCATACCAAGAAATTCCAAGAAAAGGCCAGCTGTTCAAGTCCTCCCACCTCCGGCCACTGAACTGCCTTCAGCTTCCCCAGCCACCAGCACGTTTGGAAGCCCAGGAAAATCCATAGCATTTGAAAACCTAGTGACAAATTCCCTCGATCTCCAGTAAAGTAGGTCTCTATACATATCTCTTCATCAATTTTTCCTGGACCTCCGCGACTCGCTTTCCAATCTGTTCTTGCTGTTGACTGAGCTGCCCTTTGGGTTTAGAACACTCATAATGCCTCCTCTTTTCTTCACTCCCACAAATGACATATTAGGTTACTCTCATTCTTCCACTCTTTATTCATTCATTCACTGGGCTAGCATTTATTGAGTACCTACAATGGGCAGCTGTCTTTGGCAGGCCTTGATCTCTTTTGATTAGAATGCTGCGAACAGGAAAGCCAGCATATTAGTTTGTGGTAGCTAGCAGCATCTTCCATGGAATTATACTGCCTGTTCAAATTCCAGCTCTCCCACTTACTGTGTTATCTTGAACAAGTGTCTTAACTTCTCTGTGCCTTGGTGTTCTCATTTGTAAATTTAATTAATAGTATCAACCACCTCATAAAGTTTTGTGGAGGATCAAATAAGTTAATCTGTGTTTAGAGCCTCGAGAACCCTTGATAAGACCTGATAAGAACTTGATAAAGGTTATTCCTTATTATTATCCTCCGACTATCTGAATCAGTCTGAGATCAGCAGCCCCGTAGCTGAGTTGCTGATGACATTTGACACAGTGCCTTCTATTTAAAACATGATATTTCATGGCTGTGGAGTTGTTTGTCCACTTCAAAGGGCCAGTGGGAATGGATTTAAGGAACATTTGTCGCTGACAAGGATTAGTGAAGCAAGCAGAGTTGCTACCTAAGAGAGCTCAGGGCAATGACAGTCACTTTGTCCAAGCCTGAGTGGTAGCAAAAGGATGGCAACAGCCCCCTAAGAGAATCAGACAAACCCAGGATGACCTGAGGTTTGCTCTAGTCACCTCTTTTTGAAGGTACAGGAGTCTTGGTTGCATATTTATTATAACGGAAGCATTTGTCATGCCTGAACAGCGACAATGACGGCAATGGTAGTGATCTCAGTAATTGTCATAGTAACAGTAGCAGTAGTGGTAGAAGTTGAAATGATATTGATGGAAGGAGAGGGGGTCAAAGGTACTAGTAGTAAGAGTAACCACAATAATCGTAGTAATCACAGTGATAGAGGTGGTAACAGAAGTGGTTGCAGCAATGGTTCGGTAGTAATTTTAGCAATGGCATTAAGCACAGCAGCACTGGCATTGGCAGGAGTAGTTGCAGTGGTGGGCGCGGTGCACTATGGCTATACTTTTATGACATCATTCAAAGCATTTTACATTTATTAACTTAATTCACACAACTACCCTATGAAGTAGAAATTATTATAAATGCCCATTTTACAATAGTGCCTATAATATTTGGAATAATTTCAGTTCTAACTGATATCAGACTTGGCTGTGCTAGTCCCAGCAGCATCTCATTAAGGCTGTGGTCCTCTCATCTCAAATCCCCCTACCCCAATCATTGAAGCCTCCTCCTCACTTATGTAAGCTGAAGCCCCAGAGCCTCTGTGTTAGAGTTGGTCATCGAGAGGATGTGACAGCTGGCTGACCCGAGAACTGGACCCGGGCAAGCAGAGGGTCCTCACCCCCTCCCCTGCCCTTGGAATGAATGTACATTCCACTCACCATTTTCACAGCCAGAGCCATTTTCAAGGACACGGCCTAGAGAGAACAATGTGTTGTTGAGACTATCTGGATGGTATACATGACTGAAACCAGTTAAGGCCTTGATAACAGCTTTTACGATTCTGGTGGGCAGGTGTGGAAATTGACTCATCTTGCAGTCACCCAAGACAAGACTTGTATGTAAGTTCCCTCACTTATTAAACCTGTCACCTTCCAATCTGGAATGGTCTGCCTCTTTCTTCATTCTTTACTTGTGTTCCATGTCTGGGGGTCAATTTCAAATTTCACCAGGGAAGCTCACAAGGTTTTCAACTAACACTCTGCATCCTTGTAATTGCTTCTGGTGGGAAGACATTTATTATGCAATGTGAAATTGCTTGCTTGCTTTCAACAGAGGTGTCATTCTTGGCAAAAAAAGAGTGGAGGAAATGTGTCGCCCTCTGACAGTGGGTATTTTATAAAGTGATTGGCCAGAGTAGTAGAAGGAAAAGAAAGAAAGAAGTTGTCCCTCACCTCCCTTTTGGCTGAGGCAGAGTCGTCAAATCTCCTCAATGCCAGAGAGAGGCCTGTCTTTGCCTTTCTGTCAAGATCTGCCTTCACACATGACCCATTCTTTCCCTTCAATGAATTGAGAAGTCTCTAGAAAAGCCATTTCAAGGTTCAGAGTCAGATGTACTGGTGTACAAATATCACTTCCCTCACTAACTGCATGGCTCCCTCAGACTCAGTTTCCTCCTCTGTAAAATGAGGATAATTATTACCATAGAGAGCTGTTATAAGAAACCAGAGAGAAGGCACATCAAAACATGACACAGCACTTGGCACATATTAAGCTTTAACAACCATTACCCATTACTATTAGAGTGGTTACTGCCATTTTTCTTTTCCTTCAAGAAAAGAAAATCTATTAGTATCATAAGTAAATACCCAAGTGATTCTTGCCCCAAAAAGCTTCTTAAATTGTGTTATATAACTCGTGTAACTCAGAAAATGATATTTTAGGATTCTAGTGTCAGGGAATCACCCAGATCACCACTCCTCAAAGATGCTGTGTTAGTCTCCTACTGCCGCTGTAGCAAATGACCACAGATTTAATGGCTTAAAACAACACAAAGTTATTATCTTACAGTTCTGGAAGTCAAAGACTAAATGGGGTTGTCAAGAGGCTCTAGAGAAGAATATGTTTTCTTCCCTTCCCAGCTTCTAGAAGCTGCCCATAATCCTTGGCCGATGGCCTTGCATCATCACTCCAATCTCTGCTTCCATCAACACAGCTCCTCCTTTAACGCTCCTACCTTATTCTTTCCTTTACAAAGACCTTTGTGATTACATTAGGCCCACCCAGAAAATTCAGGATAAGCCCCCATCTCAACATCCTTAATTTAATCACATCTGTTAAGTCCCCTCTGCTGTGTAGAGTCACGTATTCGCTGGTTCCAGGGATTAGAAAATGGACATCTTTGGGGGGCCATTATTCCGCCTACTACAGATGCAGTGAAGAACTAGCATAGGAAGACTGAGTTGTCCCCATTCCTTATTCAGTGTTTACATATTCACTTCTGATTTTCTATCCTCCTCGATCCACAATATGTTACCCAACGTCTCTGAGGGTCAGTTTCCACTTGTGTCAAATAGGAATGGCCACTCTGTATGCTATTTGGGGAATAACCAATGTACTTGGGTTGTAAAATGCTTAGCAAATTTTAGAATAAAATTCATTATAAAAATGAACAAGTAGTAATTTAACTGTGTCAGAAGTCAATTAATAGACTCAAACTACTTTGAGATCTTTGGATAAAAAGGCATTCTTTTGATGCCAAGTATATATCGGTGTTTTGCCTTTGTCCTCACTTTAAGCCATATATCAAAAGAACACATTAATTCATTTTTCCTGCTTCAGATAAACTATCTAATTTTCTTCCCCTGTGGTTTTCCTGAATGTCTCCTCCCCCCGAGCCTTCCGGTGGGTGCTGTGCAGCTCACTTTCTTCACTTGGTGTCCTGGGGGGTGGGTCGGTATGGCCTCTTTGACTAGTGTGTTAATCTCTCTTTGTTCTCAAACTATAGCTTTCACTGCCTATGACTTTGTTTTTCACTGTGTAGTTGTGAGTTTGCCACCTCTCTTTTGAGCCTCATCAAGGGCTGCTTGGGCCTGATATGTAGGTTTCTTTCTAGTTTCATGGTCTCCAGGGGAAATGGAGTTGATATGGTTATTTCCCTGCTGAGTTAAGAGTTTGCCTTCATGCGCATACCATGTTATTTTACTCTAGTTAGAGAGAGCAGGCAGTGATTGTACTTCCATGGACTCCCACATGAAAATGGAGAAGAAGCTATCGTGTGTCCTTCAGAATTCCTGATGCATTGCCTTTGCTGCCTGCAGGTGGGTAGGAAGATATACCAACTACACGCTGGAAAAAAGGTACAGATGACTCCACCTTTTGAAGTTGACCTTCCCCAGAAACTAAGACCTCTATTCACTTAAAAAGAAAAAAAAAAAGTTGCATCACATTTCTTAACATCTAAAAAGACATGACTGCATTTAGAATAGTGTGAAGCTACCTTTTATCTCCTTCCCAGGCAAAATAGCTATGTGGATGTTTGAGTCACTATTTGGACATTTAAGACAGAGGGGATTTAATATAGGAAAAGAATGACAGAGGTGTCGAAAATTCTGGCTAAAAGGAAAGTGGCATTATCTAGAGATCGGCAATGGCAGTCATCACTGTCCCCATAGTTGGAGAAGCCAAGGGGTAAATGTGGTGCTCCCCAGAGTCCACCAGCACACATTTGTTGCTGATGTTGGAACTGATAGCTCTGGCATTGTATTAGTTTCTATTGCTATTGTGTGATAAATTACTTTAAAACGCAATGGCTTGAAGCAGAACACATTTACTCTCACAGTATCTGCAGGTCAGGAATCTGGGCATGGCTTAACTGAGTCCTTTCTCAGCTCCACGGTGTCTCACAGTCTGCAATCTAGGTGTCAGTTAGACTATATTCATCTGAAGGCTCCAATGGAGAAGGATACACTTTCAGACTCATGTAGATGTTGGCAGGATTCAGTTTCTTGTAGGGTTGGACCTCAGTTCTTTGCAGGCTGTTGCCCAGAGTCCACTCTCAGTTCCTTGCCATGTGGGTCTCATAAACATGGTAGCTTGCTTCACCAAAGCATGCAAGCCGAGAAGGCAATAGAGAGAATCTTTGAGCAAGAGATCCGTCAAAATCTTTTGTAACCAACCACAGAAAGTGACATTCTTCAATATCATTATATTCTATCGCTTAGCAGCAAGTTACTCAAGGGGAGAGGATTACACAAGGCCATGAGTACCTAGAGGCAAGGATTACTGGAAACCACCTTGGAGGCTATTGATCTTAGCTGCTTAGCAGGAACCCAAGCACCCAAGCTCCTACTGATGATGCTAGAACTGCTACCAACGCTACCGGAGACCCAGTCTCACACTGCACCACCCACTGCTACCACCATCATAGCCAAATGATGTTCCCCCAGGTGTTCCCATTAACAAACCCTATCTAGAGTCCAGCTACCAAATCTGCTAGAAAGGTTTCTAGCAGCCTGCAATTCAGAGCAGAGGAAATAAGGATGAGAATAGGACTAACAACAAATAATAGTTGGCACAATGGGAAAAGGTTGTTTCCAATCATTTCCATACCTCCCCACCCCAATTGCTCTTTTAGAACATCTTTTAGTCCTCCTTCTTTTAACTCCCTGATCCCCTGATATTATCTGCTCTACATGTAAGGTCCCACTCACCACTCTTCACTGGAACATCCCACCTGGACTTGCTTTCTCAGACTGTACTCTAAGTTCCCATCCTTTCCTTACTGTTTGCCCTTTCACTTTTTTCACAGCTTTGCCTTTGTCTCCTCGGGGCTTTTATTTTTGCCGAGTAGCACTGGATGATAATGGGAAGCTTTTAAGTTGCTTCAATTCAACAAAGTCTATCATGGAGATGCTATGTTTCAGGCATTGTGCTAGGGGCTAGAGATGTAAAGAGGGAAAAAGAAATAGTTCCTGACCTTGAAGATTATGCAGTTATGCCAGGGACATGGATATCTATAAAACACAATAAGTGCTACATTATGAGTACATTTTGACAGATTGATTGACATACCATATAGATCTGTCCTCAGTTGGCTGCAGGTTATCTGCACTCTTGGTTCTTGCTAGAGAAAAAATGCAACCTTGAACTCTCAGTCATACACTCCTTATCAAAGATACTTACAATAAATAATGTATGGAGGTTTACCTAAAAGGCAAACAGCCCATTTATTACTTTACATAGCCTCAAATTTACTATTCATGCACACAGAAGCATAATTCAGTTTAAAAAAAAAAATCTGTGAAGAACTAAAATATGATCCATGGCCTCGTTTTCATACCTCAGTGGAACATCTTTTACTCAGCTGAACTTTGGTGTCTCTTTATCTGCCTAGATGGAGCAATATTTTTAGAAACTGCCAAATGAAATAAAATACATACCCAAAGTAGGATGTTTGGAGTTTCCTCCCTTACATCTTACTGTGCTCTTTTTCTAAGGACTCCATGGAGAAGTTCCTCTCAGATCTTAGATTCAGGAGGAGCTTGCTCAGAACAGCTCATTTGCTTTTGTCTTAAACATACTGCAAAATACTGCAATTCATTGTGTTTCCATATTTGCTTTAGCTGCCAGAAGCTTAGGACCAAATTTGTAGTCCTTGTCTAACAACTGTACGAGAGTGGGTGACAGGCATTTATTTTGCTGCCCCTGTTTCCTCTTCACCCCTCATCCTCCATTATCCTTTTGTAGGTATGTTGTTAAGATATCTCAAACTCTCTGTAGAACATGAAGGTCATTGCAATTGAATTATGCAGGTGTATATATGGAGCTGTTTCTACTTGGGAGGAAGGATCAAGAAAATCATAGAAAGAAATGATACTTGATCTGAGCCTTGAAAAATTGACATTTATCTGAGCTGAGAAGGTCTTTCCAGGTTAAGAGAATAATATTAGCAAAGACTTAAAGGCATAAAAATGAGTGTGGGTTTATGAGACCATATATAGGAGAAGGGAGGATATAACACATATTTATTTTCCTAATTAATTAATGCATTATCCCTCTCAGTTAGAAGAGTATTTAGCCTATTAACATGCATCTTTACACAGATAATGTAATGATAATGATGATAGCAGTTTCTATCAGGAGAATAAAAGTATTTTTTAGTCAAGTAAGCATTTTTCTGTTTATTCAAATTGTAAGGGCTTCCCACTCTGTCTACAGGTTAGCTAACCTAGACACTAAGCCACCAAAAATGACAATATCTGTCACAGGCCTTCTCCAGAGTGGGTATAAACAGGGTAAAACTAGAGAGCCCATCCACCAAAGCACAGTTCTCTGCTCCTGCAAAACTACCTCCTGGCCTGACTTAGCCTGCAGTAAAGGGCAAAAGGAACGGCACATGGGTAAGAGCAAAAGATCTTAGACACAGGGAGAATACTGTGCTATTGTTTGGTATCCACAAGGCTCTGAGCAAGTTACTTCCCCTTCTCGAGTCCTCATTTTCTTCTTATAATTTGGATGCCTGAGATCCCATGTTTTCAACTGCTCTCATTATTCTATAATCACATCTCCTCTTCTTGACAACCTGTGATATTCATTGATTTTCCCAATCTATAAACCATCTATATACATCACCATAGACTCCCAGTAGCCACAGATAACTTTAAAAATGAGTCATTCACCATGCCTCAAGCAGGAAATTAAGGCTTGTTATGTTGAGATATGAATAATTGAAGGTAACTTTCATTATTTTGATTGCTTTTTTCTGGCAAATATTATAATTATTTAGGCAGCTGAAGAATACATCATGTTAAAATGTCAGTAAATATAGAAACAAATCTAGTCCTTAAGTGAGTCCCCACCAAGACATCATGAGAAGAGCAATTTGCTGGAACCACACGTGAAAAACATTGAGCTATTTGAGGATTTGAGGAGATTTCCAGTCTGAAAAGTGGCCTATTTGAGAAGAAAGAACCATCTCCAGGAAGGAATTAACAAAGCAAGGGCTTTTGTTGGTTAGTTAAGTAAATTTCAAGGGTTTTAAGTGTTGCTTTTTATAAATACCAAAGGAGTAAAATTGGATTAACTCTAACTGTTGTTTTACCTTAAGCTTTAATGGAGAGCTTTAGGCCAGCCTGGGTCCCAAAATGAGGGAAAGTTTTGCGTGAGGACTGCACAAGGTATTCAACAGAAAACCCGCCTCTTATTCCCAAGAGTCTGGTGCTGGCCTGAACGAGCATCTCTCTGAGTGCAAACAAAGTACTAGCCTGGAAAGGCACTGGCAGGAAAGGGAATCCACAGGAAACTAAATGTTCTCCATGCACAAACAAGCACTGATGCGAAATTATTGTCCTTGAATAAGAATAAAAAGAAATCCTGCCATGAGAGTTCTAGCCCTGATATGCTCACATACATATCACTCTTACTATTTCCACCTCAGATCTAGCCCTGACTTCCCCACCCACCACACATTCACCCTACCACCTCCAACTACTGCCACTTGTGCCCATGACATTGCGCTAAGCACTCAGTAAGTTGTCTCTGAATGGTCTTAAGATGTTATCTTGCTTTGTAAATTTGCATGTGCAGGTCTTTCAGTGTTATCCCCTGTGCCTGAGATTCATGCAATTTTGACTGGGCAGCTAGATGTATGTAGCCACTGTGTAGGCGTTCTCCAAGTGTGTTAGGCTGAAACTGTGAATACCTGTAACATTTACTTTTTAAACCAATCTTCATGTGACAAAAGGCTAAATTGCTTAATATGTTAAGAGCTTTTACATCCAATAAAAATGCCGACAGTTTAAAAAGCAAAGTATATAAAGAGCTATTTCACTGAAAAAGAAATGCAAGTGTCTTTAAAACATGAAAGGGTGTTCAAATTCTCTCATAATGAAAGAAAAACAAACTAGAATAATGAAATACTATTTTTTTCCATACCAGATTGGACAATATTAAAATTTTATAATATACAGTAAGGCAGAGGAAAAATCAGCAGTTTCATAAACTATTAATTTAAACTATTAAATTGTTATAATTCCATCATAGGGCAGTTAGATAATAACTATTGAAATTTCAAATCTACATACACCTTGAGCCTTCATTTTCACATGGAGGAATTTATCCTTCAAAAATGCTATATTATATATAAGCAACAATGGAGAGCTAGGATATTTATTGTAATATTATCGTAATAACAAAATATACCATAAATGACAACCAATATTTGGAGACCTCTAAATGTCCAAGATTCTACTCAGTTATTAAAAGGGATGAGGTAGATCTTTACCAAAAGATGTCCAAAATCGGTTCTTATATGAAAAAGAAACTTGACTGTGTCATAGGCAACTTTCTGTTATTTGCCCCCAGTACAAAGTTAGTCAAGCCATTTCTTGGGCCCAGAATTCTTCACACAATCAAAGAAGCCCACTTTCAAGCAGCATGCCAATGCAGTACAGGTAATATCTGGATATTTGATAAGGATTAAAGGAAGAGTAAAACTCTTCAGGCAAGTATCCGTCTCTTGATGTTCTAAAATTTCCATTTCATTGTGCTGAAAACATACCAAAGTATAATCTTGCCCAGAAAATAAGACTCCCTAGAAATGTCTTATTTTCATGATAAAAACTAAAGTTCAGCTTCAATTAAGAAAATATAAAAACCTTTCTTATTAATTTGTTAATATAAATATACAACAAAACACTAATTACTAATAGTTTCCCAATATATTTAAGATACAATTTAAAATAACCAACTCTCACAAAACTTTAACTCTCTTTTCTCATTGCTTGATACAATCTTTTCTCCTCTGCTTTAAGAAAAAGCTTTAACCTTCCTTCACTAAAATTCAGGTATCAAATAGCTTATCCACAGTTCCCTGGATGCCAGCTTAAGGTGGTAGCTATTGAACTTCATTGATTTGCTGCTAACAAATTGGAAGATTTAATGGTGTGACTTCCATATGTTGGTAGTTGGTGATCAGGTCTCACTGGGGTCTCTCCAAATGGGAAAAGAATTGCTTCCTACTAATCTCAGGCAGCCGTATCGCATCCACATCCATTTCCTCACTGATCTTAAACAGAAAGAATACAGAGAAAGATTATGTTTCATTCTCCCACTGCGTCTACATAAAACCCAATTGCCGAACATTTCTGATCAGCAAAATGTTACCTTGGCAACAACTTTGTACAGCTTTTACTCCTCCTTCCTTTGAAGCTCATTGTTTGTGTAAAAGTTATTTTGTCTCCTAATGACGAAAATGAAACAGCTAGCCTGACCGGTTCTCTGGTTCTTCCAGACAAAGATTATAAAACTGGCAGCCTAGGGACTAAATTCAACACTTGGGCATGTCTGACCACACAAAAGTCTTTGGCTTTATTTTATTATATTTTATTTTAATGTAAGTCAACATGTACAAACTAGAAGATTTGACATGAAATTCCAAATTTCCAGTTCTCTTTTTTGCTGAAATATTTTTTAAATTTTTATTTTTCAGTTAGAGTTGACATTCAGTATTATTTTATATTAGTTTCGGATCTACAGCATAGTACACAAACATTTATATAATTTACTAAGTGATCCCCCTGATTAGTCTAGTACCCACCTAGTATGTTACTATATATAATTATTACAAGATAATCGACTATATCCCTATGCTGTACTTCACATCCCCGTGACTATTTTGTAAAGACACTGGGCCCACATTCTCAACAATCAGCTGTATTGTTTCACATTTCATTGGTGAAAACTAATCACATGACCGTGTCTAGATGCAAAGGGTGCTGGGAAATATAGTCCCTGGAGGGGCAGCCACTCCTCAGTAACAATTTTATAAAACAGAAGAGAGAACACACATTTTTGTGGACATCCTTGCCTCAGCAACCATGAATATGTCTCCTTCTTCCTCTTCCTCTGCTAACTTCTTTCCTCATTATCAGAAGGCTCTTCTCACTTCTTATTGCCATCCAAACCTCAACATATTTTACCTCCACCAGAATTCTAATTTAAAAATTTCTAGTCCTTTATCTTGGTAAATAGCTAAAGTAACTTTCCCAAAACAGTTTTGTTGTTTCCTTCAGGATATTTATTATGATCGTTATAACTTTAAAGAACAAGATTTGTTCTTCTCTAGTTAATCAGAAGGAAAATAAAAACTGATTGCATCTTGAATGTTTTTATTAAAGTATCACATCAAATTATCTGTTTCCAAAATATAGCAAATAAATAAAGGAAATAAATAATGAAAAGTGCCTAAAATAATTAGTATTGTGATGTTATAACCTAACTACTCTCCTTATGGTGAATTAATACTTTCTAAAGTCATTTCTAGTTCCTAGAATGTAAAGTGAGTTATAGAGGTGATCTGTGGGCTTCTAAAATCAATTAAAACTAACAATGTGAAGATAATACACAGAAAGGCTCATTTACTCATTGCAAGTAGCATAAAACTAAACTCAAATGAGCTTAAACAAAAATAGATGTTATTGTTTCACTTTGGACGAAAAATCCAGAGGCATAATTAGCTTCAGTCATGGCTGAATTCTGAGTTAAACCAATGTTATCAGGACTATTTTCTTCCATCTCTCAGGTTCATTTTGGAACAAAATAGCAGCAATGATTCTAACCCCTATACCCTCTAGCAGATAAGTCTGCTAGATAAGTCTAGCAGACAAGATCAAGAGTCCCTCAGTGAGGAAAACATCATTGTGACTCACTGAATCTGATTGGGTAATAATGTCATTCTTAAACTAATCATTGTAGCCAGGGGGAATTAATTGTGGGTCTCATGTGGGGGCCAGTTTCACTTGATCCAAACTAACTGTGAATTGGAGAAGGTAGTTCTCTAGAGGGCAATTAGGGTATGATTACTGTTGGAGTCTGAGAAGGCTAAGGCTTCTTGGAACTAGTTAGTTAAAGGCTAACATTCTTGGAACCAGCTGAAAGAGAAATCAAGAGCCAGGTAGAAAGGCACAAAAATGTCACTTTACTGCATGGTTTCAGGTCTGTTAACCAAATGGATTGTCAGTTCCTGAATGAGACAGACTTGCCCCACAGCAGACATTCAGTCTTTCACAGGGGCCAGCCTCTGTTGGATTTATGGCATGGAGAAGCAAAGAACGCTCTCTTCAAACTGATGTGACAAAGAAAATAGAGAAAAGGGGCTGAGTTTAATGTGCTCAGCTACTGCACCAAAACTCATCCACCAGGCAAGTCACTCATCTTACCTTGGAGCAAAGGGGAAAGAGGGGTACAGAGAATAGAGAAGCTAGGAGTGTTACTCTGAAGACATCCCTACATGCACCAGTGGAGGAATGGGGAATAAATATCCCCCCTAACATTTAACAGGAGAGTAAATGAATGGTGATAGCAACTACAGATGTCCATTACAAATAGAAAGTGAGACTTACTGTTCAATAAATAGAGCAAAATATATGCATCAAATGACTAGATTCCTTAACCTTTTCATTTCTAAAGGATATTAATTCCCCTTGCTAGAGAGACACCATAATACCCTTTAGACACTGTATTTCACAATTATTATCTCTTATCTTATTTAGTGTTTTTCTACAGATGAAAGATAACCAAGTATAAAAGTGATGCCCTGGGATGAAGTGAAGATGAGTATCCAGGAGACTGTGGTTGAAAGCTTAGGAAAGAGATTCAAACAAGATAAATAAGAGATTCGTATTGATTTGGATTTGATTCTAAAATATAAGTTCCAGGCTCCTTGTCTTCCCTGCTCATCACTGTATCTTTCCCAGGGCCTAGAATGGGGCCTCTGGTAGATAGTAGGTGCTAAATAAACATTTTTAGAATTGATGAATTGAGAATGTGTTTTTGGAATCAGAGGAAAAGAGAATTGGGGTTATAATGGCCACCAAAAAAAAAAAAAAGTATCAATTTAGATCTAAGATTGTAACTTGACCCTAACTAAAAGGATCCTACTTCATGCTAAGAAGTATTCCACTGACATAGGAGAGTTCAAGAATTAGGGAACCAAAAATAATCTGCAATGATAGGAATCTTACAGGTAATTTAATATAGTAATTTTCAACAATGAGTGCATGTTTGAATCACTAAGGGAGCTCTTTAAAAATTCCTATACCCAGACCCTACTACCAAAGGTTCTGACCCAGGCATGCATAATTTGCAATAGTTCTCAAGTGATTCCAATGTGCAACTGAGAACCACTGTTCTACTCCAACCCCCTCATCTCACAGAAAAGACTGAGCTTAAAAAGTAATGAATTCAGAATGTAACTTGATTATCAATGTCAATATTTAGATATGTTTTAAAATCATAAGTCATGAAGAGGAAATAACTAGTCCTTAATGTCAATCCTGGTCAATTCTTGAAATGAATATGTGAGAATCTCTCAAAATATTACCATAACCAACTATTTTTACAGGTAGAAAAGAGCATTCATTCTAGTTCAGTACTCTACTCAGAAAGCTACAGGAATCATTGACAGGTTTTGTAAAAGTGAATGTCATAATGAAAAAGTGGACCAGAGATGGACCTGGCCGTGGTGAAAGGATGGGTTAGAAAGGATAAGTATACAGGCAGGGAGGTCACAAAATATTAATTATCCAGGAATGAGTACTTGATCATCTAACAAGATGGAGAGAGTGAACATGAACAATATTATGAAAAGCTGTCAACAGTTCTCTGGGGCTACGGGACTGACAAGCCTAGAGAATCAAGGGAAAGCTAGAGCTCAAAAGCAACTACAAATTCAAGCTGTTTACTGAGTGTAGCTTTGAATTCATTCTAAACAAGCTGCCCCACCAGGAGCTGCCAGAGGCCCTTCTAAAGGAGAGGAAGGAAGGGTATAAGAGATTACAAAGCCCTAGAAATCTGAGCTTAAGTCTAATTCATTTTGTCTTCCTACAGTGCCTAACTCATTATTGTGCTTTGTGAGTAGAACCAGGTAATGAAAGAGAACAGAGATGGTTATCTCAGGAGAAGCTACTTCTTTATCACCTGGGAAACCCCCCAAAGCCCACAAGACACTGGAGTCATCAGAGAGAAAGGGTGGATAAGTGGACCCAAACCTGGTTTATCGCCATGTTTTAAAAATCGAGTATGCTAGATGAGTAAATCTATTCGCCTCAAACAAGACACTTTTAAAAATATTTTACAAACTATCTTCCAACCAGTGAAAATTTTGTTTTCAAAATTTCTCTTATCAGACCCAACAGTCCCTCCCCACCTGAGTGGCCTTGGGTGTGCTGTGTGTATTTATAGACATGCACACACAGCACCTTCCCTTTGCAGAGGCAGAAATCCCTCCAAGGTATAATGATCCCGCTGAAGGAACTTGTGTTAAGTGGTCCTTCCAACAACACCGAAGGGGTGGGGGTCAAGCAATTAGCCTAAAGACAACTCTGGTAGGGCCCCAGCCCTGAGAAGGAGCGATGCAATTTCCAGCAGCCTGCTCCCACCAGTGTTACCAGGGCTCTCTTAAATGCCTCCAGTAATGGGTCTTTCTCACTTCCCTTAGGAGAGGATGCCATCAGCTAATAGATATCACTGTCAGGAAGGTTTTTATGCTGCACAGCTTACATTTTCATTTCCGCAGTTTCAGCTTGTTGCTCCTAATTACCTCCCCTTGGACCGCCCAGAGTATGGGATCACAGCCTGGCCCGCCTCAGCACCTCTCTGCTAGAGGTTCTTCATTCAGAATGGCCCGCTTAAAATTCAGCCTCATACAATCCAGCTCCAACTCAGTGACAGGTCCTGGGAGTTGGCCCACTTTCCCTCCGACCCTCTGACATGCTTGGGGCCACAGAAGGTGAAAGCCCACCATCCACCCTTCACCCCCACCCCCACCCCCACCCACCTGGGCTTCCTCATGCGGTGTATGTTCCTACAGCATTTGGGGCACTGCCGACGGAACCAAGGAGACACAGCATTAATTATTCTCTCTTCCACAAACAAAAGTGTGAAGGCTGTGCCCTGCAATGAACATGGACTTCTGGAGTACAGTCAGCATTACATCTCCAGGCTGAAAACCAAGGCGGGGGTAGAGGGGGTGGTTCTCATTCAATTCCCTCACTCCTGCTGTGCCTTTTAACTAACTTTGAAATTCCTCTCACTGCTGCAGGTGCTTCTGTGCAGTTTCCAAGGGCTGGAGCCCTACACGGATTTATTTTGTACCTACTGCAGGAATTTCCTAAAATGAGAACCAGAGGAGAAAGCCTGGCCTGAAGTAATTAAGATGATTTGTTTCACGTGGTTCAGGCAGGCATAAAGGGGTACCTGAACACAGAGAATAGAAGATCAAAGGGATGGCAATCCGAAAGTGGGAGCTCGACTCGAAGAAAAACAGGCCATCCAAAGGCACCCAGATCGCTGCCAAATGAAAACTCTTCTCTATTTTTAACTTCTCCCAGAGATAAGACAGAGGGAGACCTTTCTTTTTTAACGTTTGCTTTCAACAGTTAGATTCCAGAAGAAAAAATTCAAATGTACGTGCCATATTTATAAGTCACAACAACTCCCCACCTGAATTCATTTGTCAGTGGAAAGTCGTGTGCTATTTACGCCCCAGGAATTGAGCTGCAAGAGTGAATATTCCTTAGAAAGTGCATGTCTTTTGCAAGCTCGTTGATGGCTCTGAAAAATCCTCTGTGATGGGACCTCTTCTGCTCACTGGCACCCTACCCGGCCATGGAGTGTGAAGGCAGGGCCAAGCAGGCAAGGGGTACAGCTCAGCACAGAGTAGACGTGGGCACGTCTGAGCCTGCCGCTTTTCAGAACCACAACACAGTATTGACTGTATATTTCTCCTCCTCAGAAATATCGATCATCAAGAATCAACCAGAGAATGCCTGTGCTGCTGGTCCTACCACTGTGAGTGGCCAGGTATTATTTACACGTATATCTTTCTCAGTGTTAAGGCCCTGATATAGTGGTATGACAAAGAAGTTGTGTAGAGACTAGTGGTCATGAACCACTGTAAGTTGGAGGGCTTGCCTCTGCAGCAAAAACAGTCCCCAAGTCAATCACCTTGGAAAGAGAGTTTCAGGACATCTAGAGAGGAAATTCCCCACCCTCTACAGGACCAGCATGTCCTCAGCTGAAACGTGAACTGTCCCTCGAGAATGAGAATTCCTGCCCCCCTTCCCCTTCAGGCCAACATATGGGGCCATAGCTGGAAGGAAAGTCCTCTGTCTTATAACTCTACCTGCATGGAGTCCTTTTGTGGCCAAACTGACTCAACTGCGAATCCAAGGAATTAAAAGAAACGTCAAGTGTCCCCTTTGAAACCAGAGCATTAATAATGAATCTGTGTTCTGAAACCAGCTTGATGGGGCCTGCAGAAATTAGCTAGAGGTCTCCGACAGGAAGATAAACCTGAGGCAGAAGAGTTCAATCTTTAAGTTCCAGCTGCATTTCTCACATGGAGATTTCCCTTCATTGCCAAATGTGGACAATCTAGGTTTAGAGAGAGAAGTTTCCAGTGCATGGTGAAAACATGAAGCTTAAAAAAGATTTAAGTCTCAGAAACTTAGTTCTTCAATGCCGCTGGTGGACATGAGGTTGCCAGTGTTGTGGCTGAAAGGTGGGACAACACAACTCAAGAAAGGGTGACTGCGGGTGAAACCAAGCAGGCCAGTTTAGCACCCCCTAGTGGAGGAGAGGGCGGCGATCATGGTCTCCACTTCCATTTAGCTAAGGGATTTGACCACTGGGAATCTGTGAAAGATCATTTTTCTAATCAAGAATCAACCCAAACTCTGATCTTCCCTAATAGCAGAACTACTTGGTGCACATTTAGCCAACTATTAAATAATGCCGTTTCCAACTGCCATGGTTAGACCAGCCTTTAAAGAACATCCCAGAGCCTGGACAGACTTTAAAGAAATGAGCGTATTGAGTATTAGTCGAAGCTCAAAAACAGTAGGTGTGTGCACCCTCTAAGTAGCTCATGTGTTACAGATCTGACAAGTCTCATTGATTTAAATGGCTGGAGCACTGCTTGGATTTTAATCTCCTTTACCCTTATACCAACGAGGTCGCTGTTTAAATGCTTTTACTTAATAATGTAAACACCTGTCACACGCCAGGGGCAAAGCTATTAAGGAGAAGGATTATTTAAGCAACGGTCCTGAGTATAGCATTGCTATTATTATCTTATCCTCGACTGCCAGGGTCTGAGCAGAGTTTTCTTCCTAGGACTGGAGTCAACCACCAAGTCACCTAGTACTCTGACCCCCAGAGGTCTGCAGAGAACCCTTTAACCTCACACAGAGTGGATCTCTGCTCGCATGTTGTCATCTGAAGGTGCCCAAATATCTGACCTGCCAAGACTCTAGCAGTCGAAGCGTGTGTCCACCAAAGTCCCTTGTTAAAATGGAAAGCTGTTTCAATAAAGCGGTATTAGGCCATTAATTATCCTTGCAGCTACAAGGCACAGGGACTAGACTTTTCTGGGGGGTTTTGGTTTGTTTTTTTTTTTTTTGCTGACTTCTTGTCATTTGTTTTCCATTTGGTGCAAGGCACACGGTCACGGGGTGTCAGGAAGGATCTTGAGTTCCTTTTTGGTGTTTTGCTGTTTTGATGTTAAAGAACTCCACTGCTGCTGCTTGCTGCAGCCAACCTAGTCTATGGAGCGGGACAGGGGAGGGGCTCAAAAGAGCCTAGCGCCTCTGGAATTCTGGTGGCTGGTGGTGGCCACTCAGGGTGGGGGCCCAGCGCTGGCTTTGCTGGGCCGGCCACCGGGCTGCTTCCTTGTGGCTTCCCGAGCCAGGCCACAGATGATCATGCTGCTGGAGGCCTGAGGAGATTGTGAGTGCTCTGGGGACTCCAACTCTGCGGCCGGGAACGGGACAGTGAGCTTCTGGAAAGAGCAGCTCGCCCACCGGGTCAGCCTTCGGGGGGCCGGGGTGGTCGGGGATGGCTTCCGTAGGGTACTCGGCACTTCCACAGGATCTCTTACTGGAAGTGGAACCCAGCAGCGCCAGTAGCAGCCGTGGGTGGCCACCAGCAAGCCGCTGGACGGGATGGGTGCCATGCTTTTCCTGTGGGCTGGTGGAACCTCGGCTGCGACCCCTCACGGACCTTGGCAAGCGATCACAGGCACCGGGGACTGGGGCAGGGGGTGGCACCAGGCCACGGAGCCCATTTGCAGAGGAGACTGCTGCAGGCCACTGCACGACCAAGACACATGGTCCGGACTAGGCTCTTTACAAGTATCATCTCTTATCCCTGCAACAACTCCATGATTTACTGTTTTTGCTATCCCCATAATCTGAAGTACATGATGGTTAAGTAACTTTCTTAAGGACACACAGTATTTGGCAGGAATCAAATTATAATTTAGGGCTGACTTCAAAGCATGTACTTTTAAGCACTATGCCATGTTGTCTCTCTCACTCTCAAGGACCCATTATTTACCACATAATGCGGTGAGATGAAAGCTTAGAGGAATGGTACAGAGAGAAGAGAAAGAGCCAGAACTAGAGGCTGCTGGGGAGGAAGGGCCTGAGGTGTGCTCTAAAGCCTGACCTGAGGGTTTTGGAACAGATTGTTGGCATCAGGAGGCCAAGGAGTTCAGACCAGAAGGGAAAAGACCCTAAGATTTAAGAAGATGACAAGACCAAGGATGTGAGAGCACCATCTATAGCCTAGCTTAGAGGCAGGGTGCCCCGATCCCTATTCTTTCCGTTCCTTTACCTAAGCTGCCTCCTCTGGGAGACACACCTGAGGCCAAAGCACAGCCCTGCCTCCACCCCCATCTGCCATGTCTTCTGAATGCTCATGGGAGCTGCTAGTCTTAGCAAAACCCAGGTGAGCTCTGGCCCTGCCAAGAGTACTCAAAGCCTTGATGTTATCTAACTAACCATAGGTCAGTGACTTTGGCCCTAAGGAGGAGGGTACACTCATGGGACAGCACAAGCCCCACAGTCACTGGCCTTTATCCAAGCTACTGATCAGATGTCAGTGTGGTTTATCAAGACCATTCCTCCACAAACTCATCTTAGTGATGAAAGCCAATCCATTAGGCCTAATTTCAGCACCTGAATTCAGCAGTGCTTTAGTAAACAACCCCTCCCTCCTGCCTTTTTAACAATACAGACCAAGAAGAGAGAAAATGGTTCACTCATTCATTCAACAAATATTTATTGAATATATTTTATAAACCAGACACTGCCCTTGGTACTGTGGATAAAGTAATAGTATCAATGTCCCTCCTCATCTAGAACTTTCTGTTGTATAGGAGACAGAAAGCAAATAAGTAAAGGGAGATAAAAAGATGTTATGTTTTGAGAAAAAATAACCAGGGTATTGTTTCTCCAAGAGTAGTGCCCAAACCAGCAGCATCGGCATCACCCAAGAACTTGTTAAAACACAGATCCTCACGACCCTTCCCAGACCTACTGAATCAAAAACTCTGGACATGGATCCCAGTTATCTGTGTTTTAACAAGCCTGTCAGGGTATTCTGATCTGGACTAAGGTTTAAGAATCACTGGAATGGAAAGTAAGAGTAGGGAGGGGAGCATCTTTAGATAAGATAATCAGGAGAGGCCTTTCTGACATTCAAACTGAGTCCTGAGAGATGAAAAAGAAATATACCATGCAAAAGCCAAGATAAAAATAAAATTAAAAAAAAATCCAGGCACAGAGAACAGCAGGTACAAAAGGGAGGCAGGGAAGAACTTGTTACCGTCAAGGACTGGAAAAGTATGAGCGGAGCATAATTATTGAAGAGGCTGCTGATGAGAATAGGGGCTAGATTGTGCAAGGAATTATAGACCTTGGTAAGGAGTATAAATTACAAACTGAATATATGCTTTAATGAAAGAAACATGCTCCAATGAGAGCATATAACACGTGAATCTGACCTGGAATGAGGATCAAGGAGGGATTCTGAGAGGTAATGATGTTTGAGATAAGATATCAGTGGTGAATACAAGACAACTGAGGAGATGGAAGAACCATCATGTGCAAAGGCCCTGAAACAGGAGACAGCATAATATTGTTAGGGAAATTGTGTTAACACTTTAAAACAGACAAAAACGATTACTGGATGTTGTGTCTAACATACCTTTCCTGGTTATCTATGCCACTCATTATCTTTGACCTATTTCACAACTATTGCAAACTACAGAAAATTGAAAGTGATACAGAGGATTTTTGTCCATAAAAATACAAATCAACTTTGCCAAATGAAATGCAATTGATTATTGCCCTATGAATATGGCTAGTTTTGCATCAAATTTATTTCAGCATTTCCCAATTGTGTGCACACGTGTGTACGTGTTTTCTTAATTCTCTTTTGAACCAGTTGTGACATCTTTGAGTTAAAAAATCTTTGACATAGGTTCATTTTATGTTTGCATAAGAGTTATGATTTTACCTTTCTTAGCAATTATTTTTAACAACATATTCAAGGAGTGTGGTCATAATTTGCCGAATAGTATACAAGACACCCAGTTAAAGTTGAATTCAAATAAACATGATTTTTTTGTATAAATATGTCCCAAATATCATATTGAACACATTCATACTAAAAAGTATTCATTGTTCATCGGCAGTTTAAACTTAACTGGGCATCTTGTATTTTTATTTGCTAAATCTGGCGAAGTTATAGCATGGTCACTGCTAACTGTGTTCTCACTGCAACCCACCTTTTGATCCCAGAGTCAAGAACAAAACACACCAAATGCACCTCCTCTCCAAATTCCAAAGCAAAATTTCACTTTGTGCTTTTAAAAAAATAGCTTAAATTGCCTCCCTGTATGGGGAAAGGTGCTGTGGGCTATCTTAAATCATACTGCTTGCACTTTAGGACCTGTTGAGTTCTGGTGCTCTTGGAAAAATTACTTGCTTACAAAAGGCCTCCTTTCTGCCCTATGAGAGTGTGTGAGGTGCCATAGACTCTGAGGTTTTGGGAGGAAAGGAAGAAGAAGAGGGAGAGGGAAGTGGGAGGAGGAGAGGGAGTGAGGGAGGGGAAGGGTGAGGGTAGGGAAGAGGGAGACTAGTTCATTATAGACCCCTGTAATATACACAGTAGAATTTGATCTCACACATGCTTGCCCCCATCCAAAATTGCCTGACTCTTCCCCAGTGAGCCTTCCCTCCCTGCTTTAGCTGAAGCTTTTCCATATTCAAGCATCTATTAAAATGCAAATATCCGCCCTTGAGAATATCCTAACATAGGCTAACATTTTAGCAGAAATTGGCTGGCAGGACATGATACACAAACAAGCACTTGAGAATAGGAGCTCGATAAGGGGTATGGAGAACAGTAAGGAAGGAGACCCCAAGAGAGGAGGAGGATATTACAAGAATGCAAGAGACCTGGAGTCACACCTTAGGCCAATCTTTTTATTTGCTAAATCTGGCAAAGTTATAGCATGGTCACTGCTAACAGGCAAAGTCTATAATATAAATTCTAGAGAAGAATCATTTTAAATCTGGGGCCAAATACTCGTGTTATTTCATCTGCCTTTCCCTATGATGTGATATAAGACATCTCCAAAAGAAATATCTTCACGGTGATATATTCTTGACTTAGTGGGCATCCCCACAGGCTGGTAATAGAAGGATACCTGCAAAATGGAGCCCCTCACATACTCCCCACATCACCCACGCGCGCGCGTGCACACACACATACACACACACACACACACACACACACACGCGCGCGGCAGTTCTGATCACCAGCAGGACTGTATCTAAGGAATTATTATCACTTTCTGAATGCAGAAGACAATGAATGGGCCTGGCCCTTCCTGGAATGTGGGAGTGGGAGCCTGGCAGACAGATTCCCTCCAGATGGAATAAATGCTGGGGGGTCTGGGGGAGAATCACTGTCCCCAGGAAGCATCCATCCTTTTTTAAGCAACGGCTGTGCACATCAACTTTGGCTCCCAACTTCTGTAATATTTCTCTATTATAAATTGGACAGCACAGCATGTGGTCAAGGAGCCATTACAAGCCCTCTCAAAAAGAATTTTTTTTCCCAGGGACCTAATTTCTTAAAATCTTGGGGCAACTGTTCTCTTAGAAAGTGGGACAGTCTCTCTTGGAGCCTGCCAGACAGAGAGGAAAAAAAAAAAACTAAACAAAACAAAAAAGCAAAGTCTACAAAAGGATAACACAGGAGCAGGCTTCCCTCTGAACACTTGGAGGCCCCTCTCTCCTAAGCTGAGGCTGTGATCACTCTAACGAGAACAGATGGCACCGGTCGGGAGCTGCCTCCCATGTCCTCCTTCTGAAACCAGATTTTAGCAGATCGTTTTTTAAAACTGAGAATCGGAGCCCATTGTTTAAATGGTAGCCTAGATGTATGCCAAGAAAGTAGGATGTTAATTGCACTAATACATTCACTGCTGACTTCTGGGGAGCTCAAAGCACTTAGAATGGAGGGGGCGAAGTCTTCATAAGGCCTCGCTTTGAGGCTGGAGAAAAAGGTTGCCATGATCAGCCCACAGGAGGTGACTCACCTAGTCACTGGCAGAGAAGAAATCGCACCCTTCCATTCCCCTGCTCCATGATTCCAGCTACCCAATGTCACCACAAGGCTGGAACATGGGAAAGTCCCAGGGCAGGGTATGGGTGTTGGAGGGCAAAGATTCCACATGGGGGTTAGTAAGGTCATTACAAATAAAAGAGACCAGGCTAAGCCTGAATCTGGTAATTTTGCCTGATCCCACCTCCCATTCTACCCTCCATGTGGCAGATGTCACCTGCCTGTGTGTGGTAGCTATTTCTCATTCTGTGGTGCTCAGAAACCAGGCCCGGGGTGAACCCAAAGGCACCCCCACAGGGGTATGCACAGAATGTAGGCCAAGAAAGGGTTAGGGTTCAATGACAGGAAACTTCTGAATTTTAAACTCTGCTTTTCACAAAAGTTGTTTCATTGTCGTCATAATTACCAAATTTAAATTACCTCTATTCTCAGGTCTTGGAAAGCCATGAAAAGAGAAAGAGATTTCCACAGTGAGAAATGAGAAATGATGAGGGGAAGAAGGTGGCCTGTGGAGCAGACTTAAAGAGGAAAAATGTTTCTTGACTCAGCTGCAGCTGAGGTGTCTGAAAAGGAAGGAGAAACAGGCATTGGGTTAGTGGACAGGGGATGGGAAAGGCAGGGAGTCTGGACTACGTGCTTTGAATCAGGTCAGAGGCAAAGCCCACAAAAGAAGTTCTAGGAAGGAATTTTTCAAAGGTGGTCATTTAAAATGAATACTGAAATGAATGTAGAAACTGAAGTTATATTGCTTTGTGTGCCAGTGAGCAATGCCTGTTCACAAAAGATGGGAATTAAACACTCAGGGTCTATATTTCTTCTGTGTCTTTAAAAAAAAATAATAAATAAAGCAAAAAACAGGAGTCATTGGAGAAATTATAATAACAGCCAACCAATGGACCCGGCCACATCTGTCAACAAAGACCGAAATCCCTGTCCATTTTATTTTTCTTATATCAGCTAAGAGTGTGTGTCTGTGTATGTTGTGTGTGTTCATTTCTTAATAATTATTAAAGACTTCATTTGTTTGTGCAGGGATAGGCTCCATTTTCATTTCTAAATATATGATCATTCTAAGTGATATCCAGAAACATAAGGAGTGATTACCTTTTAGTAATTATGGAACCACTTCTGTAGCTAATAACTATTTTCGATCAAATACCTATTACATGCACACACATTATATGATGTAATTTTAATGGCTACCCTCTCAGCATGCATTATTCTCCCAAATGATTAAACTGAGGCCCTGGGATGTTAAATGAATTACCAAGTTATTGCTATGGACTAAATGTCTGTGTCCCCCAAAATATTGAAGCCGTAACCACAAGTATGATGGTATTAGGGAGTGGGGCCTTTCTGAGGGAATTAGGTCGTCAGGATAGAGCACTCATGAATGAGAAATGCAATTAGTGCCCTTATAAGAAGAGACACAAGAGAGATGACTTCTCTTGGCCACATAAGGACATGGCAAGAAGGCAGCCATCTGCAAACCAGGAAGTGCGCCCTCTCCAGGAACCGAATCAGCCAGCTCCTTGACCTTGGTTCTCCCAGCCTCCAGAACTGTGAGAAAGGTCTGGTTTAAGCCACCAGTCCATGGCATTTTTTAATAGGAGCTCAAGCTGACAAAGATAGTTACACACCCAATTAGTAATGGAGCAAGGACTTAATACTAAGTCCGTGCCCTTTCTACTGCACCAGCCTGCATCTCAGCAGCTACCTGGTTTGACCAACCATAGTCTGGACATGACAATCAAAATAATATCTTTATATCCGTGTGGCTCATAAAGTTGATAAAACTCTCTCACATCCATCACTTACTTTTTGGTGTATTGTAAGCGGAGTCTGGAATCTTTAGACCTCAAATCCTGGATCCTAACGCCCACTGCCCAGACCCATCATTACACATTATTTCTAACAGAAACAAAATGGTGAAACAAACTTTAAACTAATAACATGCAGTGCTTCTGAGGATGCAGGGACATTGGCATTCTCTCGCACCCTCGCTGAGCATGCCAGCTGGCATAAACGTTCTGGGAAATAATTTAGTAATAAAAGTTTTAAAACTCCATAATCTTTGACCCAGTAATTCTGCTTCTAGTACTATATTTTAAGAGAAGGGTGAGAAATGTACACAGAGATTAATAAAATGGATATTTATTATAAGATATTAAATAAGAGTAAAAACTTGGAAATAACCTAAAAGTCCATTAGGAGCATTAGGAATGCTCCTAATATAATTTAAGCAAAAAAACAAGTCACGAAATTGTATATAAAGTATGATTCCCAAGTTCGTTTTTAAAATGTACCTACATACAGATGTGATCAAACATAAATACAGTTAACGATGATTGCCTCTGGATGAGAGTTATAGGTGATCTTTAATTTCCTTTACATTTTTCTAAATTGTGTATGTAACTGTATCTTTTCTAATCAGGGAAGGACAAAATACAATGCAATTTTTAATTTATAATATTTATACAAGAAACCCTCCCCATTAATCATTTCTTTGCAAAGGGACCCAAAATGCCCATTCACACTCATCCCCCAGCCTCAGATCCAGGTTGGCATTCAGGCTTTATCTCCATTATTACCAAAATCGCTCCCCTTGTTCTTGAAAATTTAAGTCTTTTCAAGGACTCTTAAAACTTGTGTGGTGTCTTCAAAGGTAGGAATTATGTCTTAGTCACTTCTGTGCCCACAGCACCAAGCACAGTGCCCATCACACAGTAACTGCTCAATAAGTATTCATTAATTAGATAAATAAATCACCAACCTTTTAGTCCCCAAGTCAGATTATCACATTTATTTCTTAGCCCCTCACATTAATTAGATGAAAAAATATATATAGCAGCAGTGCACAGCACTGCTTTGTTTCACTTTCTATTTTTCCAGGAGTGCACTTGGACCCTGCATCCTGTGATTCATCACATCCACATCTTCCCCATTCATTCTCTTGTCACTAATGAAGACATCATGGTCAAGGAAAAAAGTCCGATGTCATTGAGCCCTCTTGACCACCTGTGACATCTCATTCTCAGTCTAACAATGGGCAGGTGGGATCTAATCAACGTCATCTGTCCCATCTGCACCAAAACTTACACAAAGAACCCCCATCAGGATGGCCAGGAAGCTATTCGGTCTAATGTATGTTCACAAAGGGGAATGCTTGCTGCTATGTAGCTCTGCCAACCACTGGCCATGTGGAGGACAGGGTGATGGCCCAATCCTGGTGAGCTGGTGTGAGAGAACCAAAAAAGGTGCAGTCAGGCAAGGCCCACCAGCTTACATCACTACTGCCGATGCCCACACACTTTGGCTCACTGTTTCTACTCTGAGAAATTTATTCTACAGAAATTCTTCTACATGTGCATGAAATTATATGCAAAAGTATATTGAAAACAGGTGTTTATTTTAGGAAAAAAAAAAGAATCACAAACAAATGTCAAGTAATAGGAAACTGGATATAATATGAAATACTATCCGAGTATAAAAAGACCAGCGAACTTCATGTAGCACTCATGTGACACATGTGCCAGGATCTGTTCTATGTGTTAACTCATTTAATCGTCCAAGTATCCAGTGAAGGGGGTTGCTGTTATTAACCCCACTTTCCAGATGAAGAAACTGAGGCACAGCACAGTTAAGTCAGTTTCCCAGGATTACTCAGCTAATATGTGATGGGTCCAGGATTCAGAAGGGAGATGGCATGGATCCAAAGTCCACTCTACTAACGACATGTCATATAATCCCAAAATCTGAGCAGGAGCCAAAGCCAGCTCTATGGCCAGTCCAACACACGACCATCGGCAGAAATGAGGTCACTTTTAATGTCCTGTGATAGAAACTAAGTTTTCTTATATTGAGGAATTGTTAAGTGAAAAAAAAAAATCAAACTGCAGAACAATCTACACATTCATATTTTTACCTTTTAAAAATCTAGACAAAAATAAATGCATAGATAAAAACTTCTGAAGACACTCACCAGATTGCTAACCGTGGCCATCGCTGGGAAAGGGCTGGAAA
>NW_006442508.1:11456893-11457968 GCF_000325575.1 Pteropus alecto | reverse complement strand
TGTTGCAATCCATCTTAGACCATTCCATATTATTTAAATTTTATGGGCATATAGTCTTTTGGTAATTTTGAAAAGAGAAGAAATTAAAGAAAAAGGAGTTGCCCAGGGAGGGCCCATCAATAAGCAGACTGCCTGTGTGAGGAAGGCCTGTTTAAGGGATCTGCCCTGAAGTACAAGGGTTTCATTTACAAAGAAGCAGAGTCACAGAGGGTACAACACAAGTACATGGGCCCCAAGGAGAAGTGCTGCTGGTCGTGCATGCAACCAGTCGTGTGTCCAATGTCAGGTCCACTTGCTCAGCAGTTGCTTGGCACATAGGACAGTGTGTTTCAGCAGGCAGAGCTCTGGGGTTGGGGTCAGAAAGCCTGGGTTAGAATTCCGGCTCTACTTCTCGCAAGCTGTACAACCTTGGGCCATTCAGCTCTTTGGGCCTCATTTTCATCTTCTGTAGAATGTAAATAATAACACCTACTTTACAACGTTGTTCTGAGATTAAATGAGAGAATGTGCCAGTGTCAAGCTCAGTGCCCATCGTTTCATAGGTATACGATCCATGCGAGTTAAAAATGGCTACATAGGTCACAGAACTAGAACCCAGTCTCCTGACCCCTAATCCAATGTTCTTTCCATTAAGCCCCACTGTCCTAGTTGCCCGGCTCTGTGCTTGGATCAGAAAGACAAAGTCAGCCAGACCATGTCCACACGAGGCCATCGAAATGCCCCTGGACTTGTGCTCCTTGGACCTCTAACTCATGGTTACCTTGAAGACTTTTCTCGAAAGGGAATTCAGAAGGAACTGCTGTTCTCAGGCTGAGGAATAAGTTTTAGAAGTCTTGATAATTAAAAGTATGTCCTACCATAGTTCCTTGTGACCAAGTTTTTTATGATTGTCTTACTATGCCATGTGGCTTTGTTGCATAAAACTAACCAAGTCCCTTAATCTTTCTGCCCCAATTTCCTCATCTTTAAAAAGGAGGATGAATGACCTCTGTCTCCTTTCTAACAAGGTTTTTGAGAGGGTCAAGTGACGTGATGGAGATGATCATCTACGGCAGAAACTACCAATTTCACCATC
>NW_006442508.1:11453906-11456872 GCF_000325575.1 Pteropus alecto | reverse complement strand
TTGGCAATAACACCCCAAGCTCCAGCTAAACACACACTGCCCAGCCAGACTACACTGCCCAGCCTTCACTGCAGCTCGATTTGGCCAAGCGACCGATCGCTTGCCAATGCAGTACAAAGAGAAATGATATCTGCAAGTCTCAGTCTGTGCCTTTAAAAACAAGCGGTTTGCCCTACTTTCCCCTCTTCTTTTTTCCTGCAAATTGGAAGGTGGGCTTGCTGGTGGTGAGTTATCACGGGGACTGTGCCCAGTTCTCAGTTTGAACATACACCCTCCTTAGAGGATGGTGGATGAACAAAAAAGATGCCTGGGTCCTGCACAGCCTCATGAAGCAGAGCTGCCTCCCACCCCAGGGTCACCTACCAGCTCAGTTTTCTATGGGAGAAAGAAATCATCCTCTTATTTTATTAAATCCACTTTTATTTTGTTCTCTGATATAGAAGCTGAACCAATATTGTGACTATTGCAACATCCTTTGAATGTATAAACTGTTATACCAAGACATACTGTTCTTATTGTTACTTACATCTGCATCTCGATTTGACAACTCTTATTGTCACATAGCAGTCATCATCTTATTCACAGGACCACAATTTCTGTTTCTGCAGTTCTCAAAGTCTGGACAACCTCACATTCAGATGTCTCACATTTGCATGTGAGAGTTGCTCCTAGCATCCCTCTGGCATAGTTCCTTCTGTTTCTATACCAAGACTCCCTGGTTACTTACTTTCTTAAAAACTGAACTTTCAATTGAGCATTTGGAAGCTTGGCAAATATTGGGTCACAGCCCCTGTGATAACTAGCCTCACATGTGATATTTTCCCCAACCTGACGTGGAGCAAGCAAAGGGACCATCACTTTACTTCTAAATAGCCTTCAACCAAGCAAACTAAACATTTCAACCGGAAAGTTTACTCGAGGTTTTTTTTTTTAATGCACGCACATGTACGCACGCACATGCACGCACACACGCGCGCGCACACGCGCACACACACACACACACACACAGATGTCCTTTCTATATCTGCTTTGGGGAAAGAACGCAGGGATTTTAGGGACAAATAAGTAGGAAGCAATATAATCAAGAATTTTTACTTCTTCCATCTCATTTCTCATCATACCATGTTGCACTCTAAGACCAGCCATCCTGAAATACATGTAGTTGCCAAATTGACATGCCGTCCCACATTTTCGGACTTGTATACTTCACCATCCACTGGCATTGATCTGTTAATTCCTATACATCCCCCGGTTCTCAGTTTGAACACCCAAAAACAACAAGCCTTTGCTGGCCCTCCAAGACTGGGTGAAGCATCACTCTGATCACTCTGTATTAGAATTGCCCTTTTACTTGTCAGTATTCCCACCTGAACTATAAGCATCTGTAAGGTAGGGACTGTGTCTTATTCACCTCTGTATCTGTGGCATCTAGTGTAGTATGTGGCACAAAGTAGACATACCCAATAAATACTGGCTGAACAAATGAAGGCGTCCTGTCTCCCCTCCCCACCGCCTACCCACCCCCCACCTCCACAAAGTCCCTAGCAGTTATTGCTCCACACAGAGAAAGAAAGAGCAGGCCCTGGTAAATAAGGCAGTCCACTGACAGGACCACACCATCTCCTACAATGCCCACAAACAATGCTTTTGAAGAACCCGTGGAGGTCTGGCTCTAGGCCTGGAAACTTTGAAAACAAAACCTTGCCCTGATTGATATGATGCTCAGGATCAGAAATACTTGCCCAACTGGATTGAGTGATTCTGGACCCACATCTGTCCGTGAGAATACTTAAAAAGGAATTTCTCTCTTTAAAGCAAAGTGCATCCCACCTACTACTCCAGCAGTACTGGAGCAGCAAGGTGATGGCCCTGTTAGAGATTTACACTGATCTGTTTAAGTGTCATGCTGTAATTCTTACCAATAGTTAGACATTTTTAATAAGAACTTTCAGTGGGTAGTGGGTTTGCAAATGTGCTACTTTAATGGCTTTTCGTATTAGCTCTTTTTGAAAGGTTCCAGGTTATGTGTCCATTTAGTCTGGTGTTTATTTAATACTCACTGTTAGAATGAGTAATAAGCCCCTTAAGTTTGTGACAGATTGTTCTTTAGACATGAGAGCCATCAGCATGCTGCCCCGGAGGTGCTGCCAAGCAGAGAAGAGCCCTAGGTGTGACCCTCGGTCCCATGGGAGTCTGGGAAGTTGGAGGTCGGTGGCCGAGGAAACGAATCCGAAAACAGCTCTTGTGAAAAATCTGCTGGGCAGTGTAGAACCTGCTTCTGCTCTAACTGGTTGAGATCTTCCATGCGGCCTGGGTCCCTCCCACTGAGACTGGTGGAGGGAAGAAGACGTGTAGATTCTGCACTTGCAGCTGACTTGGACACAGCAAATTTGGATACAAGTGGTTTTTTTTTTTTAATTCCAAGGTATGTTTTTCTACACCTCTAAAAGGACAGAAATAGATAACATACTCTCACCTTTGTTTTATTGATGGAAAAGCAAAGCATAGAGAAATTGATAGCCTGACCCACGTAGAGGGTGCGACCTGGTAAAGTCAGTAATAGCAGCTAGGATTCTGAAGCCTAGAACATGTCCTGACCACTTGCTCAGGTGCATGACACACTGCCCGGCACATAACACATAGGCATAAAATAAATGTTTACTGAAAGAAAAGAAAGAAAAAGAAAGAAAAAGAAAGAAAGAAGAAAGAAAGAAAGAAGGAAAGGAAAGGAAAAGAAAAGAAAGGAAAGGAAAGGGCTACACTTGAGGCAGAATAGAAGACGGTAAATTTAAATGAGTTAAAAATTTGAATTGAATTTTACATGTTCAAATATTTTGTTCTTGGTGACTAACACCCTTTGACAATGAAGACATTAACTGCATCATAGTATATATTAATTTTTAAGTTTCTGAACTTAGAAAATCAAGAAATTAAATTTGAAGATTTTTAATAAAACAGATTTACAC
>NW_006442508.1:11451802-11453312 GCF_000325575.1 Pteropus alecto | reverse complement strand
TGGGGGGCTGGAAAGGGCCCCTGACAAATCAAACCCAAGCCCTTTATTTACAAAGAAACAAAACCCCATGCATAAACCCAAAGGAGGACGAAATGATTGAGATAGTCTTAAAAACCACTAATAGAAAAGAAACAAAAGTAAGTAAAAAATATAAAAAATCCTTTTTCTGCACTTACCAGCAAAGCATTTGGAACAGAGGTAAAAAAAAAAAAAAAAAAAAAAAAAAAAAAAAAAAGAAAAAAAGAAAGAAAGAAAAGAAAGAAAGAAAGAAAGAAAGAAAGAAAGAAAGAAAGAAAGAAAGAAAAGAAATCAACTAACCAATACATCTCAAACTTGAGTACTATAAGAACCTCTTTTGAAGAAATAAAAATCTCTTAACCCCAGAGATTATCTATAAAACCCCAATTTCATTTCTTTCTTTGAAAATGACTCTCAGTAGCAAATTATCATTGCAAAATATAATTTTAATCCTTATACCTGATAAAAATATGCTTTTATTATATTGAAAGAAAAACACAATTCTTAAAAGTTCTCATAGAATTTATAGACCTAAGTCTCAAAATCCCAGTTGGAGAACGACTGGACTGGATTATGAGCCCTCAACAGAAGACAGGCCTGAGTGTTGTCCTTTATCATATTTGCAGCACCTTGACCTCATAACCTTTCTCCCACTGTCTTAGAGTGATGGTGGTGATACGATCATGGCCAACCTCCCACTAACCACGAGATGCCAGTCAGTGAGCAACGGGAGAGCTCTGCAGAATGACAGTTGAATGCACTGCAGCTAAGCAGAGCTCAGGCCCAGCTGGGTGTTCAGAGAAGATGCCACAGGGGAGGCAGAATGTGAACTAGGCCTGGGAACATGAAGAGAACTTAGTGACACAGAAGAGGAGGAGGGGGCCTTTGGCCATAAAGAAAAGGTAGTCTTTTCCTTTCCTGTTGATTCACTGCCTCTTCTTAAATTGGATTTGACAGCAAAGACAGGCCCTGAGGACCTGCATCAGAAGTCTGCCCAAACCTCAAAGGGCTGAATGGATTTTGAATGACACCCAACCAGGCAGGGTATACTAGAAAGATGATTAAAAATCTAAAGACACTCTTATTCCTCAATGAAAAAAGCATCCCAGAGAGGTAGAAGAAAATTATTCTTTTCCAACACTTTCTGACTCCTTTCTTCTCAATTTCTAATGTAAAAATTAGTTTAGGCCACCCAGATCCTCTTCGTCTCAAATTTGAAGTCTGTCTTCTGTTTTCTTATGTGTCTTAACTAACACACATGCTGTACCCCTAGACAGTGGGTCTTTGAGGTCGACTTTGAGGTCATTCCTTTTTCATGTTTATTCTCATATCTAACTGCCAAATCATATCCAGGCATTTAAACAAGTGTTTGCTAAAAGAATAATGTTAGATACAAAGATAGATGATAGATAGATAGATGATAGATAGATAGATAGATAGATAGATAGATAGATAGATAGATAATAGATAGATAGATGATAGAAAGATAGAT